>NC_043975.1:23052475-23652475 GCF_902148855.1 Sphaeramia orbicularis
TCGCTTTTTACAGTAAAATGTGACATTTAAAGGCATTTGCTGATTTGTAAAATGCTGAGCAGGGACTTGAACGCTTAATAAAGCAGATACTGTTTTAGAATGAATCTGATGATTGACTAAGTAGACGTGGTGTGAAAACGAGGGCCTGTAATTGTACATTCTGCCCGGCTCTGACATCAGCGGGTATTTCCCCACAGCTCAGCACTTTTGCCATGGGTTAGTTGTTGCTGCCAGGCGGGGGTAGGGGAGGGGGGTCCCTGCGGGTCACTGCCCATCTTTCTGACTGACGGAGGAAAAACAAGAGGTTCCTTCTCATTCCAATACAAAGGCGCTCTCAATGCGTCCGTATCCCCCTCTAGGAATCTGGCCCGGGCCACTGGACCTACCCAGTGGTTTTCTTTTTCTGTGTGTTTGCGTAACCAGTAGTTGACCTCAAGTAGCCTCGGAGCAGCCAGAGAGGCCGCAGCCTCGCTGTAGTCCCCGACAAATCTCAGATAGTGTTTTTAACCTGTGGCCGGGGGCTGGCATTAGCCCCTCTGAACATTAATCTGCTTTAGAACAGCTCGGTTTATGGCACTGGATCAATCAAGAGGAATCTATATTTAGTATTTGCACAGATATTTTAACGTTATATCATCATACTGCAGGTGTATTTTATTTTCATCACTTTTTTTCCTTAGCCCATAAAGACCCAGTGGTAATTTTGCGGCAGTTCCTGAATGTTTTTTTTTTTCTCCAGATTTTACTTTTCTTAAATGATTTATCCACCATTTGTTACAATATTGTCCTCTGCATTTTGTGTTTTTTTTTTAAGTGAAAAGCAAGTATTTTCCTGTATAAAGTTGAGGGTTATATCAGAAACTGAGAAAACTGAAGAAAAAGTGACTTTACCTGCAAAATATGTCATTAACTGAACATAAAACAAGTGTCTCCATCCACTTTCTCTAGATTGAACCTTTATTAAATGATTAATCACCATTTATTACAATATTATCCTCTGTATTTTTTGATTTTTAAGTAAAAATCAGGTATTTTCCTGTATAAAGTTCAGGGTTATTATATCAGAAACTGAGAAAACTGAAGAAAAGTGACTTCACCTGCAAAATATATCATTAACTGAACATAAAAAGTGTGTCTCCATCCACTTTCTCTAGATTTAACCTTTCTTAAATGATTTATCACCATTTATTACAATATTATCTTCTGTATTTTGTTTAGTTTCAGTTTGGTTTAATTTATTTCGAATATGCAACAAAATAAAGTAATCCTACTTAGTCCTTATAAATGAAGCAGATTATAAGAAAACAAACCAAAAACCTATACATAATGAAAACAAAGTATGACTTCATTCGCACATTTGAAAAGGAGTGGGAGGAACTATCACTTATTTAATCCCACCCCTTCTCCATCGTTTAGCTTCCTATTAGCATAATATATGAAAAATCAAGTCCTTTGGATCAGTTAACGTCACTTATCATCTTCACATGCACATACACACATACGTATACACCTATATTGACATACCAGAAAAGTAAAAAAATTAATAAATACATACATAGCCTTGCATTTTTTTCAGTGTAAATCATGTATTTTATATATTTAATTCACTGATCATTTAGATGTTCATTAAAGCACCAGAGTAAAGTTTAGGGTTATTGTATCAAAAACAGAGAAACACTGCAGGAAAATGACTTTTTCAGTCAAATATATCATTAATTGAACATAAACCCATTGACTCCATCCACTGTCATTGATCCAACTCCATGCGTTTTACTGGTTCACCAATGCTGTAGAAGATGACAGTGTTTCCACGGAAACTACGGAGCCTCTGATCGTCCAGATGGGTCATATCTGATGGCCATAAAAACATGACAAACTGCATTTTACACCAGTCATTTACATGTATTGATAGGATTAATGGATCAACAGATATGAAGCTGTTTAGATCAGTAGATGGTTTTGGTCAGCGGTGGCTGTTTGGGTCTTTATGGGTTAAAGCAGACTTTGTATTTAGCTTTAATATCCCATATACACAAACCTGAAATCATTTCTAATGTGATCTATAACTATGGTTTAAGACTACCTTAGCCTATTCCAGTTATAGTTATATTATTAACCTCAATGTTCACTTTTAACCCATAAAGACCCAAACATCCACCATCGACTAAAACCATCTACTGATTTAAACTGTTTAATAACTGTTGATCCACTAATCCTATCAATACATGTAAATAATTGGTGTAAAATACAGTTTGTCGTCTTTTCATGGTCATCTGATATGACCCATTTGGATGTTCAGAGGCTTTGTAGTTACCGTGGAAACACCATCGTCTTCGACAACATTGATTCACCAGTAAAAACCCACAGCGTTGGATCAATAACAGTGGATGAAGACACTTGGTTTATGTTCAGTTAATGATAGATTTGACTGAAAAAGTCACTTTTTCTTTAGTTTTCTCTGTGTTTGATAATAATCCTCAACTTTAATCTGAGCTTTTATGAACATCGACATGATCAGTGAATTAAATGTAGAAAAATACATGATTTCCAACGGAAAAAACACAAACTAAGGAGGATAATATTATAATCAATGATGATAAATAATTTAAGAAAGGTTAAATTTAGTGGAAAAAGTCATTTGGGAACTGACACTACAGTAACACTGGGTCTTTATGGTTAAAATATGCCATAAGTGATATAGTGAAGTAAAGGTATTTCTTCAACATAAAGCCTTATTTCAAAATAATGACAGTAGCATTGGCCAAATTTAGCTTTTTTCAAGAAAATGTACTTCTTATTTAAAGCTGTAGTTTGACTTTTTAAGTGTTGTTTGTGCTCTATTTTCACTGTAAGAATACATCATTAGCGCGTTATGGTGTAAGACTGACAGAAGAGTGTCAATACAGTGACAATATCTGGTTCTCATCTGTCCTTAATATGCAAAGAGATGAAAAGGATTAAGGATGAAATAAGATATTCTAACTTCGTACTTGTCAGCGTTGATCAAACGTTTTTACAGTTGATTTCACACATTAAGTTACTTCAGACCTGTCAGATCAAACTGAAGTCACAAAAGTTTATACTTGAGGCTTAAAATTCCATCTTGAAAGCGTTGACGTTCAGCTGCCGTGTTTTGACCTGTTAAAATCTGAAAATAACACAATTTAACTCATTATGAGCACATTACCGCATGCATGTTTTAACTCATAAAGACCCAAACGGCCACTGGCGACCAAAAGCATCTACTGATCTAAAACCTCTGATCCATTAATCCTGTCAATTCATCTAAATAATTGGTGTAAAATACAGTTTGTCATCTTTTCATGGTCATCAGATATGACCCATTTGGACGTTCAGAGACTCCTTAGTTACCATGGAAACACCGTCATCTTCTACAACACTGATTCACCAGTAAAACCAATATAGTCTGACAAATGACAGTGGGTAGAGACACTTGTTTTTATGTTCAGTTAATGATATATTTTTCTGGAAAAGTAACTTTTTCTTCAGTTTTCCCTCTTTTTAATAGAATAACCCTCAACTTTAACCCATAAAGACCCAGAATTACTTTTGTGGCAGTTGTCAAATATATTTTTGTATATATTTAACCTTTCTGAACTGATTTTCCACTGGTGTTTGTAATATTATAACCCCACCCCCCGTAGGGGAGGCAAGGGGTATTATTTTTGGTTCAGTTTGTTTGTTTGTTTCTTTCTTTGTTAACACTCTAGCAGCAAAACTTTTGCTTCAATTCATACCAAATTGGGTTTATAGATTGCCAGCGACCCAGAACATTGCACTTTGGGAAAAGCAGGTCAAAGTCCACATTATGAATTTTTAAAATCTTTTTTTTTTCCTCAATTGACTTATAAAGGGCAAAATTTCACATGCCTGTAGCAGCAAAATTCATACCAAATTGGGTTTATAGATTGCCAGTGACCCAGAATAGATATGATTACATTTTGGATAAAATAGGTCAAAGTTCAAATTTTGTATGAATTTTTAAAATCTTTGTTCTTCTCCCTTTTACTTATAGTGGACAAACTTTCACATGTCTATGAAAAGATGAATTTGTTTCAATTTACTTCAAACTTGGCACATATATAGAGGCAATTGATCTGCTGACATCAGCACATGCATAGACATGATGACATCAGCTGGATGGATGTCAAAATAAGCTACAATACGTGCGAGGGACGGGGTTTGTTGTGCCGGACACCACTTGTTTTGTTCTCCTTAGTTTGTTTTTTCAGTGTAAATCATGTATTTTCCTATATTTAAATCACTGATCATGTGGATGTTTATGAACGCTCAGATTAAAGTGTTATTATATCAGAAACTGAGAAAACTGAAGAAAAAGTGACTTTTTCAGCAAAGATATCAATAAATAAATGAACATAAAAATGACTGTGTCCATCCACTGTCATTTGTTAAACTCAGTGGGTTTTACTGGTGAATCAGTGTTGTAGAAATGACGGTGTTTCCACTGTAACGTCCAAATCTGATGACCATGAAAAGGTGATAACCTGCATTTTACACCAATTATTTACTTGTATTGATAGGATTAGTGGGTCAACAGGTATTAAACAGTTTAGATCAGTGTCTGTTTTGTTTTTTTTTGTATTCATAACATCATGATATTAGCCACATTCGTCTATTCCAGTCCCTAACCTGCTTGTCCATCCGGCCTGTGGTCACACAGTGTCTCTGTACGTATGTCCAGGTAACAACTCCAACTGCAACGCTCTGACCCACGGAGACATGGTCAGCCTGGACGAGGGCCGCTTCCCCGCTCTGGAGCTCAACAACCGACGGCTGTCTGTCAAGAACTCGTTTTGTCGAAAGAACGGCGTCTACACCAGGTCAGTGAACGCCACGCGGGAAAAACACAAGCCTTGCACGGTATCCGCACAGGAAGCCCGCGGTTTGAAATGTAAATTAAACAGCAATATGGGGAAAATAATTGGGAAACTTTACCTCATGCCTGAAAACATTTTCAACTGAGTGGGAGAAAACACGGTCTGACATCTTGGACTTTCTTTTTAAACCCACAGCTTCTCCCGTTTAAAAGTAGTGTATAAGCAGACTTACCGGGGAATCTCTTTTAATGAGGTTCTGTATTTCGCTGAATCTCTCGCAGTAAGTCATGCATCGTACTCAACACATGACTAGTGTAAAGCCAATCACTCTGACTGACACCTGGGCTGAGAAGACTGCAGACAGTTGGGATCCCATACTTTGCATTAGATTATTAGTACCTTTGTAGGTAAGCAGGGGATTTAAAGACTCCCTCTGAACCTCGCTGAAAGCTTTGTGGTGCTTTGTTTGTCATCAGTTGCTGCTCCTCGTATAGATACCATATCGTTCTGCGGTGCTTCTGAGTGGATTACGATTTGGGGGAGACAGGTGCACTCTGATGTTTTGCCGAAAACCATAATCCTCCGCTGTGTGCGAATGTGTGTGTGTGTGTGTATGCGCTGGTATTGTGAAAAGCGCATTGTTTTGTGTATGTATAAGAATTCGACAAAAATAAGTTAGGGTGTGCGACTGTGCGTACACGTGAGCGTGACCTTGAACGTGGATCAAAGTTGGTCCAGGTCTTTGAGGAGCTTCCAGGCGGCTTCCAATTATGTCTCCAGTCTGAAGTGGGAGGCTGAGAGTGAAAGAATGCACAGATGTACTCTCTTTGAACTCAGCCCATAGTGGGGAAACTGAAATCCTAACACCTGAGCCTGCGATTATAGATTAAGGCTGCATCTTGGTCTCTGGTCTCAGAATACAAAAGACAGGATAAAGTCCTCCGCGTTATACCGGGATCAGAAATCAAACACTTCCCTGATCCCGCTGTACTAATTCTAATCCGGACCTGTGTCTGACAGTACTAACAAATACCGTTGATTTTGGAAGGGGGATTTTCTCGACACTGTATATACAGAACACAGAGGGCAGTCATAATAATAGTTCTAAAAATAATCATCACCGCGATCGTAATAATCAATTAAAACTCACACAATATCAGGTAACATTCTCAGATAAAAAAGACGTTGTCAGAAGGGATTTAGACAGTTTACTTCGTGCAGCGGAATTGTCAATATGGTGGATTTTCTAGCTTTCTACTGTTAAGCCCAGTGTCAGCGCTTCATGCATTATACAATGTTTACATTACTGTTGTCAAACAAAAGGGGACATTTTAACACAGTATTCATCCACCACTTAAAATACTTACTGGTATGAAAAGTGAAACTTGCCGTAGTTTGGTCATTTTCACCCTCAGTGTTCCCTAGCCCTACTCATATTTGTTCAAATATGGTCACTTCTAGTTGTGTACTTAACTCAAAGTGCCCCTTATAGTCTCCTTTTTACGGATGGATGGATGGAAGGAAGGAAGGAAGGAAGGAAGGAAGGAAGGAAGGAAGGAAGGAAGGAAGGAAGGAACACTTAATTTATAATATTCTGAAAAGAAACAATGGAATTTTTGTCCAACAACGCCAAAGAACTTTAAATGAGGAAAATTCCATGTGTTCATCCAAATTCAACATCAAACATAAACAAGATTTCAACCTTAGTATGTTATTGGAGGACATAACAAGACTTTATTACTTTTTATTGCCATGTGGAAAATCGAGGTCAATGAAGTTACCATATTTGGTTCCTTGCCCATAATTGGCAAAAAAAATAAGACTTTATTACTTTTTATTGCCATATGGAAAATCGAGGTCAATGAAGTTACCATATATGAAGTTACCATATTTGGTTCCTTGCCCATAATTGGCAAAAAAAAAAAATTAAAAATATAAGAAGTATATATTTATTTATATATATATATATATATATTTATATATATATATATATATATATATATATATATATATATATATATATATATATATATATATATATATATATATATATATAAAATACAAGAAAAACACACATGTAAGGTGAAAGGAACATGTATTTTAGAACATTAGAACATCACTTTTGGGAAGGAAGGAAGGATGGATGGATGGATGGATGGATGGATGGAAAACTGAGCTGCAAAAGGACAAGCTGAGGTAATGTCGGTAGATCCTTTTGACTTGGTCATTTTAAAAGTAACTCATAATAATAATAACAATAATAATAATAATAATAATAATAATAACTAGAAAAACACTCAGAGAGCGCAGACCTCCGCCAAGGCAGATCAGTTCTCACCCTCCACCCCCGATCACCACCAAAATTTAATCATTTCTTCCTTGTGCCAGTATCAACATTTCCTGAAAATTTCCTGAAAATCTGTCCATAACTTTTTGAGTTATCTTGCTAACAAACAAACACGCACGCAAACACAAAAAGCAAAGCGATCACAATACCTCCTGGCAGAGGTAATTACTTGAAAAGCACACTTAAAACACAGACCTCCACCAAGGCAGATCAGTGCCCCCCCGATCACCACCAAAATTTAATCATTTGTTCCTTGTGCCAGTATCAGTATTTCCTGAAAATTTCCTGAAAATCCGTCCATAACTTTTTGAGTTATCTTGCACACAGACAGACAGACAAACCAACGCCGGCAAAAACATAACCTCCTCGGCCGATTTAATAATCTCCTCTGATCTAAAGGCTTTGTTTCAGTTGTATATAGTCAGTGAAACAGGTTTAGATATTTGCCTTAAATAGACTTAAACAGGTTTGTAAAAAACAAACAGCACTTCACCCATTTCTTTGACCTGCGTGACAGTGATTTGGCGTTGGAGAAGATCCTGGAGTGATTCAGCGTAGATTAACATGGTTTCTAAGAGCTCTTGAGTGACAAAGCGGCTGAACACTACAGACATGTTAATGAGTCCCTACAGGCGGTAGAAGCTGGTAATGAGTAAAGACACTGGGCAGGTCTCATTTCACCCCCTGGTTCTCATTTCTTATGCCGACGTACCCCTGACTGAATTTTGTTACCAGAGGATTAAGTGAAGGCCTCTACATCCAAGTGAGAGAGCTGATAAATAATTTACGCCTCACTCGACACTGTATGAGAGTCAAGGAGATGGGGTGAACGTGGGCCGAGCTCCCTCAATGTTTTTAAACAGGCAGTTTATCATAATGTCCCAATGGGCTCACAATAGCATTTCTCCACATCGGCTCCGGCTCTTTTGTTTGGTCGGTATAAGAGGGCACGGTGCAAAGACTGCTGAGGAATGCAGGTCGCTAAAGGTTACCGCAGAAAGCTCTTATGGGAGTAAGCGCAAATAGAAATTCGTGGATGTGTTAAAGAGCGTGTTATGATGTTTTCGGAGCTGGATTACACTGTAGAAGACTCGAACCTTGAGACTGAACTACCCAAGCATCATTTAAAGTCATATTCTTTTTTACTTAAAACGACTCTTAGATTCTCTTAATTGCTCGCTGGGTTCCGTTAGGTTAGCTCATCACAACACATTATGCAGAAGTCTGAGTGTAAAAGCAGCGAGTACGTTAGTTTTATCTTGTTTTTTTTTTTTTACCAGCTACCTTATGAGTGAACACGGAGAGATACTATCCAAATTAATAGGCTTAATCACTACCATGTGTTCTGTAACGTGTTCAGGGCTTTCTATTACTGATCTCAATAGAGTGCAATAAATAGCATTTTTAGCCCTATTTTGGTTAAATTCATTGTGAAAAGTGTTTTTTTTTTTTTTTTTTGCAAAACTGTAAATGTAGCTGCTGAGTCTAAGTGACTAAAAATGGCACCCTTTAGAGTGATAAAGTCGTGATACACACTATCTCTCTTTGTCACATTAAAACAGATTTAAACTAGAAGCACTCGGACAGCGCAGACCTCCGCCAAGGCTGATCAGTGGGCCCCCCCGTGGGCCCCCCCACCCCCGATCACCCCCAAAAGTTAATCATTTCTTCCTTATCCCATTTCCAACAAACCCTGAAAATTTCATCAAAATCTGTCCATAACTTCTTGAGTTATGTTGCACACTAACGGACAGACAAACAAACAGACAAACAAACAAACCCTGGCAAAAACATAACCTCCTTGGCGGAGGTAAATATTTCTCGGAAGAGTATGATTGGCATCGGATTAGTCAGTTTACTGATAAAAAAAAAAAAAAAAAAAAAAAAAAAAAAAAACAACTCCCTAAAGAATCAATTTAGAGCAGGGGTCTCAAACTCATTTTCTTTCAGGGGCCAAATTCAGCCCGATTTGATCTCAACTGGGCCAGACCAGTAAAATAATAGCAGCATAACCTATAAATAATCGCGACTCCAAATTTTTGTATTTGTTTTAGTGCAAAAAACCCCATTCAATTATGAAAATACTTTTATAAACTATCCGAACAAAAAAGATGTGAATAACCTGAAAAAAATGAAATTTCTTAAGAAAAATAAGTGCAATTTTAGCAATATTATGCCTCAACTTATCATTTTTAGATGTTCATTAAGGATCAGATCTACAAAGACACTAAACACTTAGTGAAAGTAAGAAAATAGTTAAAATTGCGCTTAATTTTATTTAGACATTTCAGGTTCTTCATATTTGTTCAGATTATTCACATTTTATTGTTACAGGATAGTTTGTAAATGTAAATATTTTCATAATTTAATGCTATTTTTTGCACTAAAACAAAGACAAAAATGTGAAGTTGTCATTATTAATAGGCATAATGTAATATTTTTTTCACATCAGACCGAGAAGAAAATACAGAGTCATTATTTTTTGTAGGTAATTCTGCTGTTATTATTTAACTGTAGATCATATTGGTCTGTATGTGGAACCTGAACTAAAATGAGTTCCACAGCCTTGACTGTGGAATTTTTGCACTTTGCAAATTCATCCCACGGGCCGCGTTGGAACCTTTGCCGGGCCACATTTGGCCCCCGGGCCGCATGTTTGAGACCCCTGATTTAGAGTGTATCAAACTGTATTTGTAATGTTCAGTACTGTTTCACATTTGAAAAAAAAAAAAAAGATTACTTTATTCAAATAATAAAAAAAAAAAATTGTATATGAATATTCAACCTGTTCATATTATGTCACATTAACTGGTTACATTACAGTAGAGGTTCTCACCTGGGGGGGGGGGGGGGGGGGCACCCACTCTCCCGGGGGGTGCAAGCACATGGGGGGAGTTACAAGTGCCATCATTGTGTGTAAGGGGGGCTCACTTTCACTTTCAGAGCTATGTACCCCACTACATCCTCCGCATACTTACTGTTAGAATTACATACCTCCCCCCTGGTGGGACAATTTTTTTCAGCATAGGGGGGCTCCAGTATGCTCATGATGCCATATTGATTTTAACAAACCTTTTACTGAAATTTTGTTGTCGTTTTATTAAGATATAACCATCCAATATTACATGTTTTGTAGGAATTAACAAGCTAGTTATTAGCATTTATTAACAGTGGCTTTTTTCAACTGCCATTCATAGCTATTACCATTACTACACTTGTTATAATAAATGCATTAGCATCCACACATCAACAACAAACTATGTGTTTTGCTGTATTTAGGCTCTGTTAAATGGATTGCAGCTGTAATGTGCTTTTCTACTTTTCCACTATTCGATGCCCACCACCCTTTTAAAGTTTGATGATGTACTAGTGTTAGGGTATCGTGGGTCAGATAAGGCCTATGCAGACGCAGACACTGTTATTTATTTATTCATTTATGTCTCACAGATGATGCAGTCAAACATAGTCGACATATAGAACATTGGATATTCTGAATAGAGTATATAGTATGTAGCTCGTTTGCAGCCCCTTGTTGGGCTCTTCATTTAAGAAACACATTATACCATTATACACATTATACATTAGTACCATTTGTTTGGACTGAAACTCCGGATACTATGCAAATTAGCATAGTTGTTATTCAGTGTATATTAATGACCCTCCATTGTACATGTTTCATTCCTCCACTCAAGTTAGTGAATTAGCTCTAATCCAGTTTAATATAAGTCATCAAATGTAATTGAATTACAGCTTCCTTCTTGATTTCCCAGCGGAGTCTTCCATTTTGCCGACACTGCACTCGAGATACCACCTCTGTGAAAGCGCCTGGAATTCACCCACCGCATTTTTGAAATGCTTTCAAAATATGTTTAATTTGAAAATACTTATGCAAATGTGGTTTGGATGTGTAAAGCAGCTGTGTTTGTTGCAGCAGCTCCACTGGCAGCGGCTGGCGGCCGACACTGTGGCCTGGATAGTCCACAGGAGTCAGTATGTCCCAGCAGCCCGGGCCAAACCAGCACCAATCAGCAGAAACAGATGGGTGTTTGTTTTGCAGGACCGGGGACAGTGGAAAGAACGGAATAGCTCCGGCACCGAGAACATTTTTTTTTCCCTCTCATATTTACTTAAAAGAACCCCTGGCTTGGAGCGCACCATTTTAGGGAATGTTTTTCCAGTATTTCAGACAGACTTCTCTGTCCTCATTTCGTCCAGTCTCTCGTCTTTTCAGCACTCGGCTTCACTCGGCACCTCGCCGTGACCCCATTTCACTTCACACTCCCTTCAAGGAAGCGCTCCCTCCCACCGTTTTCACTTTTTAAAACCTTATGCATCCTTATACGATTGACATATTTGATCACTGCTGCATGCCACGGGCTGTTTAACTCTGCTGTGATAACATTTGCCAGAGCAAAGCTTAAAGCTGCCATTTGTGTGATGACCCATTGAGCTCTGCAGTTTATAATTTAGTCACAAGGCCCCGGTGGTTTGACATTCCACAGCCCACAATGAGGACCGAATCAGGGGGAATTATTCATTCCAGGAGAGACTGACTGTAGGCAGCCATCTTATGAGTGTCCCATGATTCTCATCAAGTCCAACTCCCACACACAGACAGTCGTACTAGTGAAGTTGAAAGGAAGCGCTCAGGTTAGAGGAACACATGTCAGGGAAATTGAAGGAAACGGCTCAAGTCTCTATTATTCTTGTAATTCTGTATTCTTGTATTCTGCTGCATTTCTGTGCTCACCACAGTAAAAAGATATTCAAACTCATTCATACAGTTGATTAAAATGCACTCCCTGCTTTTTATGACTAAATGATGCCATTTCTGGCTGATTTCACAAACTTCTGTTCCGAGCAAACGTGATTGGTACTTACAGTTGTCAATCACATATTTAACCTCCATCCCACCCCACCTGTCTGGGATAGCATTTCTCCAGCTTGAAAACAGAGTCCAAATCTGGGGGTGGAATGCTTGGACCACTTAATTTACAATATGCTGAAAAGAAATAATGGAATTTTTGTCCAAAGACGCCAAAAAACTGTAAATGAGGAAAATTCCATGTGTTCATCCAAATGAGGAAAACTTTGTTATAATCTAAATCAGCGCAATGATTCATTCCACTCTAAGAGCCATGTGCAGATAGTACAAATATATTTTATTAACCCTTTATTGGGTAGTCATGAAAATACTCTGAAATTCAAAATTTCAAACTTAGTGTGTTATTGGAGGACAGCACAAGACTTTATTACTTTTTATTGTCATGTAGAAAATCAAGGTCAATGAAGTTACCATATTTGGCCCACAACTGGCAAAAAAAAAAAAAAAGCCTAGAAGTAAAAAAAAAACAAAAACAAAAAACACATCTAAGGTGGAAGGAACATGTATTTTAGAACATTAGAACATCACTTTTAGAACATTATGTTATTATAGAGACCCCTGTCCACATCCACATTATCCTTTGAACATCATTCCTTACATTAGTACCATTACTTCATGGTACCTAACAAAGCAGGTACACTCACTGTTCATGCAGAGCTAGACCTTATAGACCCTGTAGACCACATTGGACCTGAGATTGTTGCCTCACTAGTTGCTTTTCCATTGGACATAGGTGCAAAACTTTACCAATATTTACTAAATGTCAAAAAAACAAAAGTGCATAATGTCGGTTTTTCCATTAAATCACAAATGCAATGATTTGTTTATTTATCATTGTGAGATGACATGAGAGAAGTCATTCCATAAACATGGCGATGAATGTAAATATCAGGTTGATTTACAGATATATTCATTATTATTTATATATATATTACCCCTCTATCTCGTACTAAGTTAAAAAATGATGGTTTCCTGGTGTGTCCACACATACCACAACATGTTTCTTTTAAAACTCTTCTTCGCTTGTTGTAACGTCCGTCAGCATCTGGGTTTTTTGTTTTTTTTTGTTTTTTTTTGTTTTGTTTCGGTGAAATTGTTGTTATTCCATTTGATAATTTTTTATGCTCAAGTTATTTTCACGCAATTTGTGGGTCGATGGAAAAGTGACTACTGTAATTGTTACTGTCACTGTCTTGTCATTTGTGCAGAAATGACCAAAAACAGTCACTTGTGCGATAATGAGTTAAATTTAGCTGTAAGATTTATACTCTTATTGCATGACTTACGATTTAGGCCCAGTTTAGTGTTCTGGGACAATGTGTTCCATATATAATATTTAATCATGTCTCAGTTGTTAAGAGCCAAATACTACATGTAAGAGCCAAAAGATGATGACTAATATGAATTAATGTTATTTATGTGAAGTTGCAAATTCTGTTTGTCTTCGTTGCTATTTAATGCACCTTTACTGTGTATGTGTGTCACATGACCTCTCAGCAGTAAGGAAAAAGAGAACTTACGGAGCTTATGAGTATATAGTTTTTTCTACCTTCTGACATGATGTAAATTAACCTTTTTTGTTTTAATAATTTTTTGGAACGGATTACAGTCTTGTCATTCGTGTCAGAATACAACTCATATGTGGTTTTTGGAAATGAACAGAAGATCATTACTCTATATATATTTATGATTAAAAGCTGCTGAGTTTCAGGTTACGAACACTGGAAGATTCTTTATTGTAAAAGCACAAATCATATATTTAAGGAATGTTAAACTAATGCATGACTCATGGCAATTTAATACATAAATTTAATGTGAGATATGTTCTATATTCCTGTCCTGACGGTGAACTATCCCTCAGGTCATGGTGGCTTTTTGCGATTACTTCACTCTACTTCACCGGTCTGATTTACCAGAGCATTATTTATTTATCTTTTTATATATATATATATATATATATATATATATATATATATATATATATTTGTGGGTTTTCTAGTTTCTTTTCCACAGTACATCCATCCTTGTGCCCCATCTGTCTCATCAAATCAATATGGAAGGAGCACCTCTAATAGAATGTCCTACATAGATTTTTTTGGATGAATTGATTACAACACAGTGGTTGGAGTCCAAATCACTGTGATCCTACAAACTCATTTTTGGACATGACTTAATGTCGGTTATGACACAATGATGAAACGGTACACAAAGGAAAAGGTCAACTGAACTCTTTTCCAGATTTGGCAAAATGCGTACTTTGACTCGGGGGATGAACTGATTAGATTTGTGTGGTCAGACGTGAAGGTCACAGTGACCTCATTAAACATCAGGAATTCATATCAGTAATTATGACAACATTTCACACACACATGTAACATTCTGCACGTCTGTGTGACATGAAGATGACATGAAGGTATAGTGTACAGTTATTCCACAGCACCACCTCTGTAGATAAGAACATGTATAGAATAGACATAGACATAGATAACATAGAATAGAGTAAAGTGGAATAGAATAGATAGAAAAGAAACAGAATCAAAAAAGTAGAATAGAGTAGAATGGAATAGAGTAGAGAATAGAAAAGAGTAAAATAGAATAAAGTGGAATAGAGTAAAGTAGAATAGAATAGAATAGAGCAAAATACAATACAAAAGAACAAAATAGAATAGAATAGAATAAAGTAGAATGGAATAGAGTAGAATAGAATACAAAAGAGTAAAATAGAATAGAGTAAATTAGAATAGAATACAATACAATACAATACAATAGAATACAATACAATACAATAGAGTAAAGTAGAGTAGAATAGAATAGAATAAAGTAGAATAGAATCGAAAAGAGTAGAATACAATAGAGTAGAGTAGAATGGAATAGAGTAGAATAGAATACAAAAGAGTAAAATAAAACAGAGTAGAGTAGAATAGAATACAAAAAAGTAGAATAGAATAGAATAGAATACAAAAAAGTAGAATAGAGTAGAATGGAATAGAGTAGATAGAGTAGAATAGAATGGAATAGAGTAAACTAAACCAAAATAGAATAGAACAGAAAAGAGTAAAATAGAATAGAATAGAAAAGAGTAGAATACAATACAAAAGAATAGAATAGAATAGAACTGAAAAGAGTAGAATAGAGTAGAGTAGAATGGAATAGAGTAGAATAGAATACAAAAGAGTAAAATAGAATAGAGTAGATTAGAATAGAATAGAATACAGTACAATACAATAGAGTAAAGTAGAATAGAATAGAATAGAATAGAATAGAATCAAAAAGAGTAGAATAGAATAGAGTAGAATGGAATAGAGTAGAATGGAATACAAAAGAGTAAAATAAAATAAAGTAGATTAGAATACAATACAATAGAGTAGAGTAGAATAGAATAAAATAGAATAGAATAAAGTAGAATAGAATAGAATAGAATACAAAAAAGTAGAGTAGAATAGAGTAGAGTAGAATGGAATAGAGTAAACTAAACTAGAATAGAACAGAATAGAACAGAAAAGAGTAAAATAGAATAGAAAAAAGTAGAATAGAATACAATACAATACAATACAGTACAATAGATGGATCTGAAAGGAGTCTTTGTGGATTCCAGGTCCTCATTGTCTGAAGTTACTGTACATGACACAGGTTTGTGTTGATGATCAAACCCTGCTGCTGTGTACTAATCACACAAAGCCACACTGACGTCATCATTAACTCATGATCTTGCACCATCTTCAGTCGTGCATGAATCGATCATGACGTAAGTCTCATCCGTCGTTATAAAGTGTTACCAAAACATCTTCAAACAGTACCCAGGGTTTGGAGCTGTGTCAGTGTTTTGTCAACAGACGTGATGATAACTGGTGTGTGCCTTCATCCTTTACCCAGGTCTCCTCCCAGGCCCAGTCCAGGCAGTCTCCACTATTCAGACGAGGACGTCAGCACAAAGTACAATGATTTAATCCCAGCAGAGAGCAGCAGCCTGACTGAGAAGCCCTCAGAGATCTCAGACTCACAGGTGCAGTAGAACAAAAGCGCTGTTCTCTCTTTCCTATTGTCTTCAAATCCAGTCTGTACAAAGTGTGTATTTGTTCTCTGTTTGTACCTGTCTGTGTGCACACTTTCATCTCTTGAATTCTTAAGGAATTCAGCTTTGCATCGTTGGCTGCACTGTGTTTTGTGTCATACTTTACACGTGGTGTCCTTTCTCTGTCATTCACCTTAATGCATCTGGGCTGCAGAAGTCATAAGATATAGCTACTGTAATGCAGATGGAGAGATGAGAGATTAATGACTCCCCAGGTTGGCTGCAACACCGTTTTTATATGAGCCGCTGACCTGGAGAGAATGTCATTCTACAAACATCCACCTGAGATTCAGGCCACTGCGCTCAGACACAGCACTTGTTATGTAAGATAGCAGAGCCAGATGCACTCTGCAAATGTTATTTTAGAACAAGTGACGTAGTGGCAAGTTGATTTTCCAGCCAGTCTGTCTGTCCAACTTTCCTGTTAGTTTCAGTAAGCCAGATCAGAGGCAGTAAAAAATATGTCCAGCCTCAGCAAAAACAGCAGCACTGATAGACGACTGACAAATAACACTGCAATGACTGTGTTTACATGTTACCGAAGAGGATTAAGGCCACTGGAAAAATAATTAAAGTTCAATATATATTTTTAATATTATTATTATGAGGAAAAAAGTCAGAATTCTGATTTTTTTTTTCTCAGAATTCTAACTTAAAACTCAGAATTCTGACTTTAATCTCAGAATTATGACTTTTGTCCTCAGAATTCTAACTTTGAACTGAGTTTAATGTCTGAATTCTTACTTTTTTCTCAGAATTCTGACTTCGAACTCAGTATTCTGATTTTTTTTTTCTCAGAATTCTAACTTAAACCTCAGAATTCTGACTTTAATCTCAGAATTAAAGTCAGAATTCTGAGAAAAAAAGTCAGAATTCTGACTTTTGTCCTCAGAATTCTAACTTTGAACTGAGTTGAATGTCTGAATTCTTACTTTTTTCTCAGAATTCTTACTTTGAACTCAGAATTCTGATTTTTTTTTTTTCTCAGAATTCTAACTTAAACCTCAGAATTCTGACTTTAATCTCAGAATTAAAGTCAGAATTCTGAGAAAAACTTTCTTCCTTTTTTCTGACTTTTTTCCTCAGAATTCTAACTTTGAACTGAGTTTAATGTCTGAATTCTTACTTCTTTCTCAGAATTCTGACTTAAATCTCAGAATTCTGACTTTTTTCTCATAACGATAATGAAAATTTAGATATTGAGCCTTTTTTTTTTCTTTTTCCAGTGGCCCTAATCCTCTTCCATAACATGTACATTAATATTCCAGTGTTATTCTCAATAAGACAATAATACATGTTTGATACAAGTCAAATAACAGGATATTCACCATAGGCCTTATGCATACTGTAGTATTTTCAGATTAACCCACTGTTTTTCAAATTCAAATGGGAACGCTGGAAATTTCTAAAAACTGAAAAAAAAGACTAATAAAAAAAAACAATATATATGATTCAGTATATGTTTCATTATAATTAAAACACCACACACATTCAAAGAAAATGCAGGATATAATATCTGAGAGGGCATATCCTGATTGACTCGATCATGTGACCATGTGCATTGTTCTAATGTCAGTAAAAAGAGTTAAAAAAAAAAAAAAAAAAGGTGATAAATAACTTAAAAAGGCAAAATGTAGAGAAAAATTCATTTCGGGAACTGCACTGGGTCTTTATGGGTTAAACTTTTACCCTACATCTATATTTACCTTGCATACATATCTTACATCAGCCATATAAACAGTTTAAGAAAGAAGAATAAGGGTGTTTTTTGGAATCAGGGTGAAGGCTGGAACATTTTGTGCATGTAAGTATAGTGTTGGTCTTTGACTTGTTGCCTTTCCACGTGCTCCGCCAGTATGGGAGTGTAATCAATAAAGCGGCCTCTCCATCTGCTTCTCTCTGTCTTCCCATTGATCCGTTTGTGTGCTACCTTCCTTCATGTCTCTGATTTCCTCTTCTTTGTTCTATAATCTGACTTTCTTATGTCTTGGTATACTGACTGACTATATGTTGTTTCTGTTTTTGTTTATCTCAGTCTCTGACTCTGCTTTTAGTAACTTATGGTCTGCAATCTGGTTTTGATCGTAGTCAGATGAAAGAGTCATGGGGGGAGAGGAGTAGAGGGGGGAGGTCTTAAATTCCCCCCATTTTCAGCCTTCCTTCAGTGTTTCCTTTCATCTAGGAATTCTTTACTCTGTGCATTTCCCAAATAATCTCCAAACATCTTTTAACTAAAACTTTTCTAGTGCCTAGTGTGAATTCCACAGCCAGAAATCTGTCCTCGTCCGGTCTTATCAGGTCTGAAGTCCTATTTCCAGATCAAATGAAAGTCTCCCTACAATGAGTTACTACAGACAGGACCTTTCGCAGCATGATAACATCCTCTAAAATGAAGCATTTCGGCATTTCACCGCCCCTCTGACATATCAACCGCTCGCAGTTGTATATTGTCAAACACGGCCTTGATCTGCCTCATCCTCATCTCAGGCGGAGATGAGGATGCCTGGCTCCTGCCACTCTGCAAATTCAGGGCGCTGACAAAGCTTTGATGGACTAAAACACACAGACCCCTGCCTACATCCCCACTGCCATGCCCCTGACAGGCCACCATATCAGCACCCAGTGGTGCCTTCCAAAAAATCCAGGAATGTTCTTTGAAGTTTTATTGAGCGGATAACTCTGAGCTATCAGTATTCCATTGTGCTGTCTGTCCTCTTTTAATCCCTGGGGCCTACAGCAGCAGGTATAAGTTCACTATTGTACTGCTTCTCAAGAGGGGATTTGGAGGAAGCTCACATTGACTTGGCAAGGCAACAAGGCCACCATTACTGTTCTGCTCCCCTATTGACTGTTTTTTTTTTTTTTCCCCTTACTGTATAGATTCTCATTTTCCAAGGTTGTCTCTGTGGCATTGCCTTTGTGTCATTTAAGGTAGAAACCAGTCAAAGACAGATGATCTCATCCCTGAGTCAGAGATGGATTGTAGATTGTTGTCTCTGCAGAGTGGCATTCAGTGGGAGAAAAATGAAAATGTCTGCTTTCGCTCACATACTTTCTCTTCGTCTCTCTCCCAACCCTCTCACGCCTTGTCTGTCTGTGACTGCTGGAACTTTTCTGGCGGCGGCTCAACAGAGACTACCATCTATATTGTTTGGACGGCCTCCACTGACAACACATCTCTCGGTTTTGACTGGCTCGGTCTGAACAATGATGTCACCGAACAGTAAAGGGGAAATTATGACCGCAAATAAATTACATTTTGGATTCGAGTCTATTACCGGCCACTCTACCAAATTGGTGCAACCTGCTGTCCCATGACCAAAGAACTCATTTAAAAAGCAATTAAAGGTTCAGCGTATGGGGTCTAAGGGGATCTAATATTGTATTCATATAATTTAGGAAATATAATACTCGTAATACTTTAATTACTGTATATTATATATCTACAGAGGGAGAGTGCCTCTTCAATAAAAGCTGCCATGTTATGTTGACATGTTCATGCCTTTTTCTTATCTTCTGTCCATTTTATGGCGAATGGAATGTAGTTATAAGCTGCATTACGACTTCTATTATTGTAAGTTAACCCTTTATAGGGCACTCATAGAAGAGACTGATCTCAAGAAACCACGTTGCATGTCACACCAGTTCTTAAGGCATTTGGCGAGATATACCTACACATTTTCGACCTTTCGCGTGTTATTCAACGCCATTTGATCGCATGTCAGTTGACACAAAGATCTCCGGTTCGCATAACCCATAACCCTAACCCTCAGTGCGTGGTATTTGATGCTAATAATGGCGTAAACATAAACTTGGAAAGATTATAATGCGTACAGATAACACACCAAATAAAAGTGGCGTGTACATTTACACGAGTCAGTTTAGTTTTATTTCAAGCATATAAAATCATCAGATAACAAAGAACCATACAACACAGTCAAAGAAAATTTCCAGCGCTCGAAAACAAGTGAGAAAAACTATAACTTATAGACCCCCACACCCAATTTCCTGCAAATTCATCAGATTTGGAAATGAAAAAAATAATCATTGCCTTAAGGTTCAATGATAAGATAAGATAAGATAAGGGGAAATTTCATAGTTAACAGCACCAGTAATACAATAAGCAAGTGCAGAGAAAAAGAGAGGTAGAAAAGACCACAAATGAGACAAAAAATTAAAATATAAAGAGAAAAATAAGAAATTTGGTATTTGTATAAATAAATAATTTCAATTAAAAAATAGAAATTGTTTACATATTTACATCATCATGGCTGCACATATATAATGTACTACAAGGTTTGTTTTGTTTTTTTTTGTTTTGTTTTTTTTATAATCCATTTACTACCATTTGGAAGAATACTTTGATCTTGTTAAATTGGTCAAACCTAAATGCTTTTTTAAAAAATGTGATAGCGTTGGCTAGCAATTTGTACCAATCAGTGGGAAAGACACAATAAAAGAGACTGAACATGTGAGTGAAAGAGAACTAATGTGAGTTGAAAACTATCTTCAAAGTCGTACAGTGTCTTTGACTCTGTCTCTGAAACTGAAATTACATCCCTATTAGAGGGCATGACTACTCAGACACTCTTTAAAGTCTGTCCATAAACAACATTCATTAGATAGTGAGAGAGGAACGAAGCTACCGAGTTCGGTGAAGCTGCTGACAAAATGCAACTTGACTTTGATTTAGCTGGTTTCTCAGCATGCTTCTATAAACACATCCTTCTGTCATTTCCATTTTTTTTTTCCTTCCTAGTCAATTTCATTTTTCTACCCAAGAATTGATATAAACATGAAAAATGTATGAATGTGTCAGGATTTTATAATCTCCCTCCGGTCTCCTGCACACTGTTATTGTCTTTGTCTCTGGGGACCCCCACTGTGTTCACTAAATCAATGAGAATGACAACCCCCCCCTATTCCCCCACCTCTATAATAATCCATAACTGAAGGACAAAGGATTGACCCACTCTATGTTGGGGAGTGAATTCATTTTAGGGGGATGGGTGCCCCTCTACCATGAATGTGTACTCCTACTCTCATCTCCTACTTTAAATCCAAAGGAAGCCATACTGTTTAGTGATGTTTCATGAAGCAAAGTAACACATTCAGATTAACCTCATTAATCCCCAGAGGACAAACCATAGTCCATTTACTCAATAAATAGGAACCCATAAAGACTCAGTGCTACTTTTATGTCAGTTCCCAAATGAATTTTTCTCTCTATTTAACTTTTAGTTAAGTGATTTATCGCCATTTAATATAATATTGTCCTATGTATTTTGTGTTTTTTCAGTGAAAATCTGGTAGTTTTTTAGATTTAATTCACTGATCATGTAGATGTTCATAAGAGTTATTATATCGGAAACAGAGAAAACTGAAGAAAAGTTACATTTTCAACAAATCTATCAATAACTGAGCATAAAACAACTGTGTCCATCCACTAGCATTGATCCAATTCTATGGGTTTTACTGGTGAATCAGTGTTGTAGAAGATGACGGTGTTTCCACGTTCACTACGAAGCCTCTGAATGTCCAAATGGGTCATATCTGATGGCCATGAAAAGGTGACAAACTGCATTTTACACCAATTATTTACATGTATTGATAGAACTAGTGATTCAAAAGTTATTCAATAGTTTAGATCATTTTACATGTATTGATAGGATTAGTGGATCAGCAGGTATTAGACAGTTTACATCAGTAGATGATTTTGGATGTTGGTAGCTGTTTGGGTCTTTATGGGTTAAACCAAGTATTCAGTGAGTTATTTACAGAGTATTCAGTCTGTCTTCAGTGTAGTTCTACACTTACTAAAATGTAAAGTCTGACGAAACATGTTCTGTAATGTTCAGTTCTATACTATAGTGGACAGTCAACCAACTCTATTATAAAGGTGCGCTAACAGCAGCTTAAAACTGAAGCCCAACTCGACTTATTTCCAAATGTAATACCCATAGACTGTACATAGTTGACATAGGAACCATGATGTCACCCATCGGTTTCTGCCAGTAGTTTGCAATTTGGTCATTGTCATGTTGGCAGGAAGTGACCATATTTGGATGAAAGAGATAGTACTATGGTAACCCAAGGGCTCAGAGGTGAGCTAAGGCTAAGCACTAGCTTACAGAATCAGTAAAATGATAAACTCCGTAAAACATCATGTAACAAAGTCATTTTGCAGTCTTGTAACTTTTTTTCCTCCATTTCATTAAATTATACATTTACACTAACATGTACTTAAACATAAAAAAAACTCACAAACACAATACAAAAAACCAAATTACACAACAAACCTACAAAGCTGTTAAACAAAACAAAACGAGGCAAAAAAGACAAAATAAATAAATAAATCATATGTAAATAATACTTCTTATTTACCACAACTGCAGAGGAGCTGTCTGTCAGGAAAAAAAAACAAAAAACGGTTTTATCAAATAAACTCAAGCCTTTAATCCATTTAGTATCATTATGAAACAATGAAAACTTGTTCATCTGCTGAGTTGGACTTTCTGGGCTTCACTTTTAACAAATAAAATATATTTTTTCTAACAGATACCTCTGCTGCTGTTGTGGTTAAGACGTTACATAAGTAGTATAAGCAAAGGATTTGGTTCCACAGATGTTTCATGATATTCAACATCACTTAAGAACAATACCCCGCTTGTTAGCATAATTCAGCTACATTAGCTAAAATTAGCATTGATTCTGTATTACATGCATGCTGGGGTGTCATAAAAGGGGGGTAAACATTACAAATTCATGGGGCCCAGCATCTCCAGGGGGTCCAGGGGATATAGGTTAGAAGTTGTGATAATTTTGTGCAAGCTCCGGAGTAGAAGAGAGGCATAGAAGCCGGGAGTCCGACATTCAGAGTTAAGTTTTACTTTCATTTTTACGCACCTGTCGCGGTTGTTACAGTACTTATGAAATGCACCCATATACCTCCAGTTATTACAGTACATTCATACCACCCCCCCACCCCTGCCTGCTCCGATGACAGACTTATAGATAATTTCTTTTCTGAAGGACCTACATTTACCTTCCATGGGGTCCACAATTGGTAGCGGTGCCCCAGCATGCACGTTTATAAAAGCTCACAAATGTGCTCTTATATACAGTATCATGTAAATTTGGTGGTGTTTGTGTTGACATTTAACACTCAGTAGCTGAATTACTTGGTTACGACTTGCTAACGTTTAGTGTAAAACTTCAAAAGTAGCTTCAAGGCCAGTCTGTTTTTTCACTAAGATAGGAGCAGCGTTAGTTTAGGAAGTTTCAATCACTTTATTCCCACTCTCTTACCTCAATAAGGACATTTTTTGGCTCCAAAAACACAAAATGTAAATTCAAGGCTTCCAAACTGGTGTACACAAACAGATGGATGTATAGTCTGTGGGTATAAAGCGGGACTGTAACATGGTGACAGCATAATGTTAATCCAGCCTGAGGCAAAGGAAAGATCTGGTACAAATTCGTCTGCTCATACGACAATCGACATCCCAAAACAAGTAAAGCCATTTAGTCTTATATTTGGTATTTCTCCCCTATATCATTCAGTGCTTGAAGTTGTAAATAGGAGTACAGGAAATGTTATATAGATGAAAAAATAAACCGCTGTCAAGTGGTTTCACTACTTAATTGGATGGAATTGTTAGTCTCTCTGCCTAATTTAACAACGCAATGATGAACGAAATGTAATAATTGACACTCGCTGGCTGGTAGGTGTCTGTCTTACACATATTCTTGGGTAAATAAGATGGCGATTCCCCTGAGGCTGAGTGCAATGCTGCATTTCGTGCCTAAAGCCTGTTTCTTCCACAGGATTCAGATCTGGTAATTAGCTTATAATGACTTGAAGTGCGGAGCTGTTTCATGGGCCGTGTTGCCCCGGAGGCATATTTTCAAGTATCTACGTTCCCAGTGTAGATTCCCTCAATTGGATTCTTCAGTCATTTCTGTCAAATAGTGGTTATGATCCAAAAGCGCATATTGGAGTGGTGTATACTTGAGCGGAGAACGTTTCAAGGACCAGAACATCTGTTTGGTGCACTGTAAGGCCGCGCTAGGGTGGGCAGGAGTGGGATGCAATTCACTGTGTCAACACTTGGTCTGCACTTACTCTTTCACAGTGCCTCACATCCACCAGCGGAGTAGTGGTTCATTTCTCAGTGTGGTGTTAATTCTTTCAGAGTGAGGTAATCTTACTTGAAGTAGCTCCGTATGTCTTGTTGGTCCACTGTGAATGGACCTTGTTATTGTCTTGTTGTGTTGCTAAACATGCTGGCATGACCGGAATGCTTTTCATCACTGTTTGGCCTCAAGTGCTTACAACTGGGTATCATTATTAGATGTACACAAACATACACGCAGCAATTGATCCATCTTCGACTTTGAAGTGCTTCACATGGAGAAAGAATGATCTTTAATTAACCAACAACTTGAAAGTCTCTTCAGAACACGGGTAAACCTGCTTTGCAAATCGTACTCTTTGGATTCCTTTGTTAAAATAAATGAGCTGAAGAGGACGAGATCACTTTCATTTGCGTATCATCAAATAGTTACATAAAAGAGAGGCCTTTTTCCTGCATAAACACAGCTGATAGGTTTTAAAGAAAAGGGCTTTATATAGGACCTTGGCATTGAGACATGAGCCATGTTGAGGCAGATGGAAATCTGAGCCTACAGCCATATGCATCACATATGTGCTCTGACATATCCAGTATATATAGCGGTTCTCTGGGAAGTACCCCCCCACCCCCAGTGCCTGACAGCAACTATATTCTTAAACATGAAAATGAAACCTTACAATATGTAGACAGAAAGTAAACACATGAAAACAGTTCTTTAACCCTCCGGTATCCAGGTGCGCATTTTAGGCACAGTTTGCACTTCGTTTTAAAAAACTTCATATTATTTTTCACAATTTAAATAAGGTTAGAATTCAAAAGTTGTTCATTTTTGCATGATCTTAAAAATTCTGACCTCCAACTAAAATTTGCACATTGTAAACAAAAGAAAATTACAAGACTAGCATCTGTCTCCCAGGTGTGCCTAAAACGCACTATTTCTTCCATTTGATATGTATGATTAGGGCTGACCTTGATTTACAAAAACAAAATCCAATTAGAGCAGAAAAATAAATCAATATATAATATTTAATAGTTTGATTTATAGGTGTGCATTTTACGCACACTTGGTGATAGATGCTAGTATTTTTGAACATTTGACCTAGCGCCAAGAAAAATAATGCAAATCAACCGATGTTGGAGTTAATCATTGACATATGCCAGGCTGCAAAAATCTAATAATATGCTATCCACTTTTTATGTAGTGTATTGAAAAAAACTTTTTTTTTTTTTTTTTTTTTTTTGCATCCAAAAAAATGGTTTGTTAACATTAAAAACACAGCATTTAAAGGGTTAAAAAATGTGACAATTATTGAGTATTTGGTATTTTTATTTACGGCTCAAGTTGATGAAATAGAAAAAAGTATAAAAGAATTAAAAACAAACTGTATGAAATTTTTTTTGACATTTTTCCACAAGTGTGCCAAAAAGGCACATTTGGTGCTTAGTAAGGGCCTTGATGGATGGGATACCGGAGGGTTAAAACTCATCGGCATCAGCTTATAACAAAATGAATGTACCTTTTTTTATTTTTTTTGGGGGGGGGGGGGGGGTGTTACACAACGGTGGTTTTGGCTGAACATGAGTTCACTGTGACCATGTTATTAATCACAGCTGAACTGTCTAAATGGCAGCCTTCTTTCATTGCAGTTAGTTGACCGTGAGCGCATCCACCAACCCCCCACCCCCACCCCTCCCCGAGTGTTTGCTGATCACGATGCTTTTTGTTTGACAGGTGGAATGTTACTTGACGTGTTTACAATAGTGTTTGTGGTCCAGTAGGCAGCGAGGTGGAGGGTCAGTGTCGAGAATGTGCCAGGGATTATGGTCAGTTTTGTGCGGATGAATGAAATGGAATCTAAATTGACTTTGCAATGTGTTAATCCTTATAAGAAAAAAGAATACATGACGTTCACTATAGTAAGTAATGTTAGGTAAAAGTCATGTGTCTTTTCCAAGTGGTGTATGTATACTCATGGCATTGCTCTTGTAGTATTATGTCTACGTGTACTACTGTAGTACATTCTAGGCCCCACACTGGAAAAAATCTAAATCGTACCAAGTGTATTTTTCTCATTTCTAGTCAAAATATCTCATCACACTTAAAATAAGACATAATCACCTAAAGAGTAACTTTTCAGTGAGATATAAGAACTTATTTTTAGACAATAAATCTTGAAACTCTTATTTCAAGAAATCTTACCAAGATAATAATTTTCACTTGTTCCATTGGCAGATTTTTTATTTTTTTTTGCTTGAATTAAGCAAAAAAATCTGCCAATGGAACAAGTGAAAATTATCTTAAGATTTAGATTTTTGGAGGTATAAACTTTGAGTTCACTAGTTTATGTCTAATTTTTCCTCTACACTGCAACTGCAGTATGAACTGAAGGTGAACTTATGTTTTAATCATATATGTTTGACCCATTTTCTAATTTATTAAATTATACATTATGCACAATTACCCCGCCCCCTAAAAGGCGAGGCAAGGGTTATTGTTTTTGGTTCGATTTGTTTATTTGTTAACACTCTAGCAGCAAAATTATTGGTTGAATTCATACCAAACTGGATATATAAATTGCCAGTGACCCAAAATAGATGTGGTTACATTTTGGGAAAAGTACGTCAAACTTGAATTTTTTATGAATTTTTAATTTTTTTTTTTTTCTCCCATTTACTTATTATGGGCGAAATTTCACATGTCTGTAGCAGCAAAACTATTAGTTGAATTCATACCAAATCGGGTTTATAGATTGCCAGTGACCCTGAATAGATGTGGTTACATTTTGGAAAAAGTAGGTCAAAGATCAAATTTTTATGAATTTTTAACTTTTTTTTCCTCCCATTTACTTATAATGGGCAAAATTTCACATCTATAAAAACACCAATTTTGTTTCAATTTGCTCCAAACTTGGCACATACTGTATATAGAGGCAATTCGGTAACACTTTATAATAAGTACACACTATGAAGCATTAGTTAAGCATTAACAAATACTGAATTCATCATTTATAAAGCATATTTCTGACATGAATACTTTAGATTTAAAGAGTATATCTTACATTGTTTTGCAAGAAAAAAATAAACAACTTTAAGGTTAACAGATAATCATTTTTAATAATCGTGATTTCAATTATTGCTAAAATAATCGTGATTTTTTTTTTTTCTATAATCGAGCAGCCCTAGCTTAACTCATGCTTCATAGTGTGTACCTATTATAAAGTGTTACTGGCAATTGATATGATGACATCAGCTGGATTGATGCCAAAATAAGCTACAATACATGCGAGGGGCGGGGTTTGTTGTGCCTGTCACCACTTGTTTTGATCTTAACGTAGTACACTTTGCTCACACTAATCGAAATTGGGAATAAACTTTTTGTGAGCGACGACATAAAGGACGTCTGCGTAACTAAAACTTCTACTCCATTACATTTCGTATCATCGGCCTGAAAAAACACAACTTGGCTAATTATGCTACGAGGCTAACGAAACGTCGATACTCTTCAGATGTCACTTTCTGTCAGTGCACTACAGCGTCTGTGTCTGTTTTGTTTTCAGGCTTTCTATTACATTTTCTCTCCATTCACACAGAATGGCACAACAGGTCCAAGTCATATCTGAATTGTCTTGACAGGGCCGTTTTGATGGTTGCAGGTTTGGCCGACGATTCTTTTTTTTTTTTTTTTTTTTCTTTTCTTATGGTGCTGTACTGTAAACCCCATTGTTTTGTTCACCCATAGGAGGCGCTGGTGTTTTCATATGGGACAGGTGGCCTACATACACTTCCACTGCATTTGGTGAGGTTCCTGTGGCTGCCTGCTTTCAATGTTTCTAGCCTTTATAGGTCACTGGTTCCTACTGCTAGTCCCCATCCAATCCTCTACCTCAGATTCCCATGATCAGACCCTGATGCAAAACTTTGTTATACAACACCAAACCCCAGCTTGTTGGCGTGGTGTGGATACAAAGACCTTCTATCCTGAATTAAAGTCAATACAGTGACTGATTAGGGTTAAATCCCCCCCCACCCCACCCCCCACCCCAAGCCCCTCCCAAATAAATGAAGTGACCTTTGCCATCTTGTGTTGATGGTCCATTTCCAGTGCACGCTCCAGTTCCAAGTCATCCCTTCATGCTTTGACCACCTTGTCATTTTTGGTGTTCGTGTGCGTTCGTGCCGTGTTGTAAATGTAAGTCTGGTGTGTTTGTGTGCAGGGTTCAACTTTTTTTTTGTACTTTTTTTTGTCGTTCTTAAAAAAAAAAAGTCCATTTTTATCTACCCCAATATTTTTTTTTTTAAGTTAAAACTCTAAAGCGACCCAACCAACTGAAGCATCTAAGTGCCTCTACAACTGACAGTATTTTAAGTGTAATACCACTAACTGCCACTAGATGAGGGGTGTCAAACTCATTTTAGTTCAGGGGTCATATTCAGCTAAACTTGATCTGAAGCGGGCCAGACCAGTGAAATGATATATCATACATAACAATATAACATAATAATATAGAAATAATGTCAACTCCAAACTTTTCTCTATATTTTAGAGCGAAAAAAGTAAATTTACATTATGAACAGGTTTACATCTACAAACTATCCTTTCAAACAATGTGAATAACATGAACAAACTGAAAAAAAGTGTCATTTTAACAATATTCCGCCTCTGTTTATCATTTACGCATGTACATTATAACGTACAGATCACAGTGGATTTACAAATACACAAAATATTTAATAACAGGCAGAATATTGTTAAAATTGTACTTACTTCTCTTAAAACATTTCAGGTTCATATTTGTTCAAGTTTTTCAATTTTTTTTTAACGAAATTATACTTTGTTTTAGTATAAATACATGAAAATAATTACATTTACAAACAGAAAATTTTGGAGTTGTCATTATTTATATGCTCTTATGATAGTATTTTACTGGTCCTGCCCACTTCAGATTGAATTGGTCGGAAAGTGGAACCTGAACTAAAAGGATTGTACATATTTTAGTGTAATTTTTGCATTTCATAAATTCATCCCATGGGCCGGACTGGACCCTTTGGCGGGGCAGATTTGGCCCCTGGGGTGCATGTTTGACACCCGTGCATTAGATGCTAGCTTCAAAAACTCGTGGCTCCCGTAGACTTCCTTTGAACTTGTCTTGGCGAATAAAAACTTGTCAGGCTTAGACTACATTTGACAGCTCACTCGCCGAAAAGTACACCCCCACCCCACTCGACAACGTTACTGTACTGTATTTCACTAAGTTGACAGCTTTACCGCATCGGCAACAAGGTTATTATCGTTAACGAAAACTAACGAAATGACGAAAACTAGAATTGTAAAAACACTGTCGTTAACTGAAATAAATAAAAACTATAATTAAAAGAAAAAAAAACCAAAAACAATAACTAACTGAAACTGTATTGTGTGTTTACAAAACTAACTAAAATGTATAAAAATTATGGTTGAAATTCCCTTTGTTTTCGTCTTTGTTAGTGTCGGATTGATACGAAAGCGATTTATTTCGCTCTAGCAATTTTAGCTAGCGGCACCATACAGTACTTCACGGTCCGTCACTTCTCGTCACTTGACAAAACAGTCGTTTTCTGGTTCCCACTCTACCTGGAAACATGGAGACTGAAGCTGGGAGAAAACAGAATCCTGTCTGGGATTTATTTGAATACGATGGCGAAGAAGATAAAAGATACAACAAAGCTAAAATTAATACTAAAACTAAACTAAAACTAAGAATTTAGAAAAAAATGAAAACTAATATAAACTAGCAAACCTGCTTTAAAAACGAATTAAAACTAACTGAATAAGAGAAAAAAAGTCAAAACTAAATAAAACTAAACTATAATGAAAAATCCAAAACTATTACAACCTTGCTTCCTTTGATCTTGTCTTGGTGAATAAAAACTTGTGTCAGGCTTAGACTACATTTGACAGCTCACTCGCCAAAAAGGACCCCACCCCCCCACCCCACTCGACAACTTTACTGTAGCTGTGATTAAAAACATAACACTAACAAACCTTTGCTGCACAAATATTTCACAAAGCTGACAACTTTACCGCATTGGAAACAAGGTTATTATCGTTAACGAAAACTAATGAAATGACGAAAACTAGAATTGTAAAAACATTGTCGTTAACTGAAAGAAATAAAAATTATACTTAAAAGAGAAAAATGATAACTAACTGAAACTGTATTGTGTGCTTACAAAACTAAATAAAACTTATAAAAATAATGGATAAAATTCCCTTCATTTTCGTTTTTGTCAGAGTAGGACTGATATGAAATCGATTTATTTCGCACTAGAAATTTTAGCTAGCGGCACCATATGATATTTAACGGTCTGTCACTTCTCGTCACTTGTGGTTTACAGTCGTCTTCTGGTCCCCACTCTACGTGGAAACATGGAGACTAAAGCTGGGAGAAAACAGCCGAGTCCTGTACGGGATTTATTTGAATATGACAGAGAAGAAGAGACAAGATATAACAAAACCTAAAACTAAACTAAAACTAAGCATTTAGAAAATAATGAAAGCTAATAAAAACTAGCAAACCTGCTCTAAAAACAATTTAAAATGAACTCAATTAGAGAAAAAAAAGCCAAAACTAAATAAAACTAAACTATAATGAAAAATCCAAAACTAACCTTTGCTGCACAAATATTTCACTAAGTTGACAGCTTTACCGCATCGGCAAGTGAAATATTAGCCCCCCCACCGCCCCCTTGCACTACCCATTCATGACTTAGCATCAAGACTTCAAAACAGTAGCCCGAAAACTTTCCAATTTCCAGTATTTTCGACCAGTGCCCATGTGGAACTGTGCATTTCCAACTCTGTGGGAAGAAAATAAAGCAGGACTGCCCACCCTCTAGTGCCATATGTTCTATCATCAACTCTGGACTTTTGAGGGCAGTTGATGGTCTGGATGTCATTTATATTTGCCCTGGGTAATTAGGCAACCCTTACTGTTGAGCCCTGGTGTGTGTGTGTGTGTGCATGTGTGTGTTGTTTCGACAGATAAAACTGTGAATCGATGGCTTCTCTCAAAAATAATTCAATAACTCCATGTTCATTTGCATTTATAGCCTCAGCATCTCTAACTGTCCCACATGGAAACACTGCAGAATATCAATGTTCGGATCCATATCGCGGTATTTAATGTCCGTTCTTTGTCCCGCAGGGCAGCGACAGCGAATACGAGGTGGACCCCAACCGGCAGAAGACCCACTCTTTCGTCAACCACTACATAAGCGACCCCACTTACTATAACTCCTGGCGCCGCCAACAGAAAGGCATATCCCGAGCACAGGCCTACAGCTACACCGAGTCCGAGTCGGGCGACCCGGAACACTGCGCCCCCCCGCCGCTGCCCCCCCTACCTCCGCTGCCGCCCCAGCTCAGTTCACCTAGCCCCCAGCCTCAGCAGGCCCAGGGTCAACCCCAGGGCCAGGGAAGCTTGTTCAGGCCCAAAGGCAGCCGGACTCCCACTCCTTCCCAGCAGAGCTCCAACCCTCCCAGCCAGCACAGCACCCTCTACAGGCCCCCCAGTAGCCTAGCCCCTGGTTCACGGGCCCCCATCGCTGGTTTCTCCTCCTTTGTGTGAAAAACGCTGAAAAGGACTTATAGATTTCTGGAAATACGTACCGAAATTGGGTCAAAGGAGAACATAACGTCATATAAGAATCAAATCATCAACATCTGAGTTTCTTATCATTATTTTACTTTTTTCTTCTTTTTTTTTATCTGGTTTGTTGCAGACGAACACTTTCAAGCACTATGTGTGGATGTATGCCCGTGTAGACTTTGATTTCTGCCATCAGTTACCGAAATAGCAACATCTTTTCACTCTTTTAACTATTTGCATGGTGTTTTATCATCATTCATTTACTTCTTTTTTTTGCTTTTTTTTTTGTTGTTGAATACATTCAAATCTCTCTGATTCTGTACAAAGTCACATGAATCTTTGAAAACACAAGCATATAAATATATAAATATATACAGTATATATAGTAGATATACATAGAAGACAAAATGAAGTCGGTGCAGTCTGAATGCATTGACCTGGACTGAAACAACCGTGACGGAGCCATATTGTGAAGCAGAACGGACATGTTTGTTTGGACTGAAATATGAACACTATGTAAAAAAAAAAAAAAAAAAAAAAAAAACCATTTAAAAAAAAAAAAAAAAAAAGGAAGCGGAAACATGGGTGTGGAATTCATGCCAAATCGAATACTTTGAAACATCTTGGCCTGGGGAAACTCTTCAGCGGACAATGGAGAAATAATCACGTGTTTCCGTGGAAACAGCTCTACGGCCAAGAACTTACAAATGAATCTAGAAGTCTGACGGTAAAATGGCCGAAGCAGGTCATGTGTCAGTGACTGTGCTGTGCCTGAAGGATCCTACGGATATATGAAACGAGTGTATATCTGTTCAAGTGAAAGTGTTTGAAGTCTTTTTGTGGGTGTGTTACAGTGGATCAAAGATGCCTTGATAGAGTAACACTTATTTATGATATTCGGCACCAATTTTGACTGGACTGCTGACGGTGTCTTTGACAGTGGCATCCTTAACGGCTGGCCTCACGCTACGAGAGCCTTCTTTTAATCTTGACAGAGGTAGGCTGTGAATTAATTTGCATACACAACCCATCAAAAATGCTTTTTTTTTTTTCACCCCCTTCGCTGTGTCGCACACATTTCACAGTGTCATTTCTGCTGAAATGTTTTTGAAATCCAGCCTAGGACTGTCAAAACGTGCTCTTTCTGGAGCGGCGAGACGGCTACTCGTTCCGCTCAAATGTTAACAGTGTGATTTTAATAAGAAACAAAGTGGATTTTTTTTTTTTCTCTTTCCTGTTTCCTTTTCCTGCTGATATAACCGTTCGCTCACTGATCACAAAGCAGCACTGAGTCTGCACTCTGCACCGAGAGATGATGTCATCCAAATGCCTCACCTCTTTTTCGTGTAATCAATCATTCTGTACTATTCAGGTGTGACTGTACCGTCTCAAATGTGTGTGCGTACGTACATGAGGATGTGTCATGATTACACTTCTTGTGGTAAGCTTTACAGATCATTCACTGTGTGTCTGGTTTTCAAAAAAAAAAAAAGAAAAAAGAAAAAAAAAAGAAAAAAAAAAAAAAAAGGTTGTCCTGCAGTAAACTGTAAAACCTGCCTGGAGTTCCGCAGAGGTTCGGCACCGTCCCACCGCCTGTCAGGCACACTCATAATTGCTATAGTGAAGACTCAGTGGTGTGTTCCTAGACTTCATAGCTCAAAAAGAAAACAAAAAAAAAAAAAAAAAGGAAAACGATCATCTCTTTTTTTTCTCTCTCTCTCTCTGTGGGGTGATTTCATTGTACGCAACAAAAGCTTATCATGCTGAATCTGAATGAGTATATGAACACCGTACATTTCTGAAATAAATTATTTTTCAATGTTAGCCGTGTTGGTGCTCACTTGTATCGAATACACTGTTACGAAAGAAAGATAATAGAGAGAAATGAAAGTGAAATGAAACAAAGAAAAAGTTTTTCAATAGCACATATAGTGAACCGATTCAAGTTACTTTATAGCACAGGTGTCAAACATGTGGCCCGGGGGCCAAATCTGGCCCGCCAAAGGGTCCAATCCGGCCCTGCAGGATGAAAGAGCAAAAATGAACCTGAACAGTCCAGGTTGTCCAAATCCTTTTGGTTCAGGTTCCACATACAGACCAATGTGATCTCCAGTAAAAACAATAACACAATAAACCCATAAATAATGACACCGACAAATTTTCTTTGGGAAAAATTATGTGGAAAAAATTTGAAGTGAAAAAAATGACATTACACTGTGAAAATATTTACATTTACAAAACTATTCTTTCACAATAAAATGCGAATAAATACAGAAATAAAAACAAAGATGAACACATTCACACATTTCAGATGAGCACATTTTTCGTGCAAAATGTGCAATTTCAACAATATTCTGCCTGTTACTAAATGTTTTGTACATTTATGGATCCACTGTGATCTGTAGTCGTGTTAATAATAACACTGGTCAACAACAAATTTATTGTTTAAGTTTTTTGAGCTGATTTAGGATCATTTTGGTGTGCTGAATCCAAAAATCACATTAATTTTGCTCAATTGGGTCAGCTTTCTGAACTATGCTACATATTGGCTTTTTAACATTTTTGCTTACATTTATGGGCATTTTCACATCATATGATACAAAATTCTTTCATATTTCTTGCAATAAGTTCTGAAGATTTTACTTTTGCCAATTTATGATTAATGTTTTTTTTTAATATTACAGGTGAATCAAATGGCTTCGACTAGAAGATCTTGCAAAAATAAGCCTGACGTATTCTGCAACATCTGCGGTGAATACACCATTGTACCTAACAGGAATCAAGTCACAAGTTTCATAAAGTGTGCTTACCAATCTTATTTTGATATTAATTATTATATTTTGTGAGAAGATCAAATTTTTCAAAATCAAATTAGCAAAAAAACCTGATCTGATTGAGAAAAACAGATGTCATTTTTGGATTTAGCGGTGCAAAATGGTCCTAATTCAGCTGAAAAAACCTAGGCAACTTGCAAAAAACATTTTTTTGTAACCCAGTGTAATAACAATAATAATAATAATAATAATAATAATAATAATAGATGTAATATTGTAGAAATTGTTCAAATTGTAGTTCCAAACTCCAAAATTTTAACAATATTCTTCCTGTTACCAAATGTTTATGTAACATTGTGTGTAAATGTACATGTAGAAATAATAAGTCGAGGCATAATATTGTTCAAATTGCACTAATTTTTCAAATGAAATTTCTGTTTTTTCAGGTTATTCACATATTTTTTTGTAAAATGTAAATATTTTCATAATTTAATTGGGGTTTTTTTGTACTAAAACAAAAAGAAAAACTTGGATTTGTCATTATTTATAGGTTATTAAGTCATTATTTATACTGGTCTGGCCCGCTTGAGATCAAATTGGGCTGAATATGGCCCCTAAACAAAAATGAGTTTGACACCCCTGCTTTATATGGAAGTTAATTAAAACATCGCACAAAATATTTAGAAATGAAAATAAAAGGAATAGAATATTTAATGTAAAATAAATACTTCTTCTTTGTTGGTGCATTTTTTAGGTACATAGACAGACAGACTTTATTCTAAACATAAATAGACAAACAAGCTCTTTAACAGTTTTATTTCGTGCTTGCTATTGGTTATTTGTAAACTTTAATCAACTCTGCTGCTACGCTATAGCTAGTGTTGTTGAACGTAGCTGCTGTAAAAGAGCACACTGCAAAAAAAAAAAAAAATCAAAATCTTACCAAGTATATTTTTCTCATTTCTAGTCAAAATATCTCATCACACTTAAAATAAGACATAATCACCTAAAGAGTAACTTTTCAGTGAGATATAAGAACTTATTTTTATACAATAGATCTGGAAAATCTTATTTCAGGAAATCTTATCAAGATAATTTCCACTTCTTCTATTGGCAGATTTTTTTGCTTGAATTAAACAAAAAAAAAATCTTGAATTAAACAAAATTAAATCTTGAATTAAGCAAAAAAAAAAAAAAAATCTGCCAATGGAACAAATGTGTATTACAACTTACAGATCACAATGGATCTGCAAAATACACCAAATATTTTAGTAACTGGCAGAATATTAGTAAAATTGCACTTACTTCTCTTAAGACATTTCTAGTTTTTCATATTTTTTGTGAAGGGCTAGTTTGTAAATTTACATAATTTCATGTAATTTAACTTTTTTTTTTTTTTTTACACTAAAACAGAGGAAAAATTTGGAATTGTCATTATTTGTAGGTTTTTATGGTAGTATGTTACTGATTGGACCCACTTGAGACTAAAGTAGGGCTTTATTTGGCTCCTAAAGACTGCTAATATCTTCAGTGGAATTTTTGCATTTCACTAATTCATCCCAGGGGCCGGACTGGACCCTTTGGTGGGCTGGATTTGGCCCCCGGGCCGCATGTTTGACACCTGTGATCTATATCATCAAACTAATAGCTCCAAAAAAAATAGGACCAATGGCCCTGTAGCTTACCGGCCAAATTAAAAGCTTTGGGAAATGTATCCAGATGCCATTTATTATCACCCACTTATGTGTATTTATTATATTACAGAAATAGCCCATGTTTTGGTCATATTCCAATCAGATCTGTAAAAAATTCCAATTCCAACTTGATATCATTGATACTGATTTATTGGATCAATCCACTTCCTATCTCTTATAATGGGAAAATGTTTCAAAGTTGCACCAAATCCAGAATCAGATTTGGATCGAAATAATTTCAATACCTTGTGCTGACATCATCATACAGATGCTGTATACCAAGTTTGAAGTCAATCAGAACTGGAGTTTCGGAGAAGAAGACGATTGAAATGTTTTCCCCATAAGAGCCCATGTTAAATTTTCCGTAAGTTCCCGAATCCAGAAGAAGATCCTGATCAGCATGTGGACATCATGTTTTGGTCATCTCCCCATCAGGGCTGGACTGTAGAAATTTACACTGGATACTAGGCCTGTAACGATACACAAATTTTTCCGTTTGGTACGTTTTTGGTTTTCAAAGCCACGGTTCGTTTTTTTTCGGTTCGGTACAGGAAGAAAGAAAACCCCTCAAAATGTTTATTAATGCATTTATGAATTTTTCAACATTTTTCCCCCAATTTTTGGAGACAATAGAATATAGAAAAACAGGAATAATATAATTCTGCTGCTACAAATCAAATAGAAAATAAAATAAATTATTAATATTACTAAATGTATTTTAAACACTAGAAGCACTCTGATCAGTGCTGAAGGCTGATCAGTGGCCCCCCCCCGTGGGCCCCCCCACCCCCGATCACCACCAAAATTTAATCATTTCTTCCTTATCCCATTTCCAACAAACCCTGAAAATTTCATCCAAATCTGTCCATAACTTTTTGAGTTATGTTGCACACTAACGGACAGACAAACAAACAAACAAACAGACAAACAAACCCTGGCAAAAACATAACCTCCTTGGCGGAGGTAATAATTAGTATTGCACTTTTCCCTGACAGGTAATTTTGAACAAACAAGAAAAATCTAATCACAGTTCTGTCAGTTCACATTCTGCATAAAAATAACAAAAAAAATTCCACATGAAGTGCAACATTAACAAGAAGGTAAACTGGTATTCTGTTTAAACAAACTGAAGAGAAACTTTGACAACACAATGAACCAAATTATTTATTTTAGGACAGAGAACAAACTGTTTAGGACACTGTGTGTATTTGTGTGTACCTGTGTGCACGGGGGATTATTATTATTTTTTTTGTCGGAGCCGGGAGGTAGGGGGGGCACGCAGTTATATACCTGGGGGTGCGGTCCATAACTAACGTAACGAATGCTGTCGGGAAACGAAAGTGAAACTTTACATACTTTCAACGTTCTATTTATTCCTATTATTTATTTATTCTATTTATACAGTGTGTGTGATAGACAGACAGACAGACAGAGCTAGTGTAAGTGTTTTAGAACAACCGTAGTTCCTAGGGGCCAAACAACGTCTGTCTTATTAACGTCTCTTTCGTTGTTGTCTTTCACCTGAACCTGAACTGATCCAAACTGGACTGGACTGATGGTGGAGGGTCTTCAGTCTCTTCCTTCCAGGTTCACATCAGATTTGTTGTTTTTTGTTTTTTTTTAACCTTATATCAGCGGCTATTTCATATTTCGGGTCAATGTGTGCGTCTTTCAAATATGTCCGTGTGAAACTTGCACGGATTTAAAGTTCTGCATCGAACGACGTCTTTCATTCCTTTTTCTTTTTCTCATCATACTGTACCGTTTCGGTACAGCTGTGTACCGAACCGAACAGGTGCGTACCGAAATGGTTTGCTTCGGTACGTGTATCATTACAGGCCTACTGGATATCATTTATATTTACAGAGTTATTGCATCGATCCACTTCCTATCTCTTATAATGGGGAAATTTTTCAAAGTGGCACCAAATGCAGAATCAGATCCAAATAATTTCATTAACTTTTGTTGACATCATCAGAAAGAAGCTGTATACAGGGTGGGGAAGCAAAATTTACAATATTTTGAGGCAGGGATTGAAAGACAGTGTATGACCAATTAGTTTATTGAAAGTCATGAGAATTTATTTGCCACAAGAAAACTGACATAATAGAAAATGTTTTTATTCTATGTGTCCTCCTTCTTTCTCAATAACTGCCTTCACACGCTTCCTGAAACTTGCGCAAGTGTTCCTCAAATATTAGGGTGACAACTTCTCCCATTCTTCTTTAATAGTATCTTCCAGACTTTCTGGTAATAGTTTTGCTCATAGTCATTCTCTTCTTTCCATTATAAACAGTCTTTATGGACACTCCAACTATTTTTGAAATCTCCTTTGGTGTGACGAGTGCATTCAGCAAATCACACACTCTTTGACGTTTGCTTTCCTGATTACTCATATGGGCAAAAGTTTCTGAAAAGGTATGGATAATAGTGTTAGGTATGATTATGACATCAGTATATGTTTGGTTTCAAAACAATTGACGTAGTGCCTGCTGAGAAAAAACAACTAAATGTTCAGTGTAAATTTTGCTTCCCCACCCTGTACCAAGTTTGAAGTCAATTGGAATTGTAGTTTCGGAGAAGAAGACGATTGAAATTTTTGTAACGGACGACGACAGATGACGACACCGGACGCTGCATGACGACAATAGCTTATGGCATGTCGGTCGGTAAGCTACAAACAAGTGTTTCCAGATCATCCATACAGAAACCCAACCACGGTCTTTTCCTAACCCTAACCTGAGCATTTTAACTGTGTCAAACTAATCCATCTGTCACGCCTTAGTCCGGATCTTAGCGACAAAAATGCAAGTGTTACACGCATTGATTACATTTGTAAGATCAGTTTCTATCACAAATTGAAACAAATCAATTCACACATGAAAACACAAAAAAAAGGCTTAAAATTAGGCTTAAAAGTGTGAGACTGCGTCATGAAGGTCACCACGTGTCCATGACAACTGACGAAGGCTAATTAGTTGATGAAATTCCATGTAACCTTAGTGTTACTCAGGGCAGCAATAAATTGGATCAGTGCGAGCGGTGTGAAATCCTGTTATCTGGTTACAAACGTCCCCTCCTGACTGTTTTCCATCTTCTTCTCTGCTCTTAAACTGCACGATTCATTAGCTCATTATTTGTTCTTTGCGCCCGCTGACTCTTTCAGTTGCCATTACCGACGCGTCACGCTACATGTTAAGTGAAACCTGTCGCCTTTATGGTTACAGCTTGAGTAGTCTGTGAGGTTTTCTTAACCCATAAAGACCCACTGCTACTTTAATGGCATTTGTTTCCCTTCATTTAACCCAGGGGTGTCAAACTCATTTTAATTCAGGGGCCACATACAAACTAAAAGTGGGCCGGACCAATAAAATAATATAAATAATAGGATAAGAACTGATAAATAATATCAACTTCAAAGTTTTATCTTATGTTTTTGAGTGAAAAAAAGTCAAATTCCGTAATGAAAATGTTTACATTACGAACTGTACTCGAACACAACACAAACAAATGTGAACAACCTGAAAATTCTTAAGAAAAATAAGTGTAATTTTAAGAATATTATGACGTAGTTTATCATTTTAGTGATGGGACTTTTGGCTCTTTGAAGGGAGCCGTTCAATCAGGAGTCGTTCACTGAAAAGAGTTGTTCAGAAGACTGGCTCTTTTATGTTTTTTGCATTATTTTGAAACACCAATGTTTTAATGACTAAATAGGCTACATGTGATGATTGACATTACATTTTAAAGGTGTTTCATTGGCGCGGCAGTAAATATTATCTTACTGTAAAAAAGAATAAAATGTGTGGGCTAAATACATGACATGAGAGGTGACATTAGGCAAATGCTGGAATTTGACCAAAAAACACATCCCGGTACATTATGTGGACTAGTCTGTAGCCTAAAAATGAAGAAGAAAATTTAACATTTTCTTATTCTCCTCAAAACAAGAACAATAAATGTGTGTAAACATACGGAGAAAATTGCACAAAACACAAATGTGGTTAATCGCTGCAGTTACTTAAATACATGAACTATAGTGCAATTCTCAGAACAAGAACACTATGTTGGTAAACATACAGAAAAAATGCACAAAACACAAAAGTGATTTATCATCGCAATTACTTAAATACCTTAACAACTGTAGTGCATTTTCCCTCAGAATAAGAACAATAAATGTGTGTAAACATATGGAAAAAATTGCACAAAACACAACAGCGATTAATCACTGTTATTAATCCAAAAAAAAAAAAATGAACGGCTCTTTACAAAGATTTGGTTCCCATTGTTCATTTCAAAGAGCCGTTCAAAAGATTCGATTCGTTCGTGAACGTCACATCACTATATCATTTTCACATGTGCATCACAGCTTACAGATCACATTAGGTCTACAAATACACAAAACATTTAATAAAAGGCAAAATGTTGGTAAAATTTCACATACTTCTCTTAAGACATTTCAGGTTGTTCACATTTTTTTTGGTAAAAGGTTCGTCTGTAAATGTAAATACTTGTGTAATTTTAGCTTTTTTACACTAAAACAAAGACAGAAATTTGTGGTTTTCTTTATTTATAGGTTATTATGATAGTATTTTACTGGTCTGACCCACTTCAGATTGAACTGACCTAAAATGATTTTAACATCATTGATCGTTAATAATTTCAGTGTAATTTTTGCATTTCACACATTCATCCCGCGGGCCTCATTGGACCCTTTAGCGGGCTGGTTTTGGCCCCCGGGCCGCATGTTTGACACCTGTGATTTAACCTTTGTTAAGGGATTTATCACCGTTTATTGTAATATTATCCTCTGTAGTTTGACTTTTTCAGTAAAAGCTAAGTATTGTCTTATATTTAACCTATAAAGACCCAGTGCTATTTTTTTTTTTTTTTTTGGGATCAATTTTTTATTTATTTTTTTTGTGCATATCCAAAAGTACAATACAAATAAAAGAAAGAAATTCACATTTTATGATGCAAGATTTAGTGACACACAAAATACAACCCCCCCCAGGAACCAATGGTAACCCCCATACTAACCCAACCTGGATCTCAAAATGTGAAAACCACTAATAAAAACAAATACATGTATATAGATGAAAATGAATATAATTTACTGATATAAACAGATAAGTGATCACCATAGTCATGTACAATTATGTTGCACTCTTTCTTTAACCATAATGTAAACAGCATCCCACATATTCAGGGTTTTTCAGCTGGCTGCATGCATCTGGGCCACTGACCTCTCCATCATAAACTATATCTAGAAAAGAATTGATCCATTGTTGGCGTGATAAAGTATGAGGCGGCTGCCATCGCAATGCTGACCCAGTGTTACTTCTGTGGCAGTTCCCAAAGGAATTTTTAACCTTTTTTAACTGATTTATCATCATTTATTCTAATATTATCCTCTGTATTTTGCATTTTTAAGTATAAATCATGTATTTTCCTGTATTCAGTTTACTGTTAATGTAGATGTTAATAGAAGTTCAGATTAAAGTTGAGGGTTATTTATCAAAAACAGAGTAAAATGAAGAAAATATGACTTTTTTAGTAAAATTGATCATTAACTGAACATGAACCAAGTGTCTCCATCCAATGTCACTGTGTTAGTTTTGTAAGCACGCAATACAGTTTCGGTTAGTTATCGTTTTTTTCCTTTTAATTATAGTTCTTATTTATTTCAGTTAACGAAAATGTTTTTACTATTCTAGTTTTCGTCAGTTCGTTAGTTTTCATTAACGATAATAACCTTGGTCTCCATCCACTGTCATTGATCCAACTCTATGGGTTTTACTGGTGAATCAATGTTGTAGAAGATGAAGGTGTTTCCACGTTCACTACGGAGCCTCTGAACGTCCAAATTTGGTCATATCTGATGACCCTGAAAAGATGACAAAGTGTATTTTACACCAATTATTTGCATTAATTGATAGGATTTTAGATCAGCGGATGATTTTGGTCGTCGATGGCTCTTTGGGTCTTTATGGGTTAATTTACTGATCATATAGATGTTCATTAAAGCGCAGATTACAATTGTGGGTTATTATATCAAAAAACAGCAAAAACTGAAGAAAAAATGACATTTTCAGCAAAGATATCAATAACTAAACTTAAAAACAAGTGTCTCCATCCACTGTCATTGATCCAACTCCATGGGTTTTACTGGTGAGTCAATGTTGTAGAAGATGACAGTGTTTCCACGGTAACTACGGAGCCTCTGAACATCCAAATTTGGTCATATCTGGTGACCATGAACAGATCTGATGAAAAATGACTTTCTCTATATTTAAACTTTCTTAAGTAATTTATCACCATTAATTGTAATATTATCCTCCTTAGTTTGTGCTTTTTTTCAGTATAAATCATGTATTTTCCTATATTTAATTCACTGATCATGTAGATGTTCGTAAAAGCTAGGGTAATTATATCAGAAACAGAGAAAACCGAAGAAAAAATGGCATTTTTCTGCAAAGATATCAACAACTGAACATAAACACAAGTGTTTCCATCCACTGTGATTGATCCAACTCTACTGGTTTTACTGGTTTCCACGTTCACTACGGAACCTCAACACATCCAAATGGATCATATCTGATGACCATGAAAAGATGACAAACTGCATTTTTCACCAATTATCTACATTGATTGATAGGATTTTAGATCAGCAGATGATTTTGGTCGTCGGTGGCTGTTTGGGTCTTTATGGGTTAATTCACTGATCATGTAGATGTCCATAAAAGTTCAGATGAAAGTTGAGGTTTAATATCAAAAACAGAGAAAACTGAAGAAAACATGACTTTTTTAGTAAAATATATCAATAACTGAACAAAAACTAAGCGTCTTCATTCACTGTCATTGATCCAACTCCATGGGTTTTACTGGTGAATCAGTGTTGTAGAAGATGACGGTGTTTCCATGGTAACTACGGAGCCTCTGAATGTCCAAATGGGTCATATCTGATGACCATGAAACGATGACAAACTGTATTTTACACCAATTATTTACATGGATTTATAGGATTTTAGATCAGTAGATGACTTTGGTCGTCGGTGGCTGTTTGGGTCTTTATGGGTTAATTCACTGAGCATGTAGATGTTCATTAAAGCTCAGATTAAAGCTGAGGGTTATTATATCAAAAACAGTGAAAACTGAACAAAAAGTGACATTTTCAGCAAAGATAGCAACAACTGAACATAAAAACAAGTGTCTCCATCAAGATTCTAATAGTTTTGGATTTTTCATTATAGTTTAGTTTTATTTAGTTTTGACTTTTTTTTTTCTCTAATTCAGTTCGTTTTAATTAGTTTTTATAGCAGGTTTGCTAGTTTTTATTAGTTTTCATTTTTTTCTAAATGCTTAGTTTTAGTTTAATTTTAGTATTAATTTTAGTTTTGTTGTATCTTTTCTCTTCTTCGCCGTCGTATTCAAATAAATCCCAGACAGGACTCTGCTGCTTTCTCCCAACTTTAATCTCCATGTTTCCAGGTAGAGTGGGGACCAGAAAACGACTAAACGACAAGTGACGAGAAGTGACGGATTGTTAAGTACCGTATGGTGCCGCTAGCTAAAATTGCTAGAGTGAAATAAATCGCTTTCGTATCAATCCGATGTTGACAAAGACGAAAACGAAGGGAATTTTATCCTTAATTTTGATATGTTTTAGTTAGTTTTGTAAACAGACAATACAGTTTCAGTTAGTTATGTTTTTTTTCTTTTAATTGTAGTTTTTATTTATTTCAGTTAACGAAAATGTTTTTTATAATTCTAGTTTTCGTCATTTCGTTAGTTTTTGTTAACGATAATAACCTTGGTCTACGTTCACTGTCATTGATCCAACTCTATGGGTTTTACTGGTGAATGAATGTTGTAGAAGATGACGGTGTTTCCATGGTAACTACGGCGCCTCTGAATGTCTAAATGGGTCATATCTGATAAAAAATGATTTTTTCTCTATATTTAAACTTTTTTGAGTGATTTATCACCATTGATTGTATTATTATCCACCTTAGTTTGTGTTTTTTTTCAGTATAAATCATGTATTTTCTTAGATTTAATTCACTGATCATGTAGATGTTCATAAAAGCTACGATTAAATTTGAGGGTAATTATATCAGAAACCGAGAAAACCGAAGAAAAAGTGACATTTTGAGCAAAAAACATCAGTAACTGAACACACAAACAAGAGTCTCCATCCACTGTCATTGATCCAACTCTATGGGTTTTACCGGTGAATCAGTGTTGTAGAAGATGTCGGCGTTTCCACGGTAACTATGGAGCTTCTGAACGTCCAAATGAGTCATATCTGATGACCATGAAAAGATGACAAACTGTATTTTACTCCAATTATTTACATGAATTAAAAGGATTTTAGATTAGTTTTGGTCATCATTGACTGTTGGAGTCTTTATGGGTTAATTCACTGATCATGTAGATTTTCATTAAAGCGATTAAAGCTGAGTGTTATTTATCAAAAAAACAGCGAAAACTGAAGAAAAAATGACATTTTCAGCAAAACCTATCATTAACTGAACTTAAACCCAGTGTCTCCATCCACTATCATTGATCCAACTCTATGGGTTTTACTGGTGAATCAGTGTTGTAGAAGATGACAGTGTTTCCATGGTAACTACGGAGCCTCTGAACGTCCAAATTTGGTCATATCTGGTGACCATGAACAGACGACAAACTGCATTTTTCAATAATTATCTACATGTATTGATAGGATTAATAGATCAACAGGTATGAAACAGTTTAGATCAGTAGATGCTTTTGGTCGGTGGTGGACGTTTGGGTCTTTATGGGTTAAAAGACGCCGTAAACAGACAGTATATATATATATATATATATATATATATACTCGTATGGTAGAAGCACATGTACAGCATCAGATGGTGTTAGATGCTAATTGGATCTCAGTCAACTTGATCCCGGGCTAACCTACTAAACACAGGCATGAGAGGGGAAGAGATTAGATGTGGTAGGAGGGAACAGGGAATTGGAACAAGCACATCTAGAGCGTTAATCCCTTTTTTGAAAACACATGGGAAATTTCCCTCCGACAGACAGGAGGTATTTCAGTGGCTTCAAATGTTCGTTTCCTTGTGCCCGTCTCTCCGTGTCTATCCCCCAGGAAATGAATGACAGAGTAAAGAGAGTGAGCCGGTGGTCCCCGTTAAAAAAGGGAGCCCGAGGTACTAAATAGGCCTGATGAGCTTTGAGAACCCACAGTCGGAATATTAAAGGACTCAAACAGAAGGTGTAGTTCAAAGAAGTTTCAGACCCTGAATTTAATTGCCTCATTTGTGAGCCTCACTAAGGGTGGTTTGGGGATTTGAAGAGGATATACAGGCAGTTGGAGAAAGGATACTAATTTGAGAAAGGAGTTGTTCCCTGAGTGTAATTCATGAATGCGCTATGTCTTTCCAAAGTACTGTGTGGTAGAAGCTTAAATTGGTTTTCAATTTAATTTGCACTATGGGAAAAGCTCAGGGAGGTGATGCAGTGTGTCCGCCTTGACATTAAGTTAGTTAAAACCAGCTTCGAGCCCTGAGAGTCGCTCCTGCCGCAGTTTGGTTGACCGAAACTCCCAGCTATAAATCACTAAAATTGCTGAATGAAGTCATATTGGTTTCTATTATTTTTATCCGTACGTAGCATTCGTCCCAAACTTGGTCCATCCAGTTGACGTACAGTATTTCCACTTGAAATGTCCCAGTTTCTTCTCGGCTGTAGTGTTTCCATACTGTATGCGTTATATAAAGCCACACAAGGAAGCAATAACGGAACGAGGGGGCCCCCAGTCAGGGTAAAAATGTGCCATCAAAGTCTTTTGTTCGGCCACGACGGCCACACTGAAATACTGAAGGTCCCAAACAGAGCTGCTCGTATAAAGCGCACCGATAATTGGTTCATGGTGTAATACTATAAGAGCTGATTATATTCACAGGTGGGCGCCGGAGCCTTTAACAAACAGGTGGGTGTCGGGGTCGCATAATACGAGTCAAAGTCCACACGTGAGCGCCAGATGACTCCAAAGCACATGCACTGAAAGATGTAAATTCCACTTTTATATATTAATGAATGAATGAATGTTTATTTCAGTTAAATACAAAATACAAAACACATACATATTAAAAAAAAAAAAAAAACAACCAAACAAAACACCTACATATTAAAAAACAAACAAACATAAAATTAACACATTTTGCAACTGAAAAAGGAAGAAGCTGAAGCCGGAGGCTTATTTCTGCTTCTCCTATTCACATCCTTAGTCCAAGTCCACACCTGAAGTTGCAGCAGATAAATACTTAAACACAAATTATACTACATTCAGTGTAACAAGTCATTTTGTAATCATATTACTTTCATAGCCCTTCATAATTTGACAAATTAAATTCTTTTTGAAACTCAACAGTGAGCTACACAATTTCACTTCATCCTTCAGTTCGTTCCATAGCTTGACACCAATAACTGAAACTCTGTGATATTTAGTGGGCCAAGCCCACGGGGACTGGGGGACGCGTATGCCAGCATACGCGTTCCACAGTTCCAGCGGTGCTGTGAAACCCTATTGTTTTTGTACGGATTTTTTTATTCATCTTCTTCATCATTATTTTTATTCTTCCGTTGATAAAACTGTTACTGCAGCCTAAACCGTACATGGTATGGCGGTGCAATTTAAAGGGTTGGTCCAGACCCCTGCAGGGACCTCAGACACAAAAATGCACATATATCCACCTGCAGGGGGTGCTATAATCAAGGATAACGCATTTTGGTCTATAACTCCCACACCGTATGTCGCACATTCAAAAACCTTATATCCTCGGATTCCCTGAATAGTACTGAATCACATGAGCTAGGCCACGCCCATTTCCGCCATGACTTTTTTGCCTGCAAAATCGCAAAACTGAAAAACCTACTTTTTCGAACTCCGACTTGGGAGTTTTTCCAATTTGCGTGAATTTTCGCACATACACTCTTCTCATGGACCTGATCCCAAGTTATCACAAGAATTTTGTTTGGTTGAAAAATGCGCAAATAATTAATGAAAAATTTCTGTAGCTAGCTAAAAAAATGCTAACTCTTACATATCTCGATCAAAGTAAATGCTATCAACACCAGATCTTAGATCCTTGGTTCTCATGTGACTGTGAGGGTATGAACCGAATTTGGTGAATTTTGGCCACTAGGGGGCGCTGTAAATGTGGAAAATTTATATCTCCTAAATGGCTGTACCGATTTCTACGAAATTTGGTGGGTGGGATGAAGGGCCTTTCCTGAGGCCATATCTCTAAGGTGGGCGTGGCTGAACAATGTGGGCGTGGCTTATTACAAGTTAAACAACAAACATTTCCTACAGCTGAACTGTTCTGCTGAGGGCTGTGAAATTTCTATGGACCGTATAGAATAGGACACAGATCTACCAGAGCAAAAACTGTGGATGTACTCCACCAGGTGGCGCTATAACGGACAAATACGCATTTTTGTCTCTAACTTCCACATTTTAAATGACACATTCATAAACTTTACATCTTTGTATTCCTTGGATAGAGATGAGTCTACTGACATAGGCCACGCCCACTTCCACTGCATATTTTAATTTGTAAGTTGCTACATATCGAAAACACACTTTTTAGAACTCCTACTAGGGTTTAAGCCCCATTGGCTTCAAACTTTGCACATACAATCTCCAGAGGCTTCTGATCTAAAGTTATCACAATCAGTTTGCTGCTGTAAAAAATGTGGTAGTTATAAACGAACAAATTTTTTTGCTAGCGAAAAAACACATATTGTTGCATATCTTTGACGAAGTAAATGCTATCAACATCAAACTTAATATACTTGTTTAATCAATCAAATCGGACAATAGGGGGCGCTATAAACAGCGAAATATCAAGTCACAAAAAAGTTGGTCCGATTAACACGAAATTCGGGGAGCATGATGTGGGGTCACTCCTGAGACCAGCTATAAAGTTTGGTAATGATTGGTCAACGTGGGTGTAATTTATTACAACAAATCCCAGTCCCACACATTCCTCCTTTTGCATTCCTAATGCATTGGTCCCATTCCAGTGAATGCAGGGAATCCGGCTCCAACTGTTCCTGCAGCCTAAAGCGTACATGGTAGAGTGCTGACATTTGGAGGGTTGGTCCAGACCCCTGCACGGAACTGAGACGCAAACAATTATATATGTCCACCAGCAGGGGGCCATAGAACCAAAGACAATGCATTTTTGTCTATAACTCCCACACCGTGTATCGCACATTAAAAATCGTCATATCCTCAGATTCTCTGAGTACAACTGAATCACATGGGCGTGGTCAGGTACATTTGGGGGATGACTTTTTTTCCGGCAAATTGAAAAAACTGGAAAACCTACTTTTTCAATCTCCTACTTGGGATTTGGTCCAATCTCCTTGAATCTTGGCATGTACACTCTTCTCATAGACACGATACTAAGTTATCAAAAGAATTTTGTTCAGTCGAAACATGCGTCAATTATATTTGAATACATTTCTTTAGCTAGCTAAAAAAATGTTAACTATCATATATCTCAGACAAATTAAATGCTATCAACACCAAATGCTAGACACTTTGTTGACATGTTAGTCTGAGGGTATGAGCCGAATTTTGTGAATGTTGGCTCGAATGAGCGCTGCAAACATGAGAAATTTATATTTCTTAAACGGCTAAACCGATTTCTATGGAATTTGGTGAGTATGATGTGGGGTCACTCCTGAGACCAGCTGTAAAGTTTAGTAATGATTGGTCAACGTGAGTGTAATCTATTCCAACTAATCCCAGTCCCACACATTCCTCCTTCCACTCTACTGGTGCATTTGTCCCATTCCAGTGAATACAGCGGCTCAGACGGTGGAACACTAACTACAACTGTAAACCCTTATGAACGGGGCCCAGCCTCCACCAGCTCAGCCCCAGACCCACGTCCTTCGGGGACGACTTCCGTTGGCTCTGTGGGGCCTGGGGTCCGAGTGGGTGGGGAGGCTTGGCCCCCGTTCATAACTGCTTGCAGTTCTAGTTAACGTTTGTTCTTACTTTACATTTTTCAAACACAAACATCCCTCTTAAATTATAATGTCCTTCTCTTAACTTAAAAATTTTCTGAATACAAAAAGGAAGGTTTTTACTTTTAACGCGAAACATAAATTCCATTGTTTTTGAATATACAATATCAAAAAATTTTAGTAAACCAGATTCTACAAAAAGTGGATTACTTGATTGGAGATAACCAGCTTTGTTTATGACTCTAATAGCTTTTTTTTTGGAGTTTAATTATCGGGTCGAAATTAGTTTTATACACATTGCCCCATATTTCCACACAGTATGACATATATGGCATTACAAGTGAACAATACAACATATGCAAACATTTTTTGCTTAACAAGTCTCGAGTTTTATAAAGAATCACAACAGCCTTGGACATTTTACATTTGATATATTCTATTTGTGGTTTCCAGCAGAGTTTATGGTCAATAACCACTCCCAAAAATTTTGTTTCATACACCCTTTCAATTTCATTAATTTTCAGTTTTATATCATAATTTCCCCTAGCACCACCAAAATGATCTGACAAAACCGACTCCAACACCAACTTCACATAAAAGCACGTTTAGATCTTGCAGACAGAATCAGTTTCAGTACGTTTGCCTAGAAAATATCATTAACCCTATAATGCCCAATGTGTCATATTTGATACATGAGTTTTCAAGCCCTCTACTTCAGGGGTCTCAAACATGCGGCCCGGGGGCCAAATGCGGGGGCCAAAGGTTCAAATCCGGCCCGTGGAATGAATTTGCAAAGTGCAAAAATTCCACAGTCAAGGCCAGGGGTGTCAAACTCATGTTGGTTCAGGGGCCACATTCAACCCAATTTGATCTCAAGCGGGCCAGACCAGTAAAATAATGACTTAATAACATATAAATAATGACAAATCCAAGTTTTTCTTTTTGTTTTAGTACAACAAACCCCCCAATTAAATTCTGACAATATTTACATTTTACAAAAAATATGTGAATAACCTGAAAAAACAGAAATTTCATCTGAAAAATTGGTGCAATTTGAACAACATTATGCCTTGACTTATTATTTATACATGTACATTTAAACACAATGTTACATAAACATTTGGTAACAGGCAGAATATTGTTGAAATTTTGGAGTCTGGAACTAAAATTTGAACAATTTCTACAATATTACATCTCTTATTATTATTATTATTATTATTATTATTATTATTATTATTATTATTATTATTAACACAACTACAGGTCATAGTGGATCCATAAATGCACAAAACATTTAGTAACAGGCAGAATATTGTTCAAATTGCACATTTCAGGTTGTTCGTCTTTGTTTTTATTTATGTATTTATTTGCATTTTATCGTAAAAGAATAGTTTTTTAAATGTAAATATTTTCACAGTGTAATGTTATTTTTTTCCACTGAAATTTTTTCCACATAATTTTTCACATAGAATTTGTAGTTGTCATTATTTATAGGTTACTGTGTTGTTATTTTTACTGGAGATCACATTGGTCTGTATGTGGAACCTGAGCTAAAATGATTTGGACAACGTGGACTGGTCAGGTTCATTTTTGCGCTTTCATCCCGCAGGCCGGAATGGAACCTTCGGCGGGCCAGATTTGGCCCCCGGGCCGCATGTTTGACACCTGTGGTCAAGGCGGTCGAACTCATTTTAGTTTAGGTTCAATATGATCTCAAGTAAAATAATAATAATAATAATAATAATAATAATAATAATAATAATAATAATAATAATAATAATAATAATAATAACCTACAAAAAATAATGACTCCATATTTTCCTCTCGGTTTGATGTGAAAAAATAATTTTACACTATGCCTACAAATAATGACAACTTCAAATTTTTGTCTGTTTTAGTGCACAAAATAACATTAAATTATGAAAATATTTACATTTACAAACTATCCTGTAACAATAAAATGTGAATAACATGAACAAATATGAACAACCTGAAATGTCTAAAGAAAATTAAGCACAATTTTAACAATTTTCTGCCTGTTACTAAGTGTTTAGTGTCTTTGTAGATCCAATCCATGATGCACATGGAGAAATGAGAAGTTGAGGCATAATATTGTTAAAATTGCACTTATTTTTTGTAAGAAATTTAAGTTTTTTCAGGTTATTCACGTCTTTTTTGTTTGGATAATTTATAAAAGTAAATATTTTCATAATTTAATGTGAAAACATACTGAAAACACAGACAAAAATTTGGAGTTGTCATTATTTATAGGTTATTATGCTATTATTTTACTAGTCCGGCCCACTGGAGATCAAATCCAGCTGAATGTGGCCCCAGAAAGAAAGTTTGAGGCCCCTGCTCTACATGATCAGTGTGATATTTTTTGTCTTGAAAAAACTGATGTATACAATTAGATACATGCAATACACAGATAATCCACCAGGGGGGAGGAATGCGTTCACCAGAGGCCTTTCCAGTGACACTACAAGACTGTCATTAATGAGGAAGGAGGCAGAACTTTGGCAATTTTGAAAAGGAATTACCAATTTGTTAGACATGTTTGTGTTCTATTGTGTTTTCGTTTGTTCAAAAATAAGAAGATTTGAGCATTGATACCCGATGTATCAAATATGATACAAAATTGAAACTCATACACGGAAAATGATATTTGAAAAGAAAAAAACAAAACTTTTTTCCCGTTGTTCAGAAGGACCAATAAAGGCTCCGGTTTCAAAGAACTGGAATTTTCTGTCAGTGATTTAATGGTTCAGGTTTTACAGGGTTAAATTAATGCTAACAAGTGGTGCTAGGCACAACAAACCCCGCCCCTCACACATATTGAAGCTTATTTTGGCATCGATCCAGCTGTATGCGTGTGGTGATGTCATCATATCAATTGTCTCTATACATGTGGCAAGTTTGAGGTAAACTGAAACAAAATTTATGTTTTTAAAGAGATTTGAAATTTCGCCCATAACAAGGAAATGGGAGAATTTATTTATTTTTTAGTTCATAAAAATTTTTTGAACTTTTGAACTTTGACCTACTTTTCCAAAAATGTAATGACATGTATTGTGGGTCACTGGTAATCTGTAAACCCAATTTGGAATTCAACCAATAGTTTTGCTGCTACAGACATTTGGAATTTCGCCCATTATAAGTAAATGGGCACATTTTTTGGAAAAATTCATAAAAAATTTGAACTTTGACCCTCTGTTCCCAAAATGTAATGACATCTTTGCTGGTCACTATATGTGCCAGGTTTGAAGTAAATTGACACAAAATTCATATTTTAATAGACACTTGAAATTTCGCCCATTATAAGTAAATGGAAGATTTTTTTTTTTTAATTTTTTAAATTCATAAAAAATTTGAACTTTGACCTACTGTTCCCAAAATATAATGACATGTATTGTGGGTCCCTGGAAATCTATAAACCCAATTTGGAATTCAACCAATAGTTTTGCTGCTACAGACATTTGGAATTTCACTCATTATAATAAAAAAATTATAAGTAAATGGGCTCATTTTTTTTTTTTTAAATTCATAAAAAATTTGAACTTTGACCTTCAGTTCCCAAAATGTAATGACATCTATTCAGGTCACTATATGTGCCAAGTTTGAAGTAAACTGATACAAAATTTATATTTTAATAGACACTTGAAATTTCGCCCATTATAAGTAAATGGGAGATTTAAAAAAAAAAAAAAATTTTAAATTCATAAAAAATTTAAACTTTGACCTAGGGCTGTGCAATTAATCGAAATTCAATTACGATTTTGATTATCACACGCAACGATTACAAAAATTATGTAATTGAGAAAAAACGATTATTAATTTTGAGTCGTTTTAATTCACGCGCACGCAAGCTACCATGAGCTGCTCTGCCCCGCCCCCCTCTAAGCTACAGCTGCCAGCTAGCCGGCAGGTCCACCCCACCAGGAAAGTTGTACCTAGCGGTCTGGAAAAATGGCAGGAGAATCACAGCAGAAGTGCTTGGTAAACAAAAAAGGCAAGTCAAATTCAATTGTATGGAATCACTTTGGGTTTGATGAAGAAGACGAAGAGCAAAAACACATCACGTGCAAAAAATGTTTCGTAGTTGTGTCCGCACTGACCGCTAACACAACAATCATCTTCTGTGTATATGTACCAAGTTTGAAGTAAATTGATACAAAATTCATATTTTAATAGACACTTGAAATTTCGCCCATTATGAGTAAATGGGAGATTTTTTTTTTTTTAATTCATAAAAAATTTGAACTTTGACCTACTGTTCCCAAAATATAATGACATGTATTGTGGGTCACTGGCAATCTATAAACCCAATGTGGGATGAATTCAACCAATAATTTTGCTGCCAGAATGTTCACAAACAAACAAACAAACTAAACCAAAAACAATACCCTTTAAGGGGTGGGGTAAACATATCGAAAAAATTATTTCAAAGCTGGGGGGTTATAATGCACTCCAATTTCTTTATATAATAGTGAAAGTAAGGATTCTGAAAATGTCATTTTACCGAAAAATACTGGTCTGAGGTTGTAAAAAAGTGTCCAGAATTTGTCATTTTATTAATTTCCTTCATGTCCAGACAGTCCTGACTAGGGATGAACAAGAATAAGTGATTGGTTGATGAGTCAAAACAGTAAATATCGTCGACATCTTCTTTTTAGTCGACCAATAGTAAGCCCATGTCACACTCTGTCCGGTTCTTTCCCGTGAGACCTCGTTTTATAAAAAAAAAAAGTACAAATGGCGGTCAATGGTCAGAGACAAATATTACGTTTGTCTATTTACAAGATCATTTTACGAGCTAATAAAGTCATTTTACGGCAAAGATAGTAATGAAACAGTTCAGTGGATGTTCAAGAGCATCCAGGTCTGCATGTCTTGTTGCAGGAGATCCACATGAGCAACACCAAAACAGCTGTTTACGTCAGTGTTTCAGACTGAGGTGAAGAGGTTGGAACATATTAACAGTCTGGTCATGTTGACGCTGCAGGAACATCTTTAACAACTGAACAGATCACAGAGAAAAACAGTTCGGCCGACAGAAGTGTAACCTCAGTGACCTTCTGGTGTGTAGTCTGTAATTTCCCTGTTTTCATAGTCTGATTGTTCAACAGTTTAACAACAAACCGCGACTGTCTTGACTTATAAAACTATATTTTAAACTGACAAAAAGGTCATATGAGTAAATGAAGCATAACATAGCTAACAGCATTAAAAAGTAAATTGTCTCTCACATTAATTATAAAGCAGTTTTTATTTTTATTTTTTCACCATCGAACCTTATTTCAGCCACATTGGTGTTGGTAATGTAAATCATGTGTGATGATGTTTCTTTACCATATTTGCCACAAACCGCAACTTTCTTAACTCCTAAAATAATCTTTTAAATTGACAAACATCATGGCACAATAGAAACAGGCTAAAAAAAAAAAAAAAAAAGGGTTAGTCTCTTATTGATTTTTTTATTCCAAAGTTAAGTCCCATGGGGCACAACTGGAAAGGGTAGGACTTCTTCAGTTGTCTACAAGGTTATAATAGTTTTGGATTTTTCAGTATAGTTTAGTTTTATTTAGTTTTCAATTTTTTGTCTCTAATTCAGTTAGTTTTCATTCATTTTTAGAGCAGGTTTGCTAGTTTTTATTCGTTTTTGTTATTTTCTAAATGTTTAGTTTTAGTTTTTTCCATATCTTTTATCTTCTTCACCGTCGTATTCAAATAAATCCCAGACAGGACTCTGCTGCTTTCTCCCAACTTTAGTCTCCATGTTTCCAGGTAGAGTGGGGACGAGAAAACGACTCTAAATGACGGACTGTGAAGTGTCGTATGGTGCCGTCAGTTAAAATTTCTAGAGCGAAATAAATGGATTTCATATCAGTCCCACTCTGACAAAAACAAAAATGAAGGGAATTTTATCCATTATTTTTATAAGTTTGAGTTAGTTTTGTAAGCACACAATACAGTTTCAGTTAGTTATCGTTTTTTTTTGTTTGAATTATAGTTTTTATTTATTTCAGTTAACGAAAATGTTTTTACAATTCTAGTTTTCGTCATTTCGTTAGTTTTCGTTAATGATAATAACCTTGGTTGTCTATTTTATTAAGATGCATAACTATTATTAACGTCACTGTTTTTATCCAAGTCCTGCATTTGTTAAGTAAAGGCTGAAAAAGAGTTTAAAACAGTGTTGTTGTTTTTTTTAATTAAATGGTAAACTTGTGGTTGGTTGTTTAACCCTCAATGATCTTAACCGCCGTTAGCAACAAGAAGCATCTACTGATCTAAAATGTGGACCAACTTTAGGACTAGGGCTGAACGATATGGACAAAATTTCATATCTCGATATTCATGCCAGATATCTCGATATCGATACGATATGATATGACTACGGGTTCGGTGAAAACCAAGCATTTTTCAGAAAAATACAAACATCATAATACAAAAGAATGTGGAAAGTGCAGTTTTATTTATAAGAACTCACTGCCAGTCATCAACATTAACTTAAAGTACGAATAGATAAATTACAAGTCAAACATTTTACTGCAGAAAATGTTTTTTTACTGCAGAAATCTATATCGTTTATATCATTGCTTTTTCGAAATATCTTGAATGTTCATGTCTAGATATCGATACGATAACGATATATCTTTCAGCCCTATTTAGGACCACTAATCCTGTCAATACATGGAAATAATTCAGGTAACATTCAGTTGATCATCTTTTCATGGTCATCAGATATGACCCATTTGGACATTCAGAGGCTCTGTAGTGAACGTAGCAACAGTGTAAAATATTGCTACATAGATTTACCAGTAAAACCCATGGAGTTTGACCAGTGGCAGTGGCTGTAATGGTTTATGCTCAGTTAATGATACATTTTGCACAAAAAAAGTCCCTTTTTGTTCAGTTTTCTTTGTTTTGATATAATAACACTGGTCTCCATTTATTTATTTAAAGAAATTATCAGCTTTAGAGATTCAGTTTACCAAATCTTATAGACTTTATAAGATGAATTAGAAAACAAATGACAAAAGTGCTGGTTAGCTGATATTTTCATGTCCATTTATGCTAGTGTTTCTCAACGAGGGCGGTAGACGCCCCCTAGGAAGCACTGGGACAACGTTGGGGGGGCGTTTGGAAGGACAAAGCTGAGAGGGGGGTGCTGAGGCCCAAATGGGGGGCATTAGTCAATGTTGTTCATCACAATGTATAAGTATCCAATCCAACTTTATTTATAAAGCACTTTAAAACAACTGCAGTGGACCAAAGTGCTGTACAGAAGAATAATTAAAACCAAAATAGAAGAATGAAATACAGAATAGATTTAAAGACATAGACACTGTACAAAAAGGAAAAAGTGCTATTCAGAAGAATAAATAAAACCAAATAAAAGAATAAAATAGATAGATTAAATTAAAGATAGATTAAAAAGCCATACAATTAAAAACAAAATAAATAAATAAAGAAAATAGATAAATAAGAACAATTAACCACTGCCAAATAAAAACAATAGAATAATGATAGTACCTTCAAACATCTCACATGGTCATACGTATCCATATCAGAAGAAATGTTGTTTCCAGTGCTGCTTGAACTTTTCCATGTTATCTCAATGGCAAATGTATGTCTCCTGCACCCTCCCACCCAGCCCAGTGTTCTGCATTGAGATCCGTTGCGTTACTTACTGCACTGCTCCTCAACCCCCCCACCCCACCCCACCCCCGATGATGTAAGGGGGCATTTGTTCAAAAAAGGTTAAGAACCACTGATTTATAGAATACATTTATCTTCCACAAGAAAGAACCTGTAAAGTGAATGTATTGTAAAGTGCAGACACTGTTTTCTGAAAGAATTCTGGAAGCTCTGCGACAAACACTCATCTGAAGTAAAACCCATTCTCTCATTAATTCTCACAATTTAACATTTTAACCCAAGACTGTCTCTTGGAAACTACAGCCAACCAGCATTTTTCCACTTGTAGTTTTCCTTTATTAGTGACTCAAAATTGTCAGTTTCACGTCTTTTATTCTGGAGGCATTTTATTCATAATTATGTTTTAGCGTTAAAAATATCATTTTGGATAAAGAGTGTCTACATACTGGTGTATTAATCATACTGGAAACCTAAAAAGCTATGTTTGTAATTACCATTGATGTTCATTAAGGGGTGCTGTATTTAGTTTCCGCAACTTACAACTAAAAAAGTTGCTCTAACCAGTAAGAAAAAGTAAGTATACTTGACAATTAGTTGATTAATCATCACATCTCTACAACTAACCCATATTTTTACACTAGTTTTGGGAAAACTCCGCAGAGTTAGTGAAGACAGTACAAAATCTTAACATGAGAGAGATAAGACTTCATTGATCTCACCATGGGGATTTTTCACAGATTACAGCAGCAAATACAAAATAAAGTGCAAGGAAGACAGAAAACAGGCTGAAAATATACAGGTGTGAAATACAGAGACTGATCTCATGAAATTGCGTTGTATGTCACGCCAGTTCTTATGGCATTTGGCGTGCTATACATACTGGCTAAAATTTGCTTAGAGGTCTTATTTATGTCTTTGTGCATAAGAAATCAATATAGGTGAGTCCCCAAAGGAACTTTGTGTTGGTAAATGCAAGTTATACAAATGTACAGGATTTCAGTTCTGTTGCAACATGTTGATGGTCATATGAACTATGTTTTCAGGTCAAAAATGTCCAATTTCATCACAATTAATGCTATATTTTCATGTCACAAATGGCCAAGTTATATTTTAACTGAATTTACCTGAAAAACAAATATTCTATTCTTTTAGATTCCCCAATTTTTCTTACAAGATTATATACTACATATCACATGTTTTATTTTTACAGGTTGCAATATGGAGTATGGTGCTGATCCTTCCTGCTTATGTTACACCAATACATACATTAAGAATGTCACACGTCACTTTTTAAATCAACAGTTTTCTAATAATAAGCATTTTTATGAAGAAATAACAATTCTATATTGTTATTTACTCTTTAGTATGATGATAAACTATACAATAAATAATTCTGATACTAGTTTTTACACAGGGATCATTTGTGTAAACGGTGACATGGCTGCTGAGCATCAGTATGATGGGATCCGTAACAACCATGTCACATCCGTCCACTGCCACATTTTGTGTTTTTGTGTCAGCTGTTATTGTTTTAGATCCACAATACTAACATTTATGAATAAGAGGAGAATTAGCAATAGTAAGTATATAAGTTTATTCCTAATAAAGTACTGGTACTGACCAGATCATCATGGGTAATGTCACGTCCGTCCACCAGCAAAAGTTTTCACATACACGTGCTATTCAAAATGCAATATTTCTGAAAATACAGCTTCCACTGTCAAATAATATCAATAGTCTGTGCACAAATGTATTAGCATTATTTCAACACAATTCTATGCATTTCTTTTTCTTTTTTGACAAAAACGGCCACTCATTCGACCCCCTAAGTAAATTTTAGCCATATAATAAATGATGATAAATTACTGGGGAAAGCTTACATCTGGAGAAAAATTCTAGTCAAAGTGGCCACAAAATTAATCTTGTTCTTCAATTGTTAACTATTATTATTATTATTACTATTATTATTACTATTATTATTGTGAGTGCAGCGTATAACTCACTAGCTGTGAACCTCGGAGTTCTTCTTACCCGACACATATCAGTAAACAAAAGGGTCTGGAATCCAACTTTTCTGTTTGCGGTCTTTACTGAAAACTTAGAATAATACAAACAAAAGATGAATTTCTAAATTAAATTACGTGACGGTCAAGAGACTGTGATGCTCCAGGCTTCAGGCTTCCGGTTCCGCTCCTTTTTCTTTACATATTTATAATCTTAGCAGCCAATAGGATTGCATCACAAAATTATATCAAGACTTATACTATTACTACTCAACATTCATATAATATACATAAATTATTAATGATAAATCAAACCTAAATATAAATATGAGTTTTTAACTGAAACACCAAAAAATGGCTCTAACAATTATTATTATTATTATTATTATTATTATTATTATTATTATTATTATCATTTTTTGTATTTTTTTTTTTTTTGAACTGAACAAAATATATACATAATAATATTACACCAAAGTATGAAAACAAATAGTCACTCTTCACAAAATATTTTACATTTCCTATATATAATTGTCAACTGTCATCATTTTGCATTGAGTGTTAGTAATGACGTCACGACTAATCGACTTGAAGCAGCGTAATTATTCGACTCCAAAAAAGTATTTTCTGAAACCGCCCATCTCTACTTCTGACCTGGCCGTTTCTATTAGGAGCTCCATGAAGTCGTGCGGACCGATGCGGGCTAAAACGGGTGTGTGTCGCTTTAAACCGCGGCAGGGGGCGGTGCTCTCCCGCAGCGGAGGAGGAGGAAGAAGAGGAGGAGGAGGAGGTGGAGGTTTGGCCGCTTTATGCGCCACACAGACTCAAAGCAAACGGCCAGAGGACACACCAGTGACCGGACTGCACCGCTTCTGCTCCGGCTGAGGAAGCTAAGGTGAACCGGCGGGGAGCTAAAGGCGTACTCACCTGTATTCACCTGTGTCCACCTTCTCCTGCTTTGTTTACGGAAAGTTTGGACATAAACCTGGAACTTCTCCATCCAGCCCGACTGTTAAACAAGGTAACTTTACCCATGTGTCACTGTTGAAGTCATAATATGAGCTCCGCTGTCTGTTCTGGGACACTTTAGCAGCTAAAGCTAGCTTGTATAGCAGTTGTTTATGTATTGGAGATGCGTTTAATGTCCAGGTAAAGAGTCGGTAAAGTAGGCTACGGTGTAAAAAAAAAAAAAAAAAAATCTGCATCTCATTTGAATGTCAAGTGTGTTTGTGTACAATCAGCGCCTGGCACTGAATGCGGCTCCGGTCTGCCCCATATGGAGACATAACAATGAGGCTCCGGCTCTGTAGTGTCCCCTGTCACATTAAGGAAGACGGATAGAAACGGACAGACAACAGGATTCAACTTACCTCTACTATTGGACCCTGAACTACCCAGTGTTGTGTTTTTGTTTTGTGTTGTTCTCTGTAACTCTGCAGGGTTTTCTCAAAACAAGTGTAAATATATGGATTAGATGTAAATATATGGCAATTAATCGACTAATTATCAACTATCCTTACTTTACTGACTGGTTAGAGCTACTTTTTAATGGAAAAAGCCGGGTTTGTTTTGTTGTAACTTACTGACAGTGGTAAACAGATGAATTATTAACAATCAGTGACTAAAAGCATCTTTTGGTCTAAAATGTTTTATAACTTTTGGACCACCAATTCTTTTTTTTTTTTTTTTTTTTTTTATTTGGAAAGACAAATGTCCATCACATACATTAATTACAGCCTTAGTCATTCAAGAACATTAACCCTTTTATGCATGAATTATGAGAACCTTAGTCAAGATATTTTTCCTGAGTGATTTCATTCCTCTTTAGGCATGAAAAAAAAACATGTGATTGAGTTTTTTTTTTTTTTGTTTGTTTGTTTTTTTAAGGAGTTACTAAAATGTCCACTCAGCTGGACACCATGCATTTAATTTTTAAAGCAAAAAAAACATGTATTTTAAACCTTATATCAGAAAGTGATATGGAAAACTATGCGATAAAAACTTTTTTAATGCTGCGACTCTTATGTTTTCTCACATTTCAACACATCCTAATACTAATTATTATTCACTTCATGGAGATAATATGCAAAAATAAGCCTTTTTGTGTAAAAAAAAAAAACAAAAAACAACAACCCATGTTCATTACAGTCTAACAACAATTAGCAATTGGTTTCCACTCATACATGTTAGTGCAGATCAGGTTTATCAAGAACAGCAAAGTTACAGTCATGGGATGAATTGCAGTGTTTGGGTTGATGTGTAAGTGTCCGCTGTGTTGGCTGATATGGAACTAAAACAACAAAACCCATGAATAAGAGAACAACTGTAGAATAACTGTCCACTTCAGTGACCACTGTGCATGAAAGGGTTAAAAAAAAGATGGATGCAGAAAGTTTCAGTGGTTATGTCCATACTACCCTTCCAGGATTTCCTTTTACAGCCCACTAATTTTCCAGTTAAAGCAATAACAATACAAAACAGAACAGGGGAACGCACCACCTCATACAGTTGAACCACCAATTCTGTCAATACATTGAAATAATTCAGACAAAATGCATAGTGCTAATGCATTTAATGCTACTGCTTGCTGAAAAAGTCACTTTTTAATCAGTTTTCCCTGTTTGACAGTGACACAAATGTTCTAATGTTGACTCACTACACCACTTTGAGAGAGTGGGTTTTCCTCCAATGGAATGTTTGACTCAGAACTACCAGATCTATTTCTAAACACTGTCTGCACATTACAATACGTTTACTTTTCATGTTCTTTCTAGTAGGAAATTCATAACCAAATGTGCCATAACATTTTGTCACACACTGAAAACATCAGCTTACCAGCACTTTTATCGTTTGTTCTCTAACATATGTGAGATTTAGCACATTTAATATCTGAGGCAGATAACCTCTTTAAAAAAAAAGTTGTACTTATTGTTATTTATTGGCATTCCTGAACCGAGGACTTAATTTTATTGGTTGAATGTTATGCTTGATTAATTTTTGGCTTCTCAGAGATGCCAGTGAGCCTGAGCTAATTTTATTTTATTATAAATATCTTAGCATTTTAGGTTTATTTGGTGTCTAGAAAGGCAACGTCGTACCCCATTCCCCATGCCATATGAGACCTAACTTTGGAAAAATAATGAAGTACAGTCAACGGAGAGATGATTATTTATATTAGCTTAAATTAGATAGATACTTTATTCATCCTAGGGGGAAATTCACAAATTCCACAAACTTACAAACTGATAATAAGGCATGTAGTTTTTTGTTAGTAGTAATATTTTTCAGCTTAATGGACTGCGTCTCTTGCCACATGTGATAGGCTACACGTCACTGTCACCAACCCTAAAATGACTGCTTCCACATTTTACCTCAACTCTCACTAGTGGAAAAACTATTAAAAGCAGTGAAAACTACTTCAGTGAAGTCATGTTGAAGCTGCCGAGACATCCTTGCAGACTGAGGACAGAGACGTTTACAATGACATCACTTTTTTTGCTGTGTAGTCTTTGTATTTACAACATTTAACAATATGATAGTTCACTAGTTTTACCATAAACTGCAACTTTCGGGACTTAGTCTTTTAAAGTGACAAACATCATGTGTAAATGATGGCATAATCCAAAATAAATCAAAAAATGACTCATCTTTCACCATATAAACAAAAATCGAGATAGTAATTTGACATCTGTTGTGACAGTATTTGACAACAACTGACCCGACCATTATTATTGTGATAAAATCAACAGGAATGGCAAGTTCTACAAGCTGGAGAAGTGATGTGTCCTAATATTTTTGTCCATGTAGTGTAAATACTGTTAGGTTGTGGTCTAAACATTGTATTTGTGGATGTTTTCCAGGATTTGTGAGAAATGCTCTTTTTTAATTCCATTTATGGTCATTGTGAAGTTCAAAACAGACCTTGCACTTTGTTGCTTCATCAAGATATTCTGTATTTTATTAGATATTCTGTTTTAAAAGATGATATTTCAAGTAAAACACAGTTAATGAGTCATTACCTGGGCTCGTTTGTATTCCCCTGGCCCCTGGAAGCCCTTGTTTTAAGTCTCCCAGGACTCCATAGACCCTCAGAGCACTTATCTCTAATCACTTTTTCAGCACTCAGCAGAGGGAACCGGGCTCAAATCATTGTCCCAAATAAGTATTTGCAGCTTCGGAACGGGACACGGTTTAATCACAGCGGGGGCAGATGGAATCTAGAAGCATCAGCCCCCCTCACCCAGAGTTACGTAACATTAATAACTCCGCAGGGTGAAACCGAAGAGCTCGCATCTGCTGCCACCGTTTTCCATTCGCCGACGGTTGGATTTGTCCACCTTAACACGCCGTTAATGAGCTGTTCCTGTACTTGGCACTTCCTCTCATGGTCATCATGGCTGATGAACTGGATAATTTACTCTTGAATCGCCACCGTAGCTTTACACCTGCCCACCCCCATTCATCACGGTCTAATTGTCGGCCGTATAGCGCGTGCTTGACTTTAACTACTATGGCTGTAAAGTCTGCGGGTCCATTTGATTCCGATCGCTTTCATTGTTCCTCGCACATTGTTGGTAATCAACGCTTCTGTTGTAAAAGCACCGGAACAGAAGTTGGAGTCTTGACCTTTGACTCCAAACACTGACTTTACACATATAAACACAACCACACCCTAACAACAGATGCAAAGTTCTTCCGTATTTGTCATATTTCTGGATGAGTCATTTATTAACCACTTAATATGCACTGTTTTCATGAAGCCTGAACCTTGATGTTCTATTAACTTTTGCCTCGTGTTAGGTTTGTTATGAAAGTCCAAAGCCGAAACACACTTGAAAGGGATCAAATTCTAGTTTCTGAGTTTCGCATGTGGCTAAAAAACATGCTAAAACAAACCCAACCCTGACCCTTGTTATAAACCTATAAACCTCTTCTAAAAGCCTAATACTAAGCGAAGGTAGTATGAACTTTTACTCACAACAACATGACATTTAAGGCCAACATTCTTGCATCAGCCTTAAATTGAAAGAGTACACGTTGTACTAATAACAAAGACCCAAACATGAATCCTAAAACCTGCCCTTTGAGATTTATTTGTGAGTTTTTGGCTCCGATGCTGTAAAGACAGTTGAGGCAAATGAGATTTATCATGCGTGATCAAACTGCCATTACCAGACTTGGTTCTCTCTTTTTTTTTTTTTTTTTCTTTTTTTCTGTCTCTTCGTGGTTAAAATAATAAGTGCATTGTCACACACACACTCGGGGGCTTCTCCAGAGCTGCCAGGCAGATATCTCCCCTATCAAGATCTATTGTGTGGACTAAGAGGGGAGAGGTGGGGGGTTGGGGGGGATGTGTGAGTGTGTCATCTCTGACTGTGCTCTTTTTTTTTTCATGGTGGAGGCTTTTTCAGTGTGCTCTGGACAATACTGCTGCTGCTGCGTAGTGAGGAAGCTGGCTACCTGCCCGACTCTGCGCTGAGGTCATACAGTTTTATACTGGAAAGTGGAGTGGGGGGTTGGGGAGACGCAGACACAGTCATTTATACTCAGTTTCACATGAAAATACGTACTCGAGGCTGTTTCTTGTGCAGTTCATTAAAGTTTAGGGCTCCAGCTGACTTCCTTTTCCAGTATTTTATTTGTGTCTGGATTCAATATTATGGCGGTTCGACGTATGGAGCGTAAACTTTGCGCTTTTGTTGACATGATTAGTGAAATGCGCGTTACTTAACCGTAATCAGATGTGATATTTACAGTGCGTTGCGTGCCCTCGGTTCCCATGCCTCAGGAAATGCCTATGTAAATTGCTTTCGGCCTCTGTAATCCACCCACCTTCATCCCAGGCTCCATAGGAGATGGAATGATGGGAGAATGTCTTGACATTTTGTCCTCCTTTTTTTTTAGGTTTCGTAGCTGCTACTTGGCTCAAACAAAAGGTCAGAAAATCGAAGAAAAAGAGAACTCTTAAAATGAGAAAGTCTGGATCGGCTGGTAGTGTGTTGCAACATATTGCATAATTATACTCAGCATCTGCAGTATTAATCACTTTTTTTCTGTTTTTCATATTTAACCCATAAAGACCCAGACATCCACTGTTGACCAAAAGCATTCTACTGATCTAAACTGTCCACCCATTAATCCTGTCAATACATGGAAATAATTTGTGTAAAATGCAGTTCATCATCTTTTCATGGTCATCAGATATGACCCATTTGGATGTTCAGAGGCTCCGTAGTTACCGTGGAAACACTGTCATCTTCTACAACATTGATTCACCAGTAAAACCCACTGAGTTTGATCAATAACAGTGGATGGAGACACTTGGTTTATGTTCAATTAATGCTATATTTTACTGAAAAAGTCACTTTTTCTTCAGTTTTTTCTGTTTTAATACAATAACCTTTGACTTTACTCTGAGCTTTTATGAACATCTACACGATCAGTCAAATAAACATAGGAAAATAGGTGATTTTCACTGGAAAAAGTCAAAATTCAGAGGATAATATTATAATAAATGGTGATAAATCACTTAGGAAAGGTTAAATAGAGTGGAAAAATTCATTTGGGAACTGATACAGAAGTCACACTGGGTCCTTATGGGTTAAGAGTTTTGAGGATATCATTGAAGTCCCCAAGGAGCAGTGTTTTGTCAATGCTCTGCCTACCTCAGTACTGGGGTGTGTAAACTTGGAAGAGGAACAAAGCTGAGGAGGTTTGAATGGATCTTTTTATATCGAATCAGAATCCAGCGTAAGGACTTCTGTAACAAATACTATGTAAAGCTAAGTTGCACCAAAGAATGAATTCTCTCTCACACAGTAGGCTATAGTGTGTCTTTTGCTGTGTTTTTCAAGAACGAAGTTTCATTATGGGGTTTTCGTAGCAGAAGAGATCCAGAACATGCTGTGGTCTCCCTTTATAATCCATCAGTATTCAAGGTTTGTTGCAAAGCCATGGTATAATGACAACACTGACCTTTAGCTTCCCTCATTAAACCGCAATAAAACATAACCATGTCTGGGAAAAGAAGCCACTTTTTCGTGTTCTTTTTTGCAAAAGTCTGTCTGTAGCAGGCACTCGATCGTTCTGTTTTGGTTACTGTCGGTGTAACATGACCATTGTGAAGATAAATAACCAGTTCAACCGGAATTGTTTTCCTGTGAGGTGTAAAGAAACCTCACACTCGAGACATTTCAGTCCTTGGTTGACGGAATGAAACAGTTATTTGACTTGTAACTTGTAAACTTGTGCTTTGGATATCACTCATTCAGAACAAACGCAATCAAAGATTTATTGCATATTTAGAGCTCGGCGTCTTCACTCTTGCGGCACCTGCCATTGTTTATGCGCTGAGCCGCGTTGTTTAAAGTTGTAAAACCGGTTCGGGAGATAATTATAATGGGGAAAGATGTTCCAGTGAGGCCGAACGTAGCCGAGCTGGTGGGTTGTTTCAACACTGTGTGATGTTCGCAGTGGCTTCTGTGGTTTCTGTCTTATGTAAGTCCATCTGAGATCACAATAGCATCCTTCATCAGCTGACACACCTGTCAGAGGAAGACACACCGCAATCCTTTCTTGTTACAGATTGCGATCTCACAAATTTATTTTAGATGGCGAACAGGAATATGCAGGGTGCTTGTGCAGGTCTTGAAAGTCTTAAAAAGGATGGGATTTTGAAATGCTGTTTTCCAAACCTTCAAAAGTCTGGAATTTTTTGTGAAAGTCTTAATAAAATATGGAAAAAAAGTTTCTCTCATTGTCGAATTTGAGAGTATGGTCAAAGGTACATAATCTTGTCAGATAAAAAATACATGAGGAAAGCATATAAAACACTTAGTATGATTTTTCTAACCGGTCGGTACTGGAATGATATCCAATCAAAGCTCTTGTAGACTATGTGTGCAACTTGAGGAGGTCGTCATTCGTCATGTGTCTGGATCCAGGAAGTAGACCACCACGCATTCCGTGAAACGACGTTGACCTGAAGACCGCAGTTGTAACATTATTCAGGGTTCATATGGGTGCTTGAAATCCTTGAAAATGCTTGAATTTCAGTGTTGTGTTTTCAAGGTCTGAAAAGTGCTTGAATCTTAGTTTAAGTCCTTGAAAGTGCTTGAAATTATAACTCTGTGATGCGGTTTATTTATTTATTTATGTTTAATATTAACTCTGTCAAGCCAAAGCTACTTACAGAGAGGTGATACATTTTGAAAAGTTAGCAAGTGTTCTCAGGTCGACTCCAGGTACATTTTTATTAGCTTACCGGCCGATAGGCTGTAAGCTGTTGTCGTCATGCGGCATCCGGCGTCGTCGTCTGTTGTCCGTTGTCCGTTACAAAACTTTCAATCATCTTCTTCTCTGAAACTACAATTCCGATTGACTTCAAACTTGGCTTCTTTATGATGATGTCAACAAAAGTTAGCGAAATTATTTGGATCTGGATCTGATTCTGGATTTGGTGCCACTTTGAAAAGTTTCCCCATTATAAGCAATAGGAAATGGATGGATGCAATAACTCAGTAAATATAAATGATATCAAGTGTAAATTTCTACAGTACAGCCCTGATGGGGAGATGACCAAAACATAATGGCCACATGCTGATCAGGATCTTCTTCTGGATCCGGGAACTTACGGAAAATTTAACATGGGACAAGATCTTTAATCTTCTTTAATCTTTGCCTGAAGAACGCCAAGTAGCTTACCTTTTTTTGGATGAAACTTTGTGTTCTCCTTTAATTCCTAAACTTTTTGTATTACGAAACATAATTTTAGGTGTTTATAGCATAATACAATGTACATCAGTGTGATAAAAAGTGAAGAAAAAACATCATGAGTAGCCCTTTGTGTATTCCTGTAGATAGGCTATGTATTTTACCCCAGCAATGAGGTGCTGTGCTGGAAAAACTTGAAAATGACCCATAAAAGTGCTAGAAAAGTACTTGAATTTGACCTTGAAAAATGCATACAGACCCTTATCATTGAAATTGGCTGTGTAAGCTGTAGCCTACCATGACTGGACCCTGACTACCATGACATAAAAGTACATAAAGCCAAGGTTTGGGGGAAAAAAATAGCAGTCTGGAATTTTAATTTGGATAAAGAGCAAGCACCCTGAATATGAGAATAACAGCATGTGTCTTTGCTAAAAAGTAGCAGATTTTTCTAAAGGAGTATAAATTAGCCTATCATCTTTTTTGTAATCAAAGTGGCAGCAATGAAGCAATTTCTCACATCAGTTGAAGTGTGTAAGACTTTTAAAAAGGCTGTTGAAATCCAATATCCAAGTGCAATCACAGCTCAGTGAGCTCTGCCATCTGTGATCCAGGATGTTGTGGAATACAGTTGAGCGTTAACTGTGTATACATTACCACTCCACCCTAAGTCACTGACACACTACTCCTCCGAGCAGCAGGACTTTGCCTGTTGCTTGGTTGTGCAATTTGTTGACCAGACCTTCCCTGGATGATAATATATTGACAAAACACACGTGTAGTGGTGCGCAGCTGGCCGCTCCAGTTGGGGCCAGGGTCTGTTTACAGTCCAATGAGTTTTCATTGTTTTTGCAGCTCTGTATGGACACAGAAACAGGTGGTCTCTCTCAAGCGTATACTGGAAAGACAAAGAGGGACTGTTGGCCTAACTGTGGACACCTCTGACCGCACTATGTGACACATTCACGCTGGGAAATGAAGCTTTGTGAGATGGGGAAAGTCACATGATCTATTATGTCCTCTCATCATGAGCTGCCTGATGACCCGATGAGAATATTTGATTTCCTTATGAATAGTGTGCTGCAGGGATGACCTATTTTTGTAGACCAACCCGGAAATTAGCATTGCCGAAAAAGCTAATGGGATCAGGTTGAATCCAATGGGATTTTTTCCACTGGCTTTTGGGTTATTACAGAAAATAAGCTCTGTGCCCAGCAGAAGTTTATGATACTTAGATATTTTGTTCCGCAATATAATCTTCAGAAATGTAAACCACTCCTACTTACATACTTTAAAATGATTTGGACTCAGGCGTCCAAGGTGCTGGGGTAATGGTTTCAACATTTAGAATGACACGTATATCTAGATTTATGCACATTTACGTAATAATTTATAAATTATGCACTGAAAGGAATCTGAAAAGTGAAGTATTGTCATGTGCAATGGTTTGGGAGCTGAAATACTAACTTTTTTATTTTTATTTTTTGCCTAATACCCATTCTCTCAACTGACAGTTCCACCCAATTTTATATACTATAATGCCTTGAAAACCATAGCCAACTTTTAAGGAATTTTTCTTTCTTAGTGATCCTCAGTCTTACTACCTTTAGTCTGGAAGCATTTTAGTTATATAGCAGTGTTAACAAGTAGAAAGCTATCAACAGATTAGAAGCCACACATTTACCTCTAATACAAAAACTACTTAATCAGTATAGTTCAGTGTTTTTCAACCTTAGGGTTGGGACTCCACATGGAGTTGCCTGGAATTCAAATGGGGTCGCCTGAAATTTCTAGTAATTGATTTTAAAAACTTACTTATAAAAAAATATGTTTTAATAATTCCATATATACGTGATTATAATTAAAACACCACACACTTTTCTTAATAAAAATTTTAAAAGCTACATTATATACATTATATAGCTTAAATGTCATCCAAAATTCATGTTTATTTGCAACGTAAATATTACATGATCAAAAAGAAATTAATTTTAGCAAAAAAATGTCTCCGTTTTGAATGTCTGGGGTCGCCCCAAATTTGTGATGTTAAAATAGGGTCACAAGCCAAAACAGGTTGGGTACCACTGGTATAGTTTTTCAAGATCAATACCCGTGACTACGTGATCTTTTATATATATATATATTAAAAAAAAAAAAAACTTACAGAAACCTTTTTGAAACACTAACAAAGCGTTCCAGTAATATTTCAACAATGTTTAGGCTTATCGTGAGTTTTCATATTGAACCTATGGGACTGATGGTTATGTACAGAATATCAGATTTATAAAAATAAAATAAAGTAACACTATTAATTGGTAATGGGCAGAAAGTGGTCTATCTTAAACAAAACATGTGAACTGATCTGTCTAATATGATTTGCAAGAGTCCAAATCATTGTGTTCATAAAGGTGGACTAGTCTCTAGTAGCCAAACTTACTCTGTCTTCACCCTTCATTAGTATTATGCCAACTGTCAATCTGCATTAGGAATAAATGCTACTTCTTGGGTGCAGATGAAGAGAAGTTGTTGTGGTATTAAAATGACTAAATCCTTACCAGAGAACACAGCATGTGGCAGATTTGTGGCTTTGTCAGAACTTGCCATTTTCAGGGTATAGTTCTTATTCTAGAGCTTATTTATCTTTTGTATAGTGAGAGGGACTTAAAAAGTGACGATCGCTGTGTGACGGAAATATTCGCCGGCTAAGTATTTCCAGTGAGTCAGACTAAAGGTGGAGTAGTTCAGGGTTAAATAGTCTTAAAAGTTTTGAATTTACAAATCTGCATTTAATACCTTAAAAGTCTTTAAAAGGTATTAAATTTGATATGGTAGGTCTTAAGTCATGTTGCCATTAACTTGTTGGCTTTATTGTGTTTAAATGTGTCTGTGAAACTTCCAAGTTTTAAAGAAACTAAAATTTGTCTGCTCAATTCCACCCATTCCAACCCAACAATTTATATTGAAATTAGGAACCAATTGTCACTAACTTTGCAGCCGCCGGTGCGAAATAATCACAGAATGTTCACCCCAACAGATGTGCAACTGTTAGTTGTGTGCATCGCCCGAGAAAGCAGAGTTTGAGAACTTTAATGGACGGCTCACAAGTGAAAAGTAAGCATTGGGAAGAGCAAATTTAACAATGCCTGTTTGGAGAAAAGATCATTCTTGACTTTGTCAGCACGAGTGGAGGGAAACGGCTACAAAATGGGTATTAAATTCAGCTCTAATTCATCTCAAAGGAGTGATATTTTGCTTTTTTAAATGGAATTATGCATTTTAAAACATTTCCCTGTGGTCTCCATAAACTGTAAATGCTATGCTTTGGTCTGAATTCTTCATTAATTCAACTCTGCAGGTCCATCTTCAACCCTATTTCTGAGTAATGACACCAGAAAGGTTGTTTTGTGCACTGGCTCTTTAAATGCAAATGAGCTACTTCACACCCCACCCCCTCCAGGCTGTTGACCGTGCTTTCTGTCCCGTTCAGCCACTTGTGTTCGTTAATACAACCAACAACCGAACATTTTAGGTAATCGGCTCAAAGTTTGGACATATTTTCAATTTTTACTACAACCACTGCTGCTGACGAAAAATTATGTCGCAGTCGGAGAAATGTTCATCAGAAGTCTTGACCGTATATATGCAAATGTCGTGACTTAACTAGTTATAATACGTAACAAATTAAGCAGGAATTGAAACAGGTTGTAGAAATCCAAATGATTTTTGCCGGAATGAATATAAAGATGGCTTTGCAGCACCTGGGGGGTTCAAATTCAAACTTTTTGAACACACATAAATGTATCACAAACTAATAAAAGTGGGTTCAGCAAAATATGACCCCTTTAAAATGGTCTTAAATTTAGCTTGTTGAAACCTGTAGGAACCCTGTAGTAAATTGATGAGCATTGGTGTTCATTGATGGTGTTTGTCGACCTTGCAAGAACCTTTTTAAAAATGCATAAAACCTTCACAATTGTTGAGGAAAATCTCCATTAACATTATTTCAGACAGCTAGCTAAAAACCTATGAAAAACACACCTGGAGAATGATGTAAGTGCACATACAAAAGGCTAACTGCTAAGATGCTAACACTCCTGTGAAGTTCTTTAATTCTGTTGACTGAGATGGAGAAAGTTGCCATCATCACATTTGCTTGTAACCCTTTGAGAATTGCTGTTCCTTTTCAATAAAGACTAGATTTACACCTTTTCCTGGCCGAGCCTCTAGAGGAGATTTCCAGGTCAGCATTCTGGTGCCGTGAAAAACTTCAGTGACAGGTTAACAATACTTTCATAGATAAGCATCAGCCCTTTGTATCATTGTTATTAAATGAATGTGAATGGGTGATCACATTGAATAGGTGTTCTGTGGGTCACCTCTTCAATCCCATCATGTGTGCGTATGTACGTACGTACGTGTATTTATTTGTTGTCCTTCGTGCATGTGTGTGGTTTGGGCGTGCCAGAAGGGTTTGGTCTTCCTCTGAATCCAGTACAGAACACTGCTTTGTTTTTTTTTGTTCTTTGGCCTCTGTTGTTGCTTGGTGTGACACTGCAGGTTTCCTCAGTAATGGAGAGTTATTGTATCTGCCTTTTGGGATCCAACAGTCTATGTATCTGTGTGTGTTTGTTTTTCCACTGTCTATTGTAATACCGAACCACAGGCTTAGTGAACAAAGGCCGCCTCTCCCTAAAGACCCTCGAACCTATTTATGGTCCGTCTGACGGCAGTACGAGGCTCTTTCGAGCGGGAGTTGTTGGACTTTATACCACCCACGCACACTCGGGTTGATTTACACACACACATATACATATAAACACAGTCACTACAGGCCATCTGTATGTACTAAACCACTGACAACATCATGTGTACAGACATATGCCGCTCATTTCCAGGAAATCCAAGTTGTAACTCAACTGCCAAATCCAAGTAGCGTACCATATGAAAAGAACCACAACAGAGAGGATGACGACACTGATGATACTTTAAAGGATTTCCAGACTTAATCATAGAGTGATTCGGGGAAGCTCTGACAAAGAGGTGTGTTTTTGATTTACCTGATCATGACCAGCATCCAGCTCTGTTATTTTTAGAAGTAGCTGGAATCACTGTGTTTAACATTAGAATGTAGAATTTTCATTTGTGTTTTTACAACTACCATTATTTGAAATTGAAGCTGATGCAGAAGTATCTTTCAGCTAAAATTTACTTAGGGGGTCAAATGAGTGGCCATTTTTGTCAAAAAAAAAGTTGTAAGAAATGCATAGAACTGTGTTGAAATAATGTTAATACATTTGTGCACAGACTACTGATATTATTTGACAGTGGAAGCTATATTTTCAGAAATATTGGATTTTGAATAGCACATGTATGTGAAAACTTTTGTTGGTGCACAGACGTGACATTACCCATGATGATCTGGTCAGTACCAGTACTTTATTAGGAATAAACTTATATACTTACTATTGCTAACTATCCTCTTATTCATAAATGTTAGTATTGTGGATCTAAAACAATAACAGCTGACACAAAAACACAAAATGTGGCAGTGGGCGGATGTGACATGGTTGTTACAGATCCCATCATACTGATGCTCAGCAGCCATGTCACCGTTTCCACAAATGATCCCTGTGCAAAAACTAGGATCAGAATTATTTATTGTATAGTTTATCATCATACTAAAGAGTAAATAACAATATAGAATAGTTATTTCTGTATAAAAATGCCTATTATTAGAAAACTGTTGATTTAAAAAGTGAACTGTGACATTTTTAATGTATCTATTCGCATAACATAAGCAGGATGGATCAGCACCATACTCCATATTGCAACCTGTAAAAATAAAACATGATATGTAGTATATAATCTCTTAAGAAAAATTGGGGAATCTAAAAGAATAGAATATTTGTTTTTCAGGTAAATTCAGTTCAAATATAACTTGGCCATTTGTGACATGGAAATATTAATTGTGATGAAATTGGACATTTTTGACCTGAAAACATAGTTCATATGACCATCAACATGTTGCAACAGAACTGAAATCCTGTAAATTTGCATAACTTCCATTTACCAACACAAAGTTCCTTTGGGGACTCACCTATATTGATTTCTTATGCACAAAGACAGAAATAAGACCTCTAAGCAAATTTTAGTCGCTTTAAGTATAACACTACTGATGGATGCTAAATTATGGCAAATTCTCTTGAAATGATGTTAATAGTTTATTTCCAGGGTCTATACGGTCTATACGGTGGTGCTTTTGTAAAGTGTTGCTCTAATAAGATGTAGTTTCATAGATTTTGCAGCTTTTTTTTTTTTTTTATAGCTTTACGGTAGTTGTAAAAAAAAAAAAAAAAAAATAACAAGACCACCAGTGTTTTGTTACATGTGTTAAGTTTACCTGCTCTTCATCATAGCTGCACCAGAACCTAGTTGTTAGCTTAACCTTGCTACATTAACTAATGTTATTGTCACCATATTTTCTCAAATAGTGTTCTGGGCCTTAATTTATTTACCTCAGCTGCAGATGGAGGCTTGTATTAAGTACAAATTGTCCTGTTTATAATGAAACCTTGTTTTGATCCGGCACTGCAATCTGCTTTCCCTCAAACACAACACTTCCTTAACCATTTCTAAATTAAAGCCCTCTAGTGTTTAAATGGAATCTATTCATTGCTTAACGGAGCTTTTATTGAGTAAATGTTTTTTCTTCTTATGCCTCTAAATTTCTACCAATGACAGTTTTGCTGAAGAAGTAAGACACACACCTGCAGTGACTCAGATTGGAAAATAACACTGAAGTACAGTGATTCGGAGCATCAAAGTGATAAACAGCCTGATTGTATTAATGAATGCATCAGCACCAGCTTCTTTTGTTCATTTTGACCTTGACACCAGCTGTTATTCGGCTTGGCGTGTAATTGACTTCTATTTTGCATATGTGGAAATGCAATAATTTGCCATTGCATTATATTGTCAACTCCCATCTCAATAAATAATGCAAAGTTGACCTTACAGTCACCGAGTACAACTGTTTGCTAACATATACAGGGTGGGGAAGCAAAATTTACAATGAACATTTAGTTGTTTTTTCTCAGCAGGCACTACGTCAATTGTTTTGAAACCAAACATATATTGATGTCATAATCATACCTAACACTATTATCCATACCTTTTCAAAAACTTTTGCCCATATGAGTAATCAGGAAAGCAAACATCAAAGAGTGTGTGATTTGCTGAATGCACTCGTCACACCAAAGGAGATTTCAAAAATAGGTGGAGTGTCCATAAAGACTGTTTATAATGGAAAGAAGAGAATGACTATGAGCAAAACTATTACGAGAAAGTCTGGAAGATACTATTAAAGAAGAATGGGAGAAGTTGTCACCCGAATATTTGAGGAACACTTGCGCAAGTTTCAGGAAGCGTGTGAAGGCAGTTATTGAGAAAGAAGGAGGACACATAGAATAAAAACATTTTCTATTATGTCAATTTTCTTGTGGCAAATAAATTCTCATGACTTTCAATAAACTAATTGGTCATACACTGTCTTTCAATCCCTGCCTCAAAATATTGTAAATTTTGCTTCCCCACCCTGTACAGAACATAAATAACAGACTTTATTGCAGACGCAAGTCCATAAACTACAAGCACACAACGTATGGAATAAATAGAATAAAAAGAATAAAAAGGAGATACAAAAATTAAGCACATTCTAAAATATACAAACTATTGCACCAATGCCGTCTCAGTTTAGAGGTGAAACGATAGCAGCTTTTCAGGGGGCTAACTAGAGCTTCTATAATGTGGTTGTCTGATGTATCCAGGCGACACATAAAACTAAACATCAACTTTCTTAATTGTGCCTCACAAGTTGGCACTGCTGTGGTCACAAACGGTTGACTGGCACTATGAAGCAGCAACCTCATTGCATCATTATAGGCTACCTTGAGCCTCTGCAAACTCATTTTCTTATAGTTTAACCACATGTAGGTCATAATACTTGCTGTTATTTAACCCTAACCCTAGTCAGCAGTGCGGTCTGTGTATTTGTCAGGTTACCATTAGCAAGACTTGGTCACATTTCATCTAATCCCCGCCCCCTTGTTCCTCCTCAGTTTGAGCTTCTGTCCAAATATGTGTAGCTTGATGATGACAGTGATGATGCATAGTTGTGACTTCATTCTGGCAAACTCTCTGTCACAGTAACACATGAGATTATTACAAATCATCGTATTACGTTTTGTGTATTTTCATTATTTTTATTTTTAATCGGGGTTTGCCGGAAATCATTTCATTCATTTTCATTTATTTTATTTATTTATTTATTTTGAACATGCAAAGAAAAATAAAACAAAACAAAGCAAATTAAGACACAAACAAAATAGCATTTAAATGGACAGAATCTATCTTCAAGCACATACAAGTCTGAATATTGCATGGTCGAAAAGGAGTAGGAAGAAGTATGAACTTATTTAATCCTACCCCTCAGTGCTTTTTACACCTTTATCATTAACTTAATACAACAATCAAACAATACTATTTCCCTAATTTTAGGATCAAACCACAACAATCCATGATGCATTAACTGAATTATTCACAACAAAATGTTCATGGCAGTACAGTCATACAAACAGACTCAACAAATCAACCATTTTCTTTAATAATTACAGCATATTTATCAGTACATCATTCACAAACAAACAGGCCTCATTGTCATTATTAAATACTGTACCTCTCAAGAATCAATTCTTTATATCTTTTTTTAAACTGAATTATGTTTGATATTTGTTTTATCTCCACACACAATTTGTTCCACAGTTTTACTCCACAAATGGTGATAAAGAAACTTTTTAATGTGCTGCGTACTTTATGAATCTTTAAATTAAATTTTCCCCGTAAATCATAGCCTCCCTCTCTTTCACAAAACATTTCTTGAATATTGCCCGGCACTAAGTTATTCTTTGCTTTATGCATTATTTGAATAGTTTTGAATTCCACAAGGTCAATGAGTTTTAAAGTTTTAGATTGTAAAAATAGTGGATTTGTGTGTTCCCGAAAACCAACATTGTGAACAATCCTTAAAATCCTTAAAAAATGGTTGAATTTCAATGTTGGGTTTTCAAGGTCTGAAAAGTGCTTGAATTTTATTTCAAGTGTTTGAAAGTGCATGCAATTATAACTCTGTGATGTGATTTATGTATTTATTTTATCCCTTTCATGCATAGTGGTCACTACAGTGGTTATTCTACAGCTGTTCTCTTATATATTCATGGGTTTTGTTGTTTTAGTTCCATATCAGCCAACACGGTGGACACTTAAATGCATCATCCCATACACTGCAATTTATACCATTACTGTAACTTTGCTGTTCTTGATGAACTTGATCTGCAGGAACATGTTTGAGAGTAAATCAATTCCTTGTCATTATTATGAGACTGTAATTAACAGTTTTTTTTTTTAAACAAAAGGTTTTTTTTGTGCATATTATCTCCATAAAGTGAGTAATAACTTATATAAGAGTATGTTAAAATATGACAAAACATCAGATTAGCAGCATTTTAAAATGTTTTATTCATAGTTTTCACACAGTATATCAGTAAATACATGTTTATTTGCTTGAAAAATTAAACACATGGTGTCCAGCTGAGTGGATATTTTTGCAATTCCATGAAAAATAGGTTCATAAAAAAATTCCATCGCAGTGTTTTTTTCATGCCTTAAGAGGAATAAAAACACTCACAAAAAAAATCTTGATTTATGCATGAAAGGGTTAATATTAAGTGAAAAACATAACCATGAGTATATATTCCTGTAGATATGTATTTTACTCCAGCCATAAGATGCTGTGCAGAGGTCGACCGATATGGGTTTTTCTAAGGCCGATACCGATTTTTACAAAATTTGGTCAGACAATGGCCATTTTCTGCACCCATTTTTAAGGCCGATATTTAAGGTCGATTTTTTTTTTTTTTTTTTTTTTTTTTTTTAAGCACATTGACCGTACACAGTACTTTTTTAACATTTATTGAACTTAAAGTGCTGCCCACACAGGTGCCTGATCAAATATCTCATAACATTTTTACTACTGATCAGTAGAGCCCGACCGATTAACTTTAATTTTTGTGATTGCATAGTTAGCATTTGAAAGTTGTGTACATTATCTTTGTGAGATAAACAAAGATTTATGCAACTGTTAATCCACCTGTCCACAATTATATAATATAAGATTATTATATCCTGTGTAGATCAGCATTCTTATTTCATATATCGGCCAATATCGAATATCGGCCGATATATTGGATATTAGCTTTTTTAGCCCCCAATATCGGTATCGACATCTGCCCCAAAAATCCCATATTGGTCAGGCTCTACTGATCAAATATTGGCTTTCAAAAAAAAATTTAAGGCAGATGACTGATTTTGGAAAAAATTCAATATATCAGCCCAATATATTGGTCTACCTCTAGTGCTGTGCTGGGAAAAATTTGAAAATGACCCTTAAAAGTGCTTGAATTTGACCCTGTATGAACCCTGTTAATACACATATAACAATTTACTTGTATATTTAATTTGTTACGAAGCAAATCTGACAGTTTGGAGCATTTTAAAACAATGAAATGAGAATGAGTCGGGTACTTTGGCCCTTGTGTAGCAGTACAGACTTAAAAAGCTATAGACCACAGGTGTCAAACATGCGGCCCGGGGGCCAAAACCGGCCCACCAAAGGGTCCACTCCGGCCCGTAGGATGAATTTGTGACATGCAAAAACTACACTCAAGATATTTACTGTCAATTCTTTTACTTTAGGGGCCATAAAAAGCCCTACTTTAGTCTCAAGTGGGTCAGATCAGTACAATACTATCATAAAAACCTACAAATAATGACAATTCCAAATTTTCCTTTTTGTTTTAGTGTAAAAGAAAAAAGTGAAATTACATGAAAATGTGTAAATTTACAAACTAGTCTTTTACAAAAAATATGAAAAACTAGAAATGTCCTCAGAGAAGTAAGTGCAGTTTTACTAATATTCTGCCAGTTACTAAAATATTTTGTAAATTTGCAGATCCATAATGACCTGTAAGTTGTAACGTACATTTACAAATGATGAACAGAGGCAGAATAGAGTTAAAATTGCACTTATTTTTCTTAATAAATTTCAGTTTTTTCATGGTTGTTCATGTTATTCACATTTTTAAAAGGACAGCTTATACATGTAAACATTTCCATAATGTAATTTTACTTTTTTCACTATAAAACACATTAACCCCTTTAGCCCTATCAGCTCGCCGGCGGGCCGAAAAAATAATATTAATATTCATCTACTATCAAAATATAATAAATCAGGACAATGAATGTTTTTTTCAACTTTTGCTCAAAGTTTAGACCCTAATGTTAACAAAAGTACATCAAAAGTGTATTTTAGTGCAAACTTTAATGTTCAAACATGATTTTTAATCTTGGTGGGGTGAAATATACGCTATTAAAAATCTCCGACACGAACAGTTAATTTATGCATATCATCATCAATCCAGCCGAAAAAAAAACAGGCGAGGATAAAAAATTCCAATTTCTCTTTTAGTTTGTTACAGTTTACTCAGGCATAGTAATAGATACAATATTTTAGACAATGGGAATAGATTCTGTGACGTCTCTATGTAAATGTCCACAGACACCAAGAACATCCATATGAACCTTATTATTGTGAAGTCATTCTTCATTTACTTTGGGTATGTCTTTTTAGGCGTTTTTCCCCTGAAAATATGGTCAGGGTTTAGCAGGTTAAAATATTTGGAGTTAGCATTATTTCTATATTATTATGTTCTTATTTTACTAGTCCGGCCCACTTCAGATCACATTGGGAGGACATGGCCCCTGAACTAAAATGAGTTTAACGCCCCTGCTATGGACCGACCCTGCTGCCGTCACCATAGCGTACACATGGGTTTAATTGATTGGTGTCGTTTTGAGAATCAGCTGAGCCGAGCTGCAGAGACGTAACCTACCCCTGCGTCCTCAGCTAGACATTCCTGCAGAGTCACTTTGGGATGACATATACTCACTCACAGGCCGTTATATCCTCCTCTCACACCGCACTAATCACGTCACAGTGGATGGAGGTAAATCAAACAAGGATGTAATTACTTTAACAATGTACTTTTACCAGAGCAGGAACTCTGTACATGCTCAAGTCTCGATCCCGGCCCTGTTCCGAAGCTCCTTTTGTGAACGTCTATTATCGGGGTTGGAGCGGTCATGTTTGTGCGCGCTCTTTGTCGTCCGCTGTTGGTGTCATTAAAGTTAACACCATGGGGTTTATTAACTCATCTTGTACGTCAAGGCTCGCTGCCTCAGGCCTTTTTAGTTGCTTTGTGTGCTTGGCTTCAGCGGGGAGGCAGCTGATAAAAAGCCCAGGAGTCGTTTAAAGTTGACTCAGTGCAGACATGGTCACTTATCTTTTAGCCACAGTGAAAAACCTCTTGCTGATTCCACCAAAGTTTGTATGTTTGTGTTTGTTGAGTCCAAAGGTTCCCACATGGGCATCTACTGTACATACTCCCTTATCTTTTGTGTTATTTGGCACCGTTTTCCCCATAAGACCTCATTCAGAGGAACTTTTCAACACATCTCACCTTTTTTTTTTAGGTCAGTGAAGCAGACTAAAAGCTAACAGTGATACAGTCAGTGTTGGCTGCTCTAACATAGTTTTGAATCTGTTATTTTTTTAATGTAACCCTCGCTAAAAATTCTGCTTTGTCGTGTCGTCCAGCAGCTATTGGACGGTTAAATCATCCGCTTGGCTTGGAGTCTGCTCTTTTGGTATTTGGCGTGAATGCATTCTATTTGTCAGAGGCTGATGGGGAGGATTTCAGTGATTAATTAGACATGTACTCTCAAGAGCACATGGGTACTCACATAGACTGTACAGCACAATCCCTCCACTGTAGGCATAATGAGGGTTTGGGTACATTTCATGCAGGACACGGTGAAAGAGCGTCTGTCACTGTGTTGGCATGGCCGATTACAGATTGAATCCAAAGTGGTGACACCCTCCCAGGCCTCTTTGGGAGGGGGGGGGCTTCTGTCCATTGCCTCCATCTGTGCCTTTCTGTTTTTCAAAGTCCCTGTGGTAATGTTCCATGGGAAAGATTGTGCCCCTTCACATTTTTTACTCAGTATAGTTTTATTTGCCAACAAGTCCTCTTTTTGGTGTTATCTTTTCCTCCCCAAAAAAGTTACTCACTGTTGTAATTGAAAGTTCATATTATCCACTACTAGCTACTGATTCTAATCAATAGTAGTATGTAGTAATGTCAACATATGTGCATTACAATTGGCTGAGTTCACTAAATGAAGATGTACATCTCCAGAAATGGAGGCAAAAGTTACTACACGTAACTGATACTGCTAGGGTGTGAATTTCTGTGCTAGCATTTCACAAAAAAATGTTGATTTGCTGCAAAAAATGGCGTAGTCTTGTAGTTTTTCCACTGAAAGAAGCTAATAAGCAGCAGTGGAAGCACTCAACTGTGGTAACTGATATTTCAGTCTTATATGGAATACTGAAATTTTGATTTCTATGTAAAAATTTAAAGAAAAATACCTGACAAGTGGTGTAAGGTAATGTTTCAAAGGAAGCACTTGCATAGGCTTATGTGGTTGTGTTGGGGTTTGCTAATGGGAGATAATGAGCAAAAGGATTTTCTCAAAAAGTCTGACTATCAGGGGAATGTGCCTATTTTAGAGTATGTCATGATTAAGGAATAAAAGCGTGGTTCATATGTTAATACCTGTTTAAAATTTTTTTGGCATATGTTGCGTATTGTTCCTTTAATGTCAATAATTATACCACTATTAGGGATGTAACGATTACCGGTATAACAATAAACCGCGGTAAAATTGCAGACGGGTAGTATTACCGTTTAAATTGTAATTATCATGATAACCGTGTTTAATTACCGCACTTTTCCATAGAAAATGCCTATGCAAAGATCTGTTTTTATGTCAAATATTTACCTCCGCCAAGGAGGTTATGTTTTTGCCAGGGTTTGTTTGTCTGTCTGTTTGTTTGTTTGTTTGTCTGTCCGTTAGTGTGCAACATAACTCAAAAAGTTATGGACAGATTTTGATGAAATTTTCAGGGTTTGTTGGAAATGGGATAAGGAAGAAATGATTAAATTTTGGTGGTGATCGGGGGTGGGGGGGGGCACTGATCAGCCTTGGCAGAGGTCTGCGCTCTCCGAGTGCTTCTAGTTGAGTATAGTTTTAATTTATTTCAATTTTAATTTTCTATACCTAATATTTGGAACCAATATCCACTTTTAAAGTCTTTGAAAAGGTTTGTTAAGCATCTGTGTGTTATTTATGCAATAAATTATATAGATTTTTCAAATTGGATTTTTTTGTGTGTGTGTGTGTGTGTTTTTTGTCCTTTTGTGTTGATATAGTAGGTTAAAGTGAAAAAATAATAGACAGATGATATAAATGAAGTTGTGCTGAAAAAAGATCCCAAACATGGGTATAGTAAACATTTGTTTATATGGTATATAAAGGCAAAATCAAAAGGACTGAAAAACGGACAAAACAGGCTCAGACCACTAAGGGTTAATATTTGAATGTTTCTGCAACAGAAGGGATATTGTGCAAATTATTTTATTTTATTATCATTTCTTTTGAATACAACTTGGTTAAATTATTTCAGTGTGTGTATTAGTACTTTTTGAACATTTTGAGCACAATTTTAACAATATTGCAATAATAATGATAACCGTGATAATTTTGGTCACAATAACCGTGACATGAAATTTTCATATTGTTACATCTCTAACCACTATAGAGTACTATACAGTATGGATGCAGTACGTAGTGTCCAGTATATGGTTTCTTGCAGCATATCAACCAAAAACACCGTTTAACCACATGCTTTATCCAACCCAGCAGGAGTAACAGCTTTTTAAAAGGCCTGTACAAAACCAAAAACACCATTTTGATGGCCAGTCCTTTGCTTCTGGATATTAGGATTTGAAAAGATTAAAAAAACATCACTTATTTGGGTGATGTGATGACAGTGGGGTTGACAGCTTAGATAACAGGAGCTCATGCAACCCACCCAAGGAACACGAGATGTCATCGGAGAAAGACCGAGGGGGGGGGGGGGCTGGTGTGACAGTGGGAGACCAGTGTGTTTGTGTTTTTTTGGCGGAGGTGTGGCGTTGGCTGTCCTGAGCTCCCATCACACAGCGCAGAGGCCGGCCCGGGCATGCTGGTTTTATTTGCTCACATCGAACACGCTGCCCTTAATCCTCCTGTGGTTTTGTTTCTGCCTGTGTGGCATTGGGGCCCTGGAGGCTGATACACTACTGTACACTAACGCACAAACATAGAGGGCCTGTAGTACTTGGGCAGCGGTCTTGCTGATGCAGGTATATTTTCCCCGCTCAGCTGTTAGAACTTGTCTCCCAAAGCCTTTTTGCATGAATATGATGACTGTTCACCATGTTGTCAGCTGGAGCGCCAAACAGTCCAGAGGGGAGAGAGTACCTCGCTTCACTGACCCGAGGATAAGGTCAACCCGCTGCAGGACTGATGAGTAAACACCACCATCAACCTAATAATCTCTGCATCTTTAGTAGACCTTTGTTAGAATTATAATTAGTCTCCCAAGTATTTGCATTTTTTGCAAGTTTAAGATCTTCTGTAACCTCCTTATTCTTTAAGGAGAGGAGGTTAAGATGTTAAGAAAACATGTCTGCAGTCTAGAGCTGTGTATCGTGAAGAATCTAGCGATACGATACAAATCACAATACTAGGATTACCATATGATATATCACGATATGTCATGATACTGTTAAAAAGGCAATTTTTCGTTTGTTTCTTTTTTTAAATGATTATTTCCTGGAAGAATTGAATTACACCAGAAATCTGCAGAAATACTAAACACATTTTTATCTGATCACAACAGGATCTAATGCTATATCACAAAATGTTCCTGTGTTCAAACTTCAATTATAATTATATAGATTAAGATCCTGTTCAGATGTTCATATTCTATTAGTTCATAACTAACATCAGAACATTATTTTGGTGCAATCCCAACAAAGGAACTACCGTTTGCCTCTCAGATAGTAAAAAGTGCTTTTAGGATGCTTCAAATAAAACAGCGTTAAATAATAATATATCAAATAGAAACAACAAAGAAAAACAAAAAAACAAAAATGAACTTCCGCCATATCTGCATTTGAATAAATACCTAAAAATATTAACCCTTTCATGCACGAATTATGAGAACCTTAATCAAAAATTTTTCCTAAGTGTTTTTTATTCCTCTTTAGGCATGAAAAAAACAATGTGACTGAAGACTTTCTTCTGAAAAATAAATTTCAAAAATAATATTGAAATAAAAATAATAAAAAAAAAAAAAAAAAAAAAAATACATTAAAAAAGTAATAATGAAAAAAAAAAAAATTCTTATGAACCTATTTTTCATGAAGTTGCAAAAATGTCCACTCAACTGGACACCATGCATTTAATTTTTGACGCACAGAAACATGTATTTACTGATAAATTGTGTGAAAACTATGGGTAACGCTTGTGATTCTGGGGGTTTATGCTCAGGAGAGATCTACATAATGTTACCAATTCATGTCAGAAAAGATATGTAGTGTCTTAAAATTTTGATAAACATATGTGTAAAAAAAAAACAAAAAACAGAAAGAACAACAAAATCCATGAATATACAAGAAAACAGCTGTAGAAGAGCTGTCCACTATAGTGACCAGTATGCATGAAAGGGTTAATACAGTACTTTTTATTATTGATACAGTATCGTGAAATGAAATATCATGATATATTGCAGGACCGATATTTTCTTACACCCCTACTGCTGTCATAGAAATGAAATACCCTTTAGGTTTGAAGCTAAGCAGTTTTTTTATGTATGTATTTTCTTACACTTACCTTTTATACCATCCATTTTAAAGGTCTAAATGTATTCACCCTCACAGTCGAACACTTTGGTACACGCAGTCATACGGCAGCAAAAAACATTGTAGAACCACATGTCAGAAGAGATCATTTTATCGGGAAATCTTAATCTTTATACCCTCAGTAAGTTAGCAACATACCATGCTGAGCTTAGCCCGAGCTGATTGGCATCTGACTGACTGTCACCCTGTAGCGAGTGCATGTGACACACAGGAACTTGGTGACTCGCCTGCTTCTTTCGAAACTGTGGCGTGGGAAAGCGTCAGGTTCCCAGTGAACTACAACAGGAGTGGAGTGGGTAGATGTGGGTGATGACGTCTTTAATCCACAGATTCAGACAGTTAGATTTCTGAGTATGGTGATAACATGGGTATGAAATGATGCAAAAATGCAATTAGAATAAATAACAGAAAACCTCTCAATATCTGAGTCCTTCACAGAATATAGGAAAACTCTGTAGGGTATATATATACAGGGTGGGGAAGCAAAATTTACAATGAACATTTAGTTGTTTTTTCTCAGCAGGCACTACGTCAATTGTTTTGAAACCAAACATATATTGATGTCATAATCATACCTAACACTATTATCCATACCTTTTCAGAAACTTTTGCCCATATGAGTAATCAGGAAAGCAAACGTCAAAGAGTGTGTGATTTGCTGAATGCACTCGTCACACCAAAGGAGATTTCAAAAATAGTTGGAGTGTCCATAAAGACTGTTTATAATGGAAAGAAGAGAATGACTATGAGCAAAACTATTACCAGAAAGTCTGGAAGTGGAGGAAGCAACACAAAATGTACCAAAGCTTTTATTAAAGCTCTCAAATCCAAAATCCTAAAGGATCCAACCAAATCCATGAGAAAAATGGCAAATGAACTTGAGGTAGACAACAAGACCGTTAGAAATGTAGTAAAATATGATTTGAAGTTCAAATCTTACACAAGAACACCAAAACACTTGTTGACAACAGCAACAAATCCAACTTTAGCAATTTTTGGGAACCATGTTTATGGCCGCCTTCTAGCCCAGATCTAAACCCTCTGGATTATGTTATTTGGGGCGTTTTAGAACATGCTACCAATAGAACATCACACAGCAATGTCGACTTTCTTACAGATACTATTAAAGAAGAATGGGAGAAGTTGTCACCCGAATATTTGAGGAACACTTGCGCAAGTTTCAGGAAGCGTGTGAAGGCAGTTATTGAGAAAGAAGGAGGACACATAGAATAAAAACATTTTCTATTATGTCAATTTTCTTGTGGCAAATAAATTCTCATGACTTTCAATAAACTAATTGGTCATACACTGTCTTTCAATCCTTGCCTCAAAATATTGTAAATTTTGCTTCCCCACCCTGTATGTTTACTATCTACATTTTAGTGCCTTTAGTGGCTCTACCAACCATGTACGTAGGATTAATCAACACCAAATGAAGCTAACAGGATCTAGTCTGAAATAAGTGACAGAAATCCAAATTCACAGATTTTTACGCCTTATTCCTGTTGTACTCGACCTACCTTCTGAACGTACTGTTACTATGCACATGATACATTTCTATATCCTTGAGACTAAACTTTTTTTTTTTTTAATGTTTAATAAAACTGCATTAGAATACTCTTACCTTTGCTCTGTCTAGGGATGTAACGATATGAAAATTTCAGATCACTGTTATTGTGACCAAAATTATCACAGTTATCATTATTATCGCGGCATTGTTGAAATTGTGCTCAAAATGTTCAAAAAGTACTTATACACACACTGAAATAATTTAACCAAGTTGTATTTTGGAAAAAAAAACACAACAACAACAAAACCAAATAAAATAATCGGTACAATGTACCTTCTGTTGCCGAAACATTCAAATATTAACCCTTAGTGGTCTGAGCCTATTTTGTCCGTTTTTCAGTCCTTTTGATTTTGCCTTTATATACTATATAAAAAAATGTTTACTATACCCATGTTTGGGATCTTTTTTTTCAGCACAACTTCATTTATATTAGGGGTGTCAAACATGCGGCCTGGGGACCAAATCTGGCCCACCAATGGGTCCAGTCCGGCCCGCGGGATGAATTAGTGAAACACAAAAATTACACTGAAGATATTAACAATCAAGAATGTCAAAAATAATTTTAGGTCAATTCCATCTAAAGTGGGTCAAACCAGTAAAATACTATCAATAAACTATAAATAATGAAAACCACTAAATTTTCTCTTTGTTTTAGTGTAAAAAAGTAAAATTAAACAAAAATGTTAACATTTACAAACTAACCTTTTACAAAAAATGTGAAAAACCTGAACAAATATGAAAAACCTGAAATGTCTTAAGAGAATTAAGAGTAATTGTACCAATATTCTGTCTGTTATTAAATGTTTTGTGTACTTGTAGATCCACTGTGATCTGTACGTTGTAATGAACATGTGAAAATGAGAAGCTGAGGCCAAATAATGGCATAAATTGTTAAAACTGCACTTTTTTTCTTAATAAATTTCATTTTGGTCATGGTTGTTCATGTTTTTCCACATTTTTTTAAAGGATGTGAAAAATTTGATAATATAATTTTACTTTTTCACTTTAAAACATAGAAATTAGATATACAAATTTTGGAATTGATATTATTTTTGTATTATTTTGTTATTATTTTAATTATCCGGCCCACTGCAGGTCATATTGGGTTGTATGTGGCCCCTGAACTAACATGGGTTTGACATCCCTGATTTATATCTGTCGATTATTTTTTTCACTCTAACCTACTATATCAACACAAAAGGACAAAAAACACAAAAAAATATAAAATCCGATTTGAAAAATGTATATAGTTTATTGCATAAATAACACACAGATGCTTAACGAACCTTTTCAAAGACTTTAAAAGTGAATATTGGTTCCAAATATTAGGTATATAAAATTAAATTGTAATAAATTAAAACTATACTCGAATATTTGACATAAAAGTTATCTTTACATTGGTGTTTACTCCGGAAAAGCGCGGTAATCAAACACGGTTATCATGATAATTAGAATTTAAATGGTAATACTAACCGTTGGCAATTTTACCGCGGTTTATCATTATACCGGTAATCGTTACATCCCTAGCTCTGTCATACCATAAGGAATCAAAAATACTTTTACTGCTGTTGTTTACTGTTTTTGTGACTGTCCTGTTTGTCTTAGTATTTGGGTGTGTGGTCGGTTAGAGGAGGAGCTACGATCCAGCCTTTAGCTACTTTTAGGATTTCCTCTCAGAGACGAAGTTCACCCCAGGCGCTCCTTCCTGTCATCTTAAACCAGCCCTTTTTACCACAGACTCATATTTTCTACCAACCAGACTTACCTGTGTGAAATAGGTATGTTCCTGAATTCCATCCGTCGCGGAACTTGAAGCCCATTGTTTCCTTCTGAGTTCAAGATATTTCCGTCATTTGTCATAGAACCTAAGCCTACGAGCTATGCCTTTGGTCGAACAAGAAGAACCGGTTTTTTCTGCAGCACACACTTACACTCCCACACACAAAAAAACAAAACAAAAAAAACCCTTGGATTGTTTATGGCACAGTTTCAGAGTTTCTTCCGTTTCACGTCCAAGTGTTTAAGGTGAGGCTTAGCTGAAAAGCATCTGACTCATTAAAGAAACATGACAAACAACTAACACGGATGCAATTAAATCAAATATGCAAAACGTGCAGAGTTGCATTTGTGAACGCTATATGGAATGTTCTCCAGGGGTGTTAAAGTCATTTTCGTTCAGGGGCCACATTCAGCTCGATGTGGTTTCAAGTGGGCCGACCCAGTAAAATGATATACATAATAACCTCTAAACTATAACCCAGATTTTGTCTTTATTTTAGTGTGAAAGTTGAATTACTCTATGAAAATGTGAATAACCTGAATAACCGTGTAAATATCTTTTAAAAAAGTAAGTGCCACTTCATTAATATTATGTCGCAGCTTATTATTAACACAATTTACAGATCGCAGTGGGTCTACAAATGCAGAAAACATGTGTAACAGGCATTATATTTTTGAAATTGCGCTTATTTTTCTTACAAATGTTCATGTTTCTCGTATTTGTTCATGTTAGTCACATTTTATTGGGACAGGATTTGTAAATGTAAATATTCTTATAATGTAATTGTACTTTTTTCATTTTTTTGTTATTATTCTGAGATTATTATGTTACAGTCTACTCTCGTTATACCGCCAACTTCCGTTCACGGCCAAATTGGCGGTATAGCGAAAATGGCGTTACAACGGGTTGCGTCCATAATGTGCATGTCTTTACTATATGATGTCTATGCTGCCTCCGTTAACCCGTTCTAATTGCGTTTCTAAATAAATCTTGATTCTGTTATGTTGTAAGGGATCATTTAAAGTGGGGAAACATTTTAAGCATTATTATACCGTGTCGGGAAATGACACCCCATCATCTTGAGGCTTTGGCTTAATCCCACGTCCTCTTCCCGACATCCTGACAAACTGAGTGTTCTGCGATAAATGAACGGTGGCTGTTCCGTAGACCTACTCGTAGCTTGTCGCGATCAGCGTCTGGCGCGTTTGTTTCAGTGCATTGTTAAAATTTATGTGTACTCGATGGCAATCACGCTGGCGGTATAACGGTCGGGAAATCAATGGTATAAGTGTTGTTTGTGCGTGGAACTGGGCTGGCGGATGGCGATAGGCGGAAATGGCGGTAGCTAATGGAATAATGCATTGGGGATTTTTGTGCAATGGTTTTGGTCGGCGGTGAGCGAAAATGGCGGTATAACGGCGGGCAGTTTAACGAGAGTAGACTGTATTATTTTACTTGATATCACATTATATTGTACGTCGCCCCTGAATGCCCTTGGCTGTTATTATCAGTGTAAACTTTGCACTTCTGACGTTCATCCCACGGGCCCAATCAGAGCATTTGGCGGACCGGTTTTGGCCCGCGGGCCTTATGTTTGACACCCTTTCTCTAAATGGCTACAAGCATCGTTTTAAGTTACACCTTAAAACTGCCTTCCCTCCCCGCTGCTTTAAAGCACTGCAGAAGGGATTTCATGGTAATTCAACACTAATAGTAAGACATAAATCAGCTCCCTGCTTTGAAAACCTTCACTCGTTCACTACAACTCATTTTACATCCTAAAGGGAGGCATCACACGTACTTTCCAGAGACAGTTTGTTGCTTTACTTTCACTCTTGTGGATGACACTGTTGTGATGGACAGAGTGGGCCCTCTGTGTTGTTTTTCAGAGCATTTGCCACTCCCATCCCCCTCCCCGTGAGAATCAGATGTTTGGGGTGGAGGTCGCGGGCCTCACAATGTTGCGGCAAATGAAGTTTGCTGACCTTATTTGTCAGAGTTGGGAATTTTCTATTGTCATGCAGCCTCATTGATTAATTGATTAGAAATGTTATTGAGCGGGCAGGAGAACTTGTATATATGCATTTGCACATCAATGGTGCTCACAACAGGACTGCTTAGTCCCATTGTTCATGATTTGAACAAAAGAGATTGTGGGTAGTTCAAGTTTAAAGAAAGCATGAGTTTTAATGCTTTCATAGACCGGTCACAGTTCAGTGTTATATTCTTAAAGTGGACATGTAAGGGTTTAAAGCTGCACCACAAGATACTTTTAAACAAACCTACACTGGTCATTCTAGCATAAGATAAGATAAGATAAGATAAGGCTTTATTGATCCCACCATGTGGAAATTTCACAGTTAATAGCGGCAACATACAACACACAAGTGCAAAGAAAAAGAGGTGAGGAAAAAACTCAAGTGAGAATTGAAATATAGAAGAAAAGGACAAATTTGGTATTTATATTAGGGCTGTCAAAATTAATGTGTTAAAGTGGATTAATCCATCATCATGATTAATCTGATTAAAAATGTTAATGTAATTGACTCTGAACATCTCTGCTAATGCATTTAGGGCAGTTTGTCCAAGTAGAGTTAGCGTCACACATGAACAGTTGATCCAGTAGTGACAGGCAGCAGAACTGACCCATAAAGATGGAAGACACTAAACAGAACGTTGGCCCTCTGGATGGAAATATGAGGACACAAAAACCAAGACAGAACAGTCGACCGACATAAAGTATTATACACACTCTGCAGGAAGGAGTTTTCTTTTCACTGAAGCACTTCCAGCTGAAAATACTACGTTAATGCGAAGCATACGTTTGTCTGGGATTCTGCTAGCACTTCAGGTAATGTGTTGACCCAGCTTGTGACAAACACGTTAAGTACATATATATTCTCTTCTTTCGTGAGTCTGTTTGCTTATGCAAAATGAAATGCGATTGATATAGATTAAAAATGAATGATATTTAATTGTGATTAATCGAAATTAATCCACAGCAACCCTGTGATTAATTTGATTATAATTTTTTTTCGTTGACAGCACTAGTTTATATAAAGAGAGAATTAGAATAATAAACATGCTTTGTTTTTTTTTTCAGATATCTTCATTATTTTTAAAATTTAGAACATTAAGAAACACAAATAGAGGAAAAGAAAGAGAGAAAAATAGGGGAAAAAAATAAACTGCCCCCCACCCAAACCCATACCCTGACTCAATCATATACACACATTATTCACCAAAATATTTGACAATCTTAACAACAGCATCTAGTCAAACAGGACTCTCAAACAGGCAAAAAATTCCAAATATGAATGCCACTTCTGAAAAAACTTTTCAGTGCATCCCCTTGTTGTGTATTTGATTTTTTTCCGGTACAAGAAAAGATACTGTGTCCTAAATGCACTGAGACAATGAAGGAGGTTTAGAATCATAAACTCACAAAAAAAATGTTTAAAAATTAAATGTATTTCCATATTTACATTGTGGTTGCACATGTGGTGTGATTTAGGGGTAGGGGGGTTTTACTGAGAACTGTTCTGTAGTCTGATGGCTGTGGGGACGAATGACCTGCAGAATCGCTCCTTCTTGCACAGGGGGTGTAAAAGTCTACAATCATAAATATTTCAGAAGTTCTAGCTTTCAGAGCTCAACAGTGCAACATTTTGCTTAAATTTGTGACTGAAAGTAGGTGTATGTGAAGTATAAAATGTATTTAAGACCATCAGTATGAATTAAAAGTGTGTTTTTTTTCTACCAAAGAAGTCGATAGCAAAATAGAGATAAACAACATGATCCACTCGTCAGAGCCCTGTTGTAGTTTGTCTTCAGTGTGTGTTGGTTTGTCATTCTTAACTTCTTCCAGAACAACAGATGGACTCCATCTTACCCAATTCATACAACAGTAGTCACTTTTCCATTGGACATCTGCGCAAAACTTTACCGATATTTACTAAATGTCAAAAAAACAGAAGTGCGTAATGTCAGTTTTTTCATTAAATCACAAATGCGATAATTTGTTTATTTATTATTGCGAGATGACACGAGAAGTCATTCCATAAACATGGCGACGAACATAAATATGGTGTTGATTTACAGATATATTCATTATTATTATTATATATTACCCCTCTATCGTACTAAATTAAAAAATGATCGGGTTTCCTGGTGTGTCCACACATACTGCGACATGTTTCTTCTTCTTCTTTGCTTGTTGTAACTTCCATCAACATCCGTTTTTTAATTCACCTGACTCTAGTTGCGAAAAAAGGTCTTTCTATTGCAGTTTTGCGTGATATGCCATTTGCGCTATGCCTGAAAAACCACCTCTTACCAGCGCAAAAACTTTTAATCAAAAAATGAGACTTTTGGCGAAATTGTTGTTTTTCCATTAGGTCAATTTTTATGCGGAAGTTATATTTGCGCAATTTGAAGTTGAATGGACAAGCGACTAGTAACACAACTGTTGTGTTCTGGTGTTCACTCATTCTGTTTTTCTTTGTGGAAATGAATAATACTCAAACACACTTTTCATACAACATTTTAGCAGCAGAATTCTTAGTAAAAAATCTTATTTATGCATGAAAAAATCAAGGAAAATATTACTTATTTCATTCATAAAGTTCTTGATGCACTCCTGAATTTTTCATTTTATCAGAATGTGTTCCATGGAGGGAGGAGTGGCTGACCCTGACCTTGTGACCATGTCCTGTTGTTCAGATGAAAGTCTGTCATTGGAAAATTCAGTGAGAATAACAAGCCTGGCAGGACGGATATAAAGCCTCCTGCTGCAATCAGTTCACTGCTTTTATTCGTGTATTAATCTGGAAAAATAATAAGATGGGTTTGGTAATAATGGGTGCATACTGGGTTTTACTTCAGCAGGTTTTTCTACTGAAGGCCACAGCGGAGTCATGGTCCCTCTACTGTTGCGTAATCGTCTTTTAGCTGACATCCTTCTACACTCGTCTTCTACCTTGTGAATAAGTGATGGACTCTTCTCTTCCTTTTAAAAATTCAGATGCTGTTCGGAATAAAAGCAGAAAATTGCTCTGTATTGCTGTATTCCTGTTGGTTTATCTGGTGGGCGGATGAGCTGCGATTGGTCGATCAACCAAAGCCTCTTTTTGCTTGTGCACGGAGTGGAAGGAGAGAAAGTGACACTGGATAGCCGAGGACAGTATGGCGCCTGTGATCCACGGGATTACAACAGAGCGCCTGGACGCCTCCGGTGGTGGCTGGTGATGTCACTGTGCACGCAGGAGAGTCTGCGGGCGACACGAGATGCTCTTAATCATTCATGGCCCTGTCACCGCTCGTCTCAGTTTGAGCCGGAGTCGTGTAGCTCGCTTACATAAAGGGAGCGGCACAATAGCTCAGGCAATAACTCTCAACTAAAGCAAACGCAGTAAAATACTTATTGCGCTTTTCTGTGTATTTCATGCGCTAAGACAAACATGCTCGGGTATATGTGTGTTTGGACTTGCGTAATGACCCATTTGTCTGCACAGCTCTGTCAGATGAGAGAACTGAGATGGAATTTTGCCCCCAGCTGCACTTTGAGCCGTGTGTTATGGACCGTACGAGTCCAGCTCAAATCCCTGGTCACCACTTGAAGTTGAGCCGTGTATACTTGTGTCTGAAAAGGCGAAACTTTGTCTAGACATTCACTATGTTTACTTATTACCAGTGTTGGGAGTAATGTGTTACAAAAGTAATGCATTACAGTAACAGATTACTTTTTTTTGCTGTAATGTAAGGCATTACTAATCAGTTTTCAGTAATATTTTACTCGGTACATGTTCAGTAGGGCTTGCATTACAACACAGGTGTCAAACATGCGGCCCAGGGGCCAAAACCGGTCCAGAAAAAGTTTCCAATCCGGCCCGCAGGATGAATTGTAAAGTGCAAGTTAGGGCATCGAACTAAAAAATAATATAACCTATAAATAATGACAACACCGACTTTTTCTCTTTGATTTAGTGCAAAAAACATGAAATTATGAAAATATTTACATTAAGAAACTATCCTTTAACAATAAAATGTGAATAACCTGAACAAATGTGAACAACCTGAAATGTCTAAAGAAATTTAAGTGCCATTTTAACAATATTTTGCCTGTTACTAGATGTTTTGTGCCTTTTTAGAGCTGATCTGTAATGGTCAAGGCATACCACTGATTAAAATTGTGCTTTCATTTCTTAACAAATGCAATTTTTCACATACTTTTTCACATATTCACATCCTTTTTGTTTAGACAGTTTGTAAATGTAAATATTGGCATAATTGGTATTTTTTGCACTAAAACAATTTGAAGTTGTCATTATTTATCAGCTATCATGCTATTATTTTACTGGGCCGGCCCACTTCAGATTAAATTAGGCTGAATGTGGCCCCCGGAAGAAAATGAGTTTGACACCTCTGCATTACAACATACTTTTTGCCCTTAAATTTAATTGCTCAAATAAAAAAAAAAACAGCAAGACTGTGAGACCTTAAGGAATCCAAAATGCGTCTGTAAAGTTCTATTTCCTGTTGGTGTTCAGCCAATGGGTGAATACGTGCCCATTACTAACCCTAACCCTGCTTTAAGAAGCATGTTAGCATGATCCCTGTGATCAGCAATGACAAGGTAAGCTAACGTTTCTATGACTAGTTAAAATTCTTTATCAATTGTGGATTTTTCTACCGGCATCCTCGGTCCCACGCCCCCTGTTTGAACATGTAAAATGTTGAAAAAATGCAAGCGTTTCTACTGGGATTCGAACATCATAGACTGAAGTGTTACTTACTGAGCTATCCGTCCACATGTACTTCAGGACGCAAATGTATGCATCCGAAAGGCTCTCCTGTCTCTTGTACTGTCATGTAACGCATTACAATTCTGAGACAGTAACAATGTAAGGCAAGGAATTACTTTTAAATAACAGTAACAAGTAATCTGTAATGTGTTACAGTTTGGAAGTAACTAACACTACTTATTACCTTATTGTAGTGGTTTTGGTTTACTAGTTATTTTTGCATAATCATCATAATTATCTCCATTGGCCTGTGTAAAAATAGTTGGATGAAACTAACGAAGATGTCATATTTCACCACAGTTTCCACATGATTTCAGGTTTGACTCGCACTTTTTTAACTAGAAGCACTTGGAGAGCGCAGACCTCCGCCAAGGCAGATCAGTGCCCCGGATTTGGATGAAAATTTCAGGAAATGTTGACACTGGCACAAGGAACAAATGATTAAATTTTGGTAGTGATCGGGGGTGGGGGTTTGGCGGAGGTCTGCGCTGTCTTTTCTAGAAAAGCACTCGTAGAGCGCAGACCTCTGCCAAGGCCGATCAGTGGGCCCCCCCGTGGGCCCCCCCACCCCCGATCACTACCAAAATTTAATCATTTGTTCCTTGTGCCAGTATCAACATTTCCTGAAATTTTCATCCAAATCCATTGAAAACTTTTTGAGTTATCTTGCACACTCACAGACAGACAAACAAACAGACAAACAAACCAACGCTGACAAAAACATCACCTCTTTGGTGGAGGTAATAATGCAGCATTTCTGCTGGTAAGGTTCTTGCTGCGACACTATACATTTGATACAAAAAAAATCATCACTGTCACATTAGACTTATTATACATACAGTATGTATAATATGTAATAGGCCTACTGTTTTCAATAAGAAGCCGTGTGTACTCTGTGTCATGTCAGTTTTTACCCCCTAAGAATTATGTGCAGGTTCCAAACTGTCGGGCATGTGCAACTGCATTCTTTTCGATGTAAACATCCGGTAGTGAAACCTGCCGTACTGAATTTACCCCATTTATTTATCATATACTATAGTAAATTTCACTTTATTTGGATATTCAAAACTACACAGTTAATGGGGGTGGATAATTCAGGTGTAAAACCAACACGCTACGTTCTGTACCAAATTTACCCACGTAGTGTGCATGTGCAAAAACACCCGAAGTACAAAAATAAGACAAAAAATTTTACGTGACACCGCACCTTTCTGAGGTAATCAGAAGATCAGCACGTGAAGGTATTTTTTTTCCTACACTGAGTAGGTCTGTAGGAAACACTGTAATGTCACGAAGGGTTTAACAACACCAGCTGCCTACCTCTAGGGACCTGTCATTATCAGCAATTTGTTTTGTTTACTTCCATAATAAGCTCTGTTTATCTAAGGTATTTATGTGAAATCTGTGTTTATAATTAATCTCCCCTTAGTCTTGTGGCATGAAATGAACAGAAAAAGACAATTATGTTATAAACCGCAATCGTTTTTCTTGCAATTAACCGTCAACAAAAATGTCATTATTGTGACAGCCCTAGTCCATTTCAGGAATCCAATAATCTGAATGTCAGACCTTTAAAATGTCTTAAAAACAGTTAAAGTTACCATTATAGGTGCATTAAAAATTTCTGGGATGCTCAGGAGTCTGGGATTTAGAGGCAATTTAATTGTAGAAATGTATTATATTATTATATTAGTTGCGTTGTTTTTTTTTTTTTTTTCTTTTCTTAACAATGGCCTGTTTGTATCTACAGAGGGAACAGAATCACACATTGTGTCATCATGTTCTTACTTTAGTTCAGAATGGAGTTTTTTTTAGTTTTTTTTATGACAGCGTGCAGCGTTCAGGTGCATTACCTTATCTACCATATTTGAGTGTGGACTGAAGTTATTTTCCTGTTTACATGTGAAACACTTGGGCATTTGTTTTTACTTGGAATCGTTTCAATGTAGGCTAACACAGAACAAAGGACTAGCCAATAGCAGAAACTTAAATCATAGAACATAACGTGCTGCACACTTTTAATACCCCTTTGGCCAAATATAGCGGTTATGTTGTTGAAAAGTCATGTCGCTGTTTGACCTTGAAAGTAGGTCAAGGTGAATTATTTTCAATTGGCTTCTGCTCCATGCCAAGATGCACCCACAGTACAAATTTAATGCCGAGATATCAATGCATTCTGCAACCATGTCATTGAATGGACTGGACAGACAGACAGATTACAATCCTCCTCTGGACAGAGTTGGCCGAGAGCTAAAAACCAAGTTATGATCAGAAAACAGCAAAGATAAGACATCATCGTTTTGTAATTCAGCCTTTATTTTGCTTTTCTTTTTCTTCTTGGGGTGTTAGCGGTAAAGAAATAATACTTCTACTGTTGGATCTGCTAGTGCACAGGTGTCAAACATGCGGCCCGGGGGCCAGATCTGGCCCGCCGAAGGTTCCATTCCGGCCCACGGGATGAAAGTGCAAAAATTAACCTGAACAGTCCAGGTTGTCCAAATCATTTTAGCTCAAGTTCCACATACAGACCAATTGTGATCTCAAGTAAAAATAACAACACAGTAACCTACAGGGTGGGGAAGCAAAATTTACAATATTTTGAGGCAGGGATTGAAAGACAGTGTATGACCAATTAGTTTATTGAAAGTCATGAGAATTTATTTGCCACAAGAAAATGTACATAATAGAAAATGTTTTTATTCTGTGTGTCCTCCTTCTTTCTCAGTAACTGCCTTCACACGCTTCCTGAAACTTGCGCAAGTGTTCCTCAAATATTCGGGTGACAGCTTCTCCCATTCTTCTTTAATAGTATCTTCCAGACTTTCTGGTAATAGTTTTGCTCATAGTCATTCTCTTCTTTCCATTATAAACAGTCTTTATGGACACTCCAACTATTTTTGAAATCTCCTTTGGTGTGACGAGTGCATTCAGCAAATCACACACTCTTTGACGTTTGCTTTCCTGATTACTCATATGGGCAAAAGTTTCTGAAAAGGTATGGATAATAGTGTTAGGTATGATTATGACATCAATATATGTTTGGTTTCAAAACAATTGACGTTGTGCCTGCTGAGAAAAAACAACTAAATGTTCAGTGTAAATTTTGCTTCCCCACCCTGTACAAACTGTCCTTTAAAACAATGTGAATAATAGAAACAAACTGAAATTTCTTAAGAAAAATAACTGCAATTTTAACAGTTTTATGCTTCAGCTTATCATTTTCACATGTACATTATACCTTACAGATCACAGTGGATCTACAAATACACAAAACATTTAATAACAGACAGAATATTAGTGAAATTGCACTTCTTAAGACATTTTAGGTTCATACTTGTTCAGGTTATTCTTTTTTTTATGAGAAATAATAGTTTGTTTTAGTATAAATACAGTAAAATGACATAAAATGTTTACATTTACAAAGAGAAAATTTTCGAGTTGTCATTATTTATAGGTTATTATAACTGTATTTTACTGGTCTGACCCACTTGAGATTGAATTGGTCTGAATGTGGAACCTGAACTAAAATGATGAATATTTTCAGTGTAATTTTTGAATTTCACAAATTCATCCCACAGGCCGGAATGGATCCTTCGGCGGGCTGGTTTTGGCCCCCGGGCCGCATGTTTGACACCCCTGACTTATATTGATTTCTTATGCACAAAGACATAAATAAGACCTCTAAGCAAATTTTTGCCGAAATGCACAACATGATGAGGATCAGCATTTAGTGTTTGGTTAAGAATGTGAAGTTCTGGAGAAAATCGTTAAATGTAATCCCTGTTCAGTTTTGCTCCGTCGCAATGAAAGTCAGGAAAACCTACAACTAACGCCGGTACTCTACATCACTTGGTATTCACAACAAGAGCGTCACCAAAGTGTGTCGGATTTCCCTTCATATACTTTGTACATTTTTTCCAGCATGGGTGTGAAATAGGTCTTAAAATGCATTCATAATGGTCTTTAAAAAGTCTCAAATGTAACTTGCTCAAACCTGCCGAAACGCAGTTAAAGCACATTTTCAGCCCTGTAAAATCTTCTCCAGTGTGGTATTTTGAAATAAGAGAATGTGCTCTGCATTTCCAAGCAAGTGAAAAAGCAAGGACAGAATATGACAGGACTGCCTGCAGGCTATACTTCATCTTTTGTCATGCTCACAGTAATAGGGTCTTGACGATCCTTTGGGGTGGTGGGGGGGGGGGGTTGCGGGAGTTCAAGACTATTCCCCCATCAAACAACAAGTGGCCCCAAACGACATAAAACGGCTCACTTCCTAGAATGACTGAAGGTGTGAGTCTGCACCTTTTGATATCTGAGCACCCACTGACGCCTTTTATGCAGAGGTTGAATGTCTTCTGGTGACGAGGCACATCAAAAGCATTCCCCTGTAACTCCGCAACTATAGCAATGAGGCGACTGTCTTACCCCCCCACCCCCACCCCCACCACCACCATCACATGTGACCACCGGGAAGGGTTAATCCATTTCAATGATGGTGATCTCTCCATGTAGGGGATAAAAACCTCGCTCTGTCTGTCTCCGGCTTAGAGACAGGAAGCTCGCTTGGTCGCCACTGCTCCGTTCTGATGTTGCCATAGAGAAACACAAAACTATGGGCAGCAGGGGAGGAACATATCAGATGAAGAGCTGTCTTGAGTGGTCAGTCACACATTGAGTAGCCTTTTGTGCTGCACAGACTAATTGGCTACTGCACAAGGAATAAAGTAATAAAGGCTTTCTAATGATAGATCATGCCGTATTAATCTAACTGGTGTGAATCTGCTCCGAGGGCCTTGTTTGGCATTTGTTTGCTCTAAGCTATATAATCTTATAAATTGGCACCGTGTTGAAGCTTTTGTAACAGTAAGCCTTTTTCAGCCTTGTTATGCAGAGGCCGTGAACAATTCTAATGGTTTTTACAATAGAACTTGGAGAGCTAAACACTATTGTTCAGACGTTTACTCTGTTTTTTTTCTTTTGTGTTGCCTGTTTTAGTGAATATGTATATCCCCATTGGCACCACATCTACTGAAGGGATCTTGAATGAAGTCGTTGAATATAATCCACTTTTCCCTGTCATCAGAGAGAGTTCAGGAGAAGGAAAAAGCAGGGTTAGCTTTTATCATCTGTCAACCCCCCCCCCCCGTTCCCTTTAGTGCTACTGTTGCCTTTCCAATTGAATGGGCTCTTGTCAGAGATGCAAATGTTTTCATGGGTGACGTACGTTGCTTTGGAATATTGTTGAGTGAAGCTCCATTCATAGCAGGGAGGGGACGCATGAAGGCCCAGAGCGTAGGCATCAGCTCCGGGTTGAAAACACTGGAGAATGATGGGATCGCTGTCTGGCTGAAACAATCCAACTCCTTGTTAATGTCAGTAACACGTGGAGCTAGTGGACTGCATCTAGCACACTAGTGGGTGTTTAAACTGCTTCTCCATTCACTATCAGATCATGTTTCATTGCATCATCGGTGACTTGAGGACATTTTTGCCCCGTTTCCACTACGTGGTATCGGCTCGACTCAGCTTGGCTCGGCCTTTTTTGCGTTTCCATTACGAAAAAGGACCTGGAATCTGGTACCCGGTACTACTTTTTTTGGTATCACCTCCGGCAAGGTTCCAGGACTGGGGACCAGATACTAAAACGTGACATGTAAACACTGCAGACCACTGATTGGTCAGGCAGTTTTCTCTGTGACCCGCTCTGCTGCCATGTCACCGTTTCCACAAATGATCCCTGTGCAAAAACTAGGATCAGAATTATTTATTGTGTAGTTTATCATCATACTAACGAGTAAATAACAATATAGAAGTGTTATTTCTTTATAAAAATGCTTATTATTAGAAAACTGTTGATTTAGAAAGTGACGTGTGACATTCTTAATGTATGTATTGGCGTAACATAAGCAGGATGGATCAGCACAATACTCCAAATTGCAACTTGTAAAAATAAAACGTGATATGTAGCATAGAATCTTGTAAGAAAAAGTGGGGAATCTAAAAGAATAGAATATTTGTTTTTCAGGTAAATTCAGTTCAAATATAACTTGGCCATTTGTGACATGAAAATATAGCATTAACTGTGATGAAATTAGACACTTTTGACCTGAAAACATAGTTCATATGACCATCAACATGTTGCAACAGAACTGAAATCCTGTAAATTTGCAATTTGGAGATTCACTTATATTGATTTCTTATGCACAAAGACATAAATAAGACCTCTAAGCAAATTTTAGCCGAGCAATATTGTCAGCATGTTGATACGATGCACTTTTTAGAATCTAAGGAACACTCTCCCAACATATGCAGAAAAAGTAAAAAGTGAAAGCACCGAGAGAGCCGACAGTAGTACAAGTGACTTCATCTATTCTTCCAGTCCTAGTGTGTGTATGTGGGGCCTGCAGTCATTCATGATCAGTTCAGATAATTAGGTTCATTAGACGCGACGTAAGTCTATATTCTCTGTGTCTGACTATTGTATTCCAGTCTGCTTCACTCAAAAAATCCCAAAGATCGCTATCGGAGGTTTGGGATCAATACGACACGTTAAATCAAGAGCACTCGACTTTGTTCGCAGTTTAACAGCCTCTAATCTATTACTGAATTGATGAGACAAATGCACTGGGGGTTTACCCATCGATGTGCGTTGAGTGAAATACAGATAAAATGAGACTGTGATAGACAGAGCAAAATATTCCGTCGGAGGTGTTGAAGTGTTGCCTTCGAGCCTGAAAAAGACAAAGGCGCAAATCAGAAGACAAATACGAAGAGCTGGCTGTGGAAACATTTTATCTCCCGCTGATAGTACGGTTTAGAACAGAATGCAGCAGATCTGGACTTTGTGAGTAAGTCGATCCAAGCTGAAGAAATGCTGCCCTACTTCATTTTTTTTCCCCCCTTCTTCATTCTTTTTTTTTTTTTAAATTCCTGCCAGAGTGAACTGTTTGGGCTCCCAGTATCCTGTGTCTTGCTGGTTATGTAACAGTCAGGGGCCTGAATGGGAACTGAAGCACAGCAGTGATAGCAGACACTGCAACCACTTGAAAAAGTGAAACACGACAGAGGCCTTTAAAAGGTTTTAGAAAAAGCTCAAAAATGAAGCATTGTAAGAAAGTAAGTATTGTGCGGAAACATTTGAATTGGAGCGTACTTCACTGAGGCAAACTTTACTGTGGCTATTAGTACTGGTTAGAAATTGAAAGTGTTGTGAACTTTAGCCCAAAGAGCTTTTCTACACCATTACATAACACCATTACAGACTTCTGAATAAAAAAAAAGAAAGTTTAGTTTAGAGCCGCTCAAGTGAAACTTCATTTTTAATGCTGCAAAAGAAGTTTCCATAGCTGATTCAGATCACTTCAGAGCGACGTGAAAGTTATGAAGAATGAACAGCGTCAATCTGAGGTGGCGTTAGCATTTCATCAGAATAAAATGCTGTGTTATGTAATTAGTTTCAAGTTTCCTGGAAAGGAACATAGCTGCTTTTGGTTTGCATAGTTACCGCCGTGGCTCTAATAGTCTTTTCTTTTCCTCCACAGGTTCCGCAAGATGAAACCTGAACTCAACTTCAAGGATCACCATGGCTGCCCGCATTAAACTCCTGGAATTGTACTTGCTTTGACGACACCTCCGACAAATCCAAGAGAACTTTGAAAACAATCTCCCTGAACTCTTCACAGCACCGAGTTATATTTTTCTGTGGATTTTTATTTTGTATCTAACAGACTGCCATCATGCCCATCCTCAAGCAGCTGGTTTCCAACTCCAACCAGTCAAAGCGGCGGTCTCGTGCCGACTTGACTGCAGAGATGATTAGCGCTCCCTTGGGAGACTTCCGCCACACAATGCACGTCGGCCGGGGAGGGGACGCCTTCGGGGACACTTCTTTTCTCAGCACCCGATCGGGGGAACCACCCCGGGAGCCGGACACGAAGCAAGGCTCCCCGGGCCCCAAACCAGGGCTGCTGTCCCGCACCTTCAGGAGCAGTAAGCGCTCTCAGTCTGTAAACCGAGCGGACAAATATGAATACAACGTGACGGCGCCGTCTGGAGGCTCATCTACTTATGTGAAAAATGCGATATCCTTGCCTTACCTTAACGATGACGACGCTAGCAGAGGCAGGCAGCTGCCGAAGAGCGTTTCATCGAGTCCAATGAAGACGCTGACGGAGATCGACACCAAACCGGTGAACGGAGCCGCAGCGATGGCGACTCTCGACTCAGAGTTTGAGGAGCGTAATTTTGGCGAGCTTACAGATCTGCCTCCATCCATGCCCAAAGGAGGCGGGATGAAACACGCCGAGTCCATGATGTCTTTCCACATCGACCTGGGGCCCTCGATGCTCGGAGACATCTTGAGCGTGATGGAGAAGCGAGGCTGGGAGGACGACGACCTGGGCTACGAGGAAGGCAAGGGCAGCGAAGGCCGCGCGTCGCCAACTTTTATTCCTCACATAGATGATGACGACGCCGAAGAGCGAGCTCCTGCCAGGCCCCCCCGCAGTATGCACCAACAGAAGGCGGCGCTGGTCGACCCGTACACGCCGGAGCTCCACGCCAGGAACAACCACCACAACCTGGACAGCTGCTCTGTGTCCAGCTCCGGCTCCGCCAACGAGGAGAAAGCTCAGTACCATCTGCACGATGGCGACACAGACAGCGCTAAGTACAGTTCGCCACGCGGGGAGGAGGACAGGGATTTCACCTTCATGGATGAAGATGACGATGATGAGATTCGAGTGTAGGCTAATCTGGTGTCGCTGCCATGAACAGTCTGGATGGACACAAATGAGATGTGTTGGGAGACAAGCTGGGAAAGATGAAAAATGGGCCAAATCGGCTTTAAGCTTGGATTAGATCAGTCCTACCTACAACTTTGGGTGGACCGGAATGTTTTTTTTTTTTAATTCAGGGCCAATAACAATTATTAAGAATCAAGGAGACACATTATCAATACATTTGCAGTAAACATGGAAATTTAGAATAACACAAACACTAACATAAAACTCCATTGAAATGCCTTCAAGGAGATGTTTATTGAACTTTTCAACATGAACATCAAACAAAGAGTGATGGAAGCTCCCAGCAGCATTTATTATAAAGTTAACGGAAAAGTTAACTTAAACAAAAACCTAGAATTAGACTGAAATGTGAATCTCGTTAGTAGTCTTGTGTCAAACATGCGGCCCGGGGGCCAAAACCGGCCCGCCAAAGGTTCCAATCCGGTCCTTGGGATGACTTTGCGAAGTGCAGACGAAATTAACAGTCAAGGGTGTTGAACTCAAAAATAATAGCATAATAACCTAGAAATAATGACTCCAAATGTCCTTTTTGGTGTAATGTGAAAAAAATAATATGACGTTATGCCTGTAAATAATGAAAACTTCAATTTCTTCTCTTTGATTTACTGCGACGAAGATTAAATTCCAATATCCTTTAATAATAAAACGTCAATAACCTGAAGAAATATGAACAACCTGAAACGTCTAAAGAAAAATATGTGTAATTTTAACAATATTCTGCCTGTTTTGTGTCTTGGTAGATCTGATCTGTAATGCACATGTAGAAATCATAAGTTGAGGCTTAATATTGATCAAATTTTTCTTATTATTCCTTATTTTTCTTCAGAAATTTCATTTTTTTCAGGTTATTTACGTCTTTTTTTGTTTGGATAGTTTGTAAAATGTACATGATTTCATAAGTTAATGTTACTTTTTGCATATAAAAAATTTGGAGTTGTCATTATTTTTAAGATATAATGCTCCTTAATGACAACTTCAATTTGTTCTCTTTGATTTACTGCAACGAAGATTAAACTCCGATATCCTTTAATAATAAAACGTCAATAACCTGAAGAAATATGAACAACCAGAAACGTCTAAAGAAAAATATGTGGAATTTTAACAATATTCTGCCTGTTTCGTGTCTTGGTAGATCTGATCTGTAATGCACATGTAGAAATCATAAGTTGAGGCATAATATTGATCAAATTTTTCTTATTATTTCTTCTTATTTTTCATCAGAAATTTCAGTTTTTTCAGGTTATTTACATCTTTTTTGTTTGGATAGTTTGTTAATGTTATTTTTTATTTTTTGCATATAAAAAATTTGGACTTGTCATTATTTCTAAGATATTATGCTATTATTTTATTGGTCCGGTTCACTGGAGGTCAAATTGGGCTGAATGTGGCCCCTGAAAAAAATGAGTTTTGACACCGCTGGTCTAGCAGGAGCAGATCGAGGAGCAGAAAGCCGAGTGACTCAGCCACTTAGTGAAGATACAGACAGAAGGAGGAGGCAGCTTCAGAGGGTAGAGAAGGATTTGACTTGGGGGAGAGAAAAAAGAAGTTATTATCGAATATTGGATGATATAAAAAAAAACAAAAAAACATTGGGAACAGATAATCGCAAAAATGCTGAATATCAGATCTGATAATCGGCGGGGCTGATAATCAGTTAAAAGTTTTTAGACTGACTGACCCCCTTTACTCAAAACACAGCCCCAGTTTTTACACTACACACTCCTTCAAGCTCATAAACACCATCTATCACATTCAACTTAAAGGAAGTGACAATAAGGTCATGAGAAGTGTACCACAGCTGTCAATCACATGAATTCCACATGGAACGCACCATGCACGAGGCTCCAAAAACAAGTCATGTGAGGTCAGCGATAGTCTACTACAGACTGTGAGGAAGGAACAGAGAAAAAAAAACAAAAAAAAAAAACAGAAGTGAAACTGAGATTTGTAATCGGAGCGTGGAGTGATTCTATTTTTCTATCCATATATTTTCTGTACATTATCTGGAGGTTGGTTCAGAGACGCCTGGTGGTTGAAGAAAGGTTTTGTTCATTCATTCATTCATTGACCTAAAACTTTGTCTTATTTATTTGTTAATTTTCATAGGGGACAGATACTGAAATGCACTGCTAGGTCTTAAAAGATTTGACTTTATTTTTTTTTTTACTTAATTTCTGACAAAGTGGTACTACACAATGAGTCCTTGGGTAAACTGACATGGTCCCGTGGTCAGTGTATGTTTTGGTAATTGGTGTTTTTTTCAGAAACAAAAGAAAAACTAGTGGTTAATTGATTTTTGTTTTAAATAGAAAAATTAAAATTGGATTTCAAATGTCAAAACAGATAAACCAAATTTTAAAAAATGGGTTGATTTTTGTTTTCTCTTTCTAATAACAAAAAAGAAAGTTACTGCTTGACAGAAATGGAAAAACAAACCAAAAATGCCTTTTTTTTTTTTTCATTTTTCTGCAACCGATGTTGTCATTTTTAAGGAAAAAGTGCTAATGCCTTGGTCACGAAGATTCTTACGAACGATGGGTTTGTACGAATCTTCCAGTTGGTGCGAAATCTGGACAACGTAGACATGCTCCCTCCATGAATGTCTACGAACTCCAAACCCATTGTTCGTAAGAATCTTTGTGACCTAGGTATTAGCGCTCTTTTCTTGAAAATCAATATAAATTTATTTGCCATTTGCAGAAAAATTGCGTTGGAAAAGGAGTTGCAGCAGCTCAGCATAAAAATACATAAAAGACAGTAAAAGGTAAAAAAAACTATGAAAAATTATATAAATAAGAGGAATAAAAAGACAGTCTCAGAAAATGAAAATGAAAAACAAAAACAGCTGTTTTTGGTCTGTTTTTCCATTTCTGTCATATTATAGTAACTTTCTTTTTTGTTATTAGAAAGAGAAAACAAAAATCGACCCGTTTTTTAAATTTGGTTTATCGGTTTTGACACTGAAAAAGAAAAACGCCTTGAAATTCAATTTTAATTCTTCTGTTTTGTTTTATTTTGTTTTTTTACTTAATTTTTTATTTGGTTTTGCTCATACAAATATACAACACATTTTACAAACATTTACATCCCCGTATGGCACACATGAAAATAAAAGTATATCTGCAGTACATATTGATTACAATTAATCACAAATAAAACATGAAAAAAAAAAAAAAAAACACGTGTACAACCACTTCTGGATGCTTATTGCATTAAAAGCTTAATCATAGGACTCAATCAATCAAATTTTGTTTATATAGCGCCCAGAGGTGGGTAGTAACGCACTATATTTACTCCATTACATTTACTTAAGTAACTTTTTACATAAATTGTACTTTTAAGAGTACTTTTAATATGACATACTTTTTACTTTTACTCAAGTATATTTATGAAGAAGGAACGCTACTTCTACTCCATTACAATGGTGCACATTCTACTTTTTACTCTTATTTTTGGTCATTTGTTAATGGACGAACCATTTGTTTTGTTTTGTTAGAAAGATTTCCGCCAAAAACTCACATGAGTTAAAGAAATTCGACAGAAGGGGAAGACATGTTAAGATAAAGATATCTAGGCTAATTCGTAAAAGTAAATAGAAAAACATGCACAGTATCTGCCTCCATAAGAACAGAGTAGAAATATTAAAGTGATGGAACCAACAATGATTATTGTGAGAAATATTTGTAACTAGCTGTAATGTTCCCATAGATACTCTATATATTTTACTGTAGCATCTCATTCATTAATTGTTGAATTTAAAAGAACAATAAATAGGATGTTACTCAGGAAGTACTCAACACTTGAGTAATTTTTCCATTAAGTACTTTTTTTACTTTTACTTGAGTAATTATTTGGATGACTACTTTTTACTTGTACTTGAGTAATATGTTTCTAAAGTAACAGTACTTTTACTTGAGTCTAATTTTTGGCTACTCTGATAGCGCCAAATCATAACAAAAGTTATCTCATGACACTTTACATATCGAGTTGGTCGAAACTCTTTGTAAACAGCTCTCCCTGAAGTCTACGTACATACACTGAACAAAAATATAAACGCACCACTTTTGTTTTTGCTCCCATTTTTCATGAGCTGAACTCAAAGATCTAAAACTTTGTCTGTGTACACACAAGGTTTATTTCTCTCAAATATTGTTCACAAATCTGTTTAAATTTGTGTTAGTGAACACTTCTTCTTTGCTGAGATAATCCATCCACCTCACAGGTGTGGCATATCAAGATGCTGATTAGACAGCATGATTTTTGCACAGGTGTGCCTTAGGCTGGCCACAATAAAAGGCCACTCCAAAATGTGCAGTTTTATCACACAGCACAATACCACAGATGTCACAAGTTTTGAGGGAATATGAAATTGGCATGCTGACTTCAGGAATCTCCACCAGAGCTTTTGCCTGTGAATTGAAAGTTCATTTCTCTACCATAAGCCATCTCCAAAGCTGTTTCAGAGAATTCAGGAAGAAGACTGTGCGAGGAAAATGGTGGTCACACCAAATACTGACTGGTTTTCTGACCCCCCTGGACCACCCAATACAGTAAAAGTGCACATTTTAGAGTGGCCTTTTATTGTGGCCAGCCTAAGTCACACCTGTGCAATAATCCTGCTGTCTAATCAGCATCTTGATATGCCACACCTGTGAGGTGGATGGATTATCTCAGCAAAGGACAAAGGAGAAGTGCTCACTAACACAGATTTAGACAAATGTATGAACAATATTTGAGAGAAATAGGCCTTTTGTGTACATAGAAAAAGTTTTAGATCTTTGAGTTCAGCTCATGAAAAATGGGAGCAAAAACAAAAGTGGTGCGTTTATATTTTTGTTCGGTGTATGTAATTTGCTCCATCTGATAGATTTCCCTCACTTTCTCAATCCAAATGTTATATGTAGAAGGTTCAGGGTTTCAACCACTTAATAGTGATGCATTTAACGGCTGCCGTTAGTAAAATTCACAAGAGGTATTTTCGGTTATTTCCCTCTTAACTTTCCAGAATTCCACCTAAAATAGCTAACTTTAAATTCTTCTATTTTGAAACGAAAATCAATTAACCACTTGTTCTTCTTTTGTTTTTGAAAAGAAAATCAGATTCCCAAAAGACACACTGACCTTCCTTCACTCCTGTTAACACCGTCATGGTATGGCTGTATTAGGTGACAGTACGTTTTCTAAAAAATCACTTGCTGTTGCGTTTTAATTAGAAAAATGTGAATTGTCAAAAAAAACAAAAACAAAACAAAGGCCTTTTTTTTTTTTTTTGTTCCTGTGTGTTCTCTATGTTCTGTACAAATACTTAAAAAACTGACAAAAGTGGAAGTTCTGATTGTGGGGACATGATTATTTCTTTTCATTCCGCATCAGCGTCGATAGGTGGGTAGGATTAGCAGGTCAGCAGAGAGACATAAGAAACGTCTGAAAGGGATTTGCTGTTGTCGTATCGAGAATAATAATTATACCTGTGGATAATATTTCCGACACGTGTCCGCGCTCGTCTCTAGGGCAGAGGAAAAGGATGTTCGGGGGCGTTTATGGGCGAGCATCAAAGTGAAAGTGGGAGATATTTCCTGAAACTGGCCCCCACTGGTGATAATACGTACCTGTGTTCCTCCTTTGACACAAGCCAAATCACACTGTAGGAACGGATGATTAAATCGACCAATCATCCGGCCTTTCCCAGTCTACTCATTAAAACGTGCTGGATTATTGGCCCTTAACAAGCTGGAACTGATCCAGAAACAGCAGGGTCAAGAACAGACAGGTGTGCTGTTTGTCTTCTGCTTTTTTTTTTTTTTTTCTTGTTTTCTTTTTCCTCGCGTTGAGCATTTATGATTCATCGCTCTCCGCCAGGTTGATTCCAGTCGTTAATTAAAAGGTGTACGGTTTACATAACATTCTGAAATTATGATTAATGCCTGGCCGTTTTTTATTTTTAGCGTGAGGAGGGGAGGGAAACAAATAACTGTAATGTGTGAAAAAAAAAAAAAAGGGGAACGTTGAATTTCCTTGTCGTGGCGTGGAGTGTCAAACATTGCTAGAAACATCCCAGGATGCTGTGCAATTCTGCCTGCGTTGATTTGCGATGTTTACATGAAGAGGTTGTAAGAAAATCAGTTTAATAAGTGACATGGGAGAAATAGCCAAGTGTGTTTTTAAGCATATTCCTGGGTAATGTTAGCAGGATATCGGATTTTGTTTATTTTTTTACTTATGTATAGGTATGCAGTATCATTTGAGTCAGGAATCTTTGATATTTTGATGTAAATGGGCCAAATTAAGATGTTTTTTTTTTCTTATATTCTTTTGATTATTTGTGAAAAGATTGTTTGGAAACCTGCGGTCCATGTAAAAAAAAAAACAAAAAAAAAAACAACAAAAACACTCCTTATCTGCAGCTGTTTTTATCATTTAATACAGGGGTGTCAAACATAAGGCCCGCGGGTCAAAACTAGCCCGTCGTATGGTCCGATACGGCCCACAAAAAGTGCAAAAATTAATCGCATTTAGGAGCCACATACAATATCAAGTAAAATAATAACATAATCATCTCCAAATTTTCGACTTGGTCTAATGTGGAAAAAAGTAAAATTACATTATGAAATTATTTACATTTACAAATCCTGTCACAAAAAAATGGGACTAACCTGAACAAATACGGAAAACCTGAAATTTCTTACGAAAAATAAGTGTAATTTAAACAATATAATGCCTGTTACAAATGTTTTCTGCATTTGTAGATCAACTGATCTGTAAAGTACGTTAATATTAAGCTGCGACATAATATCAGCGAAATCGCACTTTTTTTTTTTTTTTTTAAAGATATTTCAGGGTGTACATGGTTGTTCAGATTATTGATATTTTCATAAAGTAGTTTAACTTTCACACCAAAACAAAGACAAAAATTTGGATTATTTAGAAATGTGGAGTTTTCATTGGAGTGTCGGAATGTTCTCCTGCGTTTTCGCTTCGCTTCGACCCTTAACTTGCTGAAACGTTAGCAAATGAGACTGAGGAAAAGCAGTCTGATGTCTAATGTGAAAAAAGTCGAATTACATTATGAAATAATTTACATTTACAAATCCTGTCACAATAAAATGGGAGTAACGTGAGGAAATATGAAAAACCTGGAATTTCTTACGAAAAATAAGTGTAATTTAAACAATATAATGCCTGTTACAAATGTTTTCTGCATTTGTAGATCCACTGATCTGTAAATTGCGCTAATATTAAGCTGCGACATAATATTAGCGAAATAGCACTTTAAAAAAAAAAGATATTTCGGGGTTGACATTTTCATAAAGTAATTTAATTTTCACACCGAAACAAAGACAAAAATTTGTATTATTTAAAAATGTGGAGTTTTTTTTTAACTTTTTTGTGGGCTCGTTCATATTCCACCTTAAATGCGACTTCTATCAGTTTTGAGTATGAACTGAAGTGACCCGCATGCGCTAAAGAGTTCCTGACGTAATGCGTAACCACACAGGCACACACTGTGTTTTCGGAAGTAAATAGGTTTTTTCCGCCGCTCCTCCTCCTGGGACGCAGAATTGTGACGTTTGTCGCATTTCAAAGATGTAGAGGTCAGATAAATGCGACCTGGCTGTTCAGACTGAAGTCGCATTGCAAAATATCAGATACGTGACGCATTTAGGACCACATGTGAAAGTGGCATGGGTTGGATTTGAAAACATCGGATTTGTGATGTTCAAACTGTCTTTAACAGATCGGATACATGGGCAAAAAAAATCGGATTTGGGCCACATTTGCCTGAAGTCTGAACGTAGCCATAATATTAGCGAAATCGCTCTTATTTTTTAAGAAGATATTTCAGAGTGTATTTCAGGTCATTGACATTTTCATAAAGTAACTTTCACACCCAAACAAAGACAGTTTGAACATCACGAATCCGATGTTTTTAAATCCGACACAGGCCACTTTCATATGTGGTCCTAAATCCGATACGTGTCTGATACGTTGCAGTGCGACTTCAGTCTGAACGGCCAGGTCACAGTTATCGGACCTTTACGTCATTGAAATGCGACAAATGTCACAATTCTGCGTCCCAGGAGGAGAAGCGGCGGAAAAAACCTATTTACTTCCGAAAACAGTGCGTACCTCTTTTGCACACACGAGCACACAAAAAAGTAAAAAAAACTCCACATTTCCAAATTTTTCTCTTTAACAGATCGGGCAAAAAAATCAGTTTTGGGCCACATTTGCCTACAAAATCGCTATAAAATCGGCAAAATCGCACTTATTTTTTAAAAAGTACACGGTTGTTCAGGTTATTGACATTTTCATTAAGTAATTTAACTTTCACATGAAAACAAAGAAAAATGTGGATTATTTTTCGGTTTTTATTATTATTATTATTATTATTTGCCTGGTCCGGCCCACTTGACACCCCTGATTGAATGTAATATAATTTGTGCCATCTGTGAATACAGTAAACAATCTTTGTAATAGTAGCGTGAGAAGCAGAAGAATGTTAGCTTTAACACTAAATCACATATTTGTGGCCAAATTATATTTACAAGCAGTTTTTTTTGTTTGTTTTGTTTGTTTGTTTTAAAGCCCCCTGATCGATTTTGCTAACAAGACTGGAGGAGTTAGAATGTGTAAAAGGTAAATATAGAGGGTTCTAAATCATGGAATAAAAGACTTTATTGTGATTGTCGTAACTTTCTGGCACTTTGTGTTTCTCTGTGGGAAAACTCCAGTCGGCCAGAATAAAATACATCAAAGAATTTTCAGGCCTGGGTCTGCTGAACAGTTTTCTGTGCCCTGATGGTTGTTTGGTGAGTAACAAAAAAAAAAAAAGAAAAAAAGAAAAAAAGATAAGGACTGTGAGAAGAGGAAGACGAAAAACAAAAACAAAACCCAACTGGCTCAAAGTTCAGCTGTAGAATGTTTTCTTTTTTTTCTATAAGGCTGTAGTGTTCTTTCTGCCAAGTATGTACGGTTTCCTTTTCCTTTTCTTTCCTCTGGTTTTACAGTATATTAATATATTCACCTCCCTCACTTTCCTTTCTTTTGAAATAACAGCTATATTTTTCAATAAAAGACAAAGCTGGTAATCTTTAACTTCGCCTCAGCTGTTTTTATTTTTGTTTTTTTCTGTCACCTCGATGCCGCTTCATTTTTTGCAAGTTTTATATTCGTTAAGGTTCTCCAAAAAAAGTAGAACATGAACAAAAATTTAGACTGTCAGTTTGTAACCCACACCCTCCTGAACTGGATTTTTCTACTCGCACAATAGTCGAAAGAAAAACTAAATCCTTCTTTCGTAGATTCTAAATTATGTCTTGTTAACTCATTACAACTCTCCAGACTGGTGTCGATTTTATCAGGCTTCAGAGCTCGGGTAATAAAACTTAAAGATGCTTAAAATTCTAAAGCGCACCCTGGGTTTCATTGTAAACTGAACCAATTTCTGCCCATTAAAGTAATTTTATAACCGTATCTTATATTAAGTGGGACTTTATTATTTCAGAGAATATGAATTTCAATCTGCTTCACAGTCATTAAGTTTTAAAATTGAGGAAAAGTCTTAATATTTGTCTAAAGTCTGAAAGAAAAACAAGATGTTTCTGCCACTTTCTACTGTCGAAACATTTGACATTCCTAAACCTCAGTCGTCCACAAAACCAGACAGCGATAAACACCAAATTTAGTTCCAAATAATAAGCTTTGTTATTTTATGTCTTCTTAATACAAAACTTAAAGCTAATCCTTACAATCGAGTGCTTGTTGTGATGATAACAGTGAATGGATGAGAGTTTAGACAGGGGTTCTACCACCCTCTTGTGTTGGATTCTGTAAATTCAGCTCAAGGCCTTTTTTTTTTTTTTTTTTTTTTTTTTAAAGAAGCATTCTCAGACTGAAATGTCATAGATCTATCCAGACAATGAGCGTATAGGTCTCTATTCTTAGCTGTAAAGTGAAAATGGTTTGGTCTAAGTCACAAATTAGTTGATTTCTTATGATTTACAATAACTATACATGCAGTGCTTCTCAAACTTTTTACAGTGGAGTACCCTGTGAAATATACTTTTTTAGCCCAATACCCCCAACTCTTACTTCAGGATTTTTGATTTTTTTAAAATTTGGCAAAATTTGTTCCTTTGTATATTTTCAAATCTTTGTAAACAAACGACATATACTTAACTGTAATATATACATATATATATATATATATATATATATATATATATATATATATATATATATATATATATGTATAAAAACAACAACAACACATTTTTCAAGTAAATTTTGTGCAAAATATAAACTGAAAAGTTCCCTCTTTCATTGATAAGAAAATAAATGAACCTCATCAACAGAAAATAATTGCTTATCTACTCAAACTCATTTTGATTTACAATAACTATACATGCAAATACACTACGGCAGTGCTTCTCAAACTTTTTACAGTGGAGTACCCCCTGAAATATACTTTTTTAGTCAAATACCCCCAACTCTTTCTTCAGGATTTTTGATTTTTTTAAAAATTCGGCAAAATTTGTTCCTGTGCCAAAGTTGTTTCTATTTTCAAATCCTTGTAAACAAACAACATATACTTAAGTGTAATATAAAAAAAAAACAACAACATTTTTTAAGTAAATTTTGTGCAAAATATAAACTGAAAAGTTCTCTCTTTCATTGATATAAAAAAATAAATGAACCTCATCAACAGAAAATAATTGCTGATCTACTCAAGTAAACTCATTTTGATTTACAATAGCTACACAACGGCAGTGCTTCTCAAACTTTTTACAGTGGAGTACCCCCTGAAATATACTTTTTTTAGCCAAATACCCCCAACTCTTATTTCAGGATTTTTGATTTTTAAAGTATTTGGCAAAATTTGTTCCTGTGCCAAAGGTGTCTGTTTCTATTTTCAAATCTTTGTAAACAAACAACATATACTTAAGTGTAATATATATATATATATATATATATAAATATATATATAAAAAAAACAAACACCTTTTTAAAGTAAATTTTGTGCAAAATATAAACTGAAAAGTGCCCTCTTTTATTGGTAAAAAAAAATTAATGAACCTTATCAACAGAAAATAATTGCTTATCTACTCAAATGAACTCATTTTGATTTACAATAACCATACATACATATACACTACGGCAGTGCTTCTCAAACTTTTTACAGTGGAGTACCCCCTGAAATATACTTCTTTAGCCAAATACCCCCATCTCTTTCTTCAGGATTTTTGATTTTTTAAAAAATTGGCAAAATTTGTTCCTGTGCCAAAGGTGTCTGTTTATATTTTCAAATCTTTGTAAACAAACAACATATACTTAAGTGTAATATATAAAAAAAAAAAACCAACAACACATTTTTAAAGTACATTTTGTGCAAAATATAAACTGAAAAGTGCCCTCTTTTATTGGTAAAAAAAAAAATGAACCTCATCAACAGAAAATAATTGCTTATCTACTCAAATAAACTCATTTTGATTTACAATAACTATATATGCATATACACTACGGCAGTGCTTCTCAAACTTTTTACAGTGGAGTACCCCCTGAAATATACTTCTTTAGCCAAATACCCCCATCTCTTTCTTCAGGATTTTTGATTTTTAAAAAAATTGGCAAAATTTGTTCCTGTGCCAAAGGTGTCTGTTTCTATTTTCAAATCCTCGTAAGCAAACAACATATACTTAACTGTAATATATATTAAAAAAAACAGCACATTTTTAAAGTAACTTTTGTGCAAAATATAAACTAAAAAGTTCCCTCTTTCATTGATTAGAAAAATAAATGAACCTCATCAACAGAAAATAATTGCTTATCTACTCAAACTCATTTTGATTTACAATAACTATACATACATATACACAACGGCAATGCTTCTCAAACTTTTTACAGTGGAGTACCCCCTGAAATATACTTTTTTAGCCAAATACCCCCATCTCTTTAGGATGTTTGATTTTTTAAAAATTTGGCAAAATTTGCTCCTGTGTCAAAGGTGTCTGTTTCTATTTTCAAATCTTTGTAAACAAACAACATATACTTAAGTGTAATATATATATATATATATATATATATATATATATATATATATATATATATATATATATATATATATATATATAAAAAAAAAAAACACCTTTTTAAAGTAAATTTTGTGCAAAATATAAACTGAAAAGTGCCCTCTTTTATTGGTAAAAAAAAAAAAAGAACCTTATCAACAGAAAATAATTGCTTATCTACTCAAATAAACTCATTTTGATTTACAATAACTGTATATGCATATACACTACGGCAGTGCTTCTCAAACTTTTTACAGTGGAGTACCCCCTGAAATATACTTTTTTAGCCAAATACCCCCATCTCTTTAGGATTTTTGATTTTTAAAAAATTTGGCAAAATGTGTTCCTGTGTCAAAGGTGTCTGTTTCTATTTTCAAATCTTTGTAAACAAACGACATATACTTAAGTGTAATATATATTTAAAAAACAAACAAACACATTTTTAAAGTAAATTTTGTGCAAAATATAAACTGAAAAGTTCCCTCTTTCATTGATAAGAAAAATACATTTGTCATTAATAAATGAACCTCATCAACAGAAAATAATTACTTATCAGTAGATAAGCAAATAAACTCATTTTGAATAATATAAAATGTTCTTAAAATGTTACCAAAGCTTTAACAAGATGGTTGACAATAAAACTATTATATGTATGTATTTATTGTGTTTTATATTTCAGCATTAATTCTCATTATTTATTTTGTATTCAGTATATAACAACTTATTCAATGAATTTTTCCTCCAAAAAATGTCAAGTACCCTCTGGGCTTCTTCCAGTGGGCCCCACTTTGAGAACCCCTGCAGTACAGTATGTTCACCCATGCTTCTTAATTTAGGATCTAATATTATCTTAACACCTCATTAACATTAACTGTACCGTGACTAATTTTCAGATCACACATTCACTTCTCAACTTGTTAAAGAATTTACCTGAAACACTCAGAGTACTTGTCATAACAGTGATCAAAAAGATTTTAGAGCCATAAACAGTCTGTCTTAAATCATCATTTTCAGACCACCACACCAGGCAAAGCATTAAAAACGACCCAAAACGCATCAGTGAGTATTTATCATAATCTCTTCAGAAACATGAAGTAAAACCTGCCCAAATTCCCATGTTTTTGTCTTTGATTTCTCCACAAGAGGCTGTCTGCATTTACCTAAAAAAAAAAAAAAATCCTTAAAAATAACCCTAAGTAGATTAGTTTATTTCTAAAATGTGTCTAAAATGACCTTTACTGGATCATGTGTTCCATATCGTTAATCCTCTGCCATTAGAGGCCATTGATGACCACCTGTAAAAAATTCTATATAACCTGAAACACGTTTAAAAACACATGTCCAAAATGACATTAAACCCCGACTGAAGACTGTGAGTGTCCACCACAGAAAGGCCTAAAAACCTTCGTACTTCAGAAGACTAAAGCCTTACCATTTGACCACCAGGGGGCTCCGTTGAACGTTTGAATAAAGGCACGAAAAGCCTTGAAACACCTCCAGAAACACTTAGGTGGGCGAGTATAATGATCTAGAAAACTTTTTAATTAGATTTGAAGATGGTAAAAAAATTACCCTTTTTGGACCCTTACCATTTGACCACCAGGGGGCTCCATCGAACATTTGAATAAAGGCACGGAAAGCCTTGAAACACCTCCAGAAACATGTAGGTTGGTGAGTTACCTAGAGCAGTTTTTAATAAGATTTGAAGATGGTCAAAAAATTACCCTTTTTGGAGTTCATACCATTACCATTACCATTTGACCACCAGGGGGCTCCGATGAATGTTTGAATAAACACTTGAAACATCATGAAACACGTCCAGAAACATTTAGGTGGGCGTGTATCATGAGCTAGATCTTTTTTTAATTAGACTTGAAAATGGTCAAAAAATAACCCTTTTTGGAGCACATACTTTACCATTTGACCACCAGAGGGCTCAAAAGAACGTTTAAATAAAGGCACAAAACATCTTGAAACACTTCCAGAAATACTTAGGTGGGCATGTATAATGATCTAGATCACTTTTTAGCAAGATTTGAAGATGGTCAAAAAATTACCCATTTTGGAGCACATACTTTACCATTTGACCACCAGAGGGCTGAGATGAACGTTTAAATAAAGGCACGAAACATCTTCAAATACCTCCAGACACACTTAGGTGGGCGAGTATAATCATCTAGATCAGTTTTTAATTAGACTTGAAGATGGTCAAAAAATTACCCTTTTTGGAGCACCATTTTACCACCGGGGGCTCCGATTAATGTTTGAATAAAGGCATGAAAAGCCTTGAAACACCTCCAGAAACATGTTGGTGGGTGGTGATCAAGAGCACTTTTAAGCAAGATTTGAAGATGGTCAAAAAATTACCCCTTTTGGAGCACATACCATTTGACCACAAGGGGGCTCCCATCAATGTTTGAATAAAGGCACGAATGAATGTTTGAAAAAAGGCACAAAACATCTTGAAACACCTCCAGAAACATGTAGGTGGGCATGTGTAATGATCTAGATCACTTTTTAGCAAGATCTGAAGATGGTCAAAAAACGACCCTTTTTGGAGCACATACTTTACCATTTGACCACCAGGGGGCTCTGATGAATGTCTGAATAAAGGCTTGAAACATTTTGAAATACCTCCAGAAACACTTAGGTGGGCGTGTATAATGATCTAGATAACTTTTTGAGAAGATTTGAATACGGTCAAAAAATGAACCTTTTTGGAGCACATACTATATAGCCTTACCATTTGACCACAAGGGGGCTCCGATGACCTTTCGGTTAAAGTCTTAAAATACCTTGAAACACCTCTAGAAACATGCTGAAGAGAATCTAAAGTGATCTAGAACCTTTTTTAATGAGATTTGAAGATGGTCAAAAATTATCTTTTTGGAGCACATACTATATAGCCTTACCATTTTAACACCAGGGGGTGCCGATGAATTTTTGGTTAAAGGCTTAAAACACCTCTCGAAACATGGAGAAGGGTGTCCTAAATGATCTAGAAAAGTTTTTAGTGAGATTTGAAGATGGTCAAAAATGACACTTTTTTGAGCACATACTATAGCCTTACCATTTGAACACCAGGGGGCGCCGATGAATGTTGGGATAATGGCTGAAAACACCTTGAAACACCTCTACAAATATGCTGATGGGTGTCCTAAATGATCTAGAAAAGTTTTTAGTGAGATTTGAAGATGGTCAAAAATTACCCTTTTTGGAGTACAAACTATAGCCTTACCATTCGAACACCAGGGGGTGTGGATGACTTTTTGGTTAAAGGCTTAAAACACCTTGATATACCTCTACAAACATGGAGAAGGATGTCCTAATTAATCTAGAAAAGTTTTTAATGAGATATTAAGATGGTCAAAAATTACCCTCTTTGGAGCACATACTATAGCCTTACCATTTGAACACCAGGGAGCGCCGATGAATTTTGGGATAAAGGAAAAAAAACCTTGAAATGCCTCTAGAAATATGTAGAAGGGTGTCCTACATGATCTAGAAACGTTTTTAATGAGAGTTGAAGATGGTCCAAAATTACCCTTTTTGGAGCAATATAGCCTTACCATTCGAAAACCAGGGGGTGCCGATGAATTTTTGGTTAAAGGCTTAAAACACTTTGAAAAACCTCTAGAAACATGGAGAAGGGTGTCCTAATTGATCTAGAAAAGTTTTTAATGAGATTTGAAGATGGTCGAAAATTACCCTTTTTGGAGAACATACTGTAGCCTTACCATTTTAACACCAGGGAGTGCCGATGCATTTTGGGGTAAAGGCTCAAAACACCTTTAAAAACCTCTAGAAACATGTTGATGGGTGTCTTAAGTGATCTTGAAAACTTTTTAATGAGATTTGAAGATGGTCCAAAATTACCCTTTTAGGAGCACATACTATAGCCTTACCATTTGAACACCAGGGATCGCCGATGAATTTTGGGTTAAAGGCTCAAAACACCTTGAAAAACCTCTAGAAACATGCTGAAGAGAATCTAAAGTGATCTAGAACCTTTTTTAATGAGATTTGAAGATGGTCAAAAATTACCTTTTTGGAGCACATACTATAGCCTTACCATTTGAACACCAGGGGGTGCCGATGAATTTTTGTCTGAAAACACCTGGAAACACCTATAGAAACATGCTGAAGAGAATCTAACGTGATCTAGAACTTTTTTTAACGAGATTTGAAGAAGGTCAAAAATTACCTTTTTGGAGCACATACTATAGCCGTACCATTTGAACACCAGGGGGTGCCGATGAATTTTTGGTTAAAGACTTAAAACACCGTGAGATGCCTCTAGGAACATATATATGGGTGTCCTAAATGATCTAGAAAAGTTTTTTAATGAGATTTGGAGATGGTCCAAAATTACCCTTTATGGAGCACATACTATAGCCTTACCATTTGAACACCAGGGATCGCCGATGACTTTTGGGTTAAAATCTCAAAACACCTTGAAACACCTCTAGACACATGCTGAAGAGAATGTAAGGTGATCAAGAACCTTTTTTAATGAGATTTGAAGATGGTCGAAAATTACCCTTTTTGGAGCACATACTATAGCCTTACCATTTGAACACCAGGGGGCGCCGATGAATTTTGGGATAAAGGCAAAAAACACCTTGAAATGCCTCTAGAAACATGTAGAAGGGTGTCCTACATGATCTAGAAAAGTTTTTAATTAGATTAAAGATGGTCCAAAATTACCCTTTTAGGAGCAAATACTATAGCCTTACCATTTGAACACCAGGGGGTGCCGATGAACTTTTTTTTTAAAGGCTTAAAACACCTTTAAACACCTCTCGAAACATGGAGAAGGGTGTCCTAAATGATCTAGAAAGCTGTTTAACGAAATTTGAAGATGGTCCAAAATTAGCCTTTTGGGAGCACATACTATAGCCTTACCATTTGAACACTAGGGGGTGCCGATGAATTTTTGGATAACGGCTAAAAATACCTTGAAACACCTCTAGAAACATGCTGATAAGTGTCTAAAGTTACCCAGAATACTTTTTAACGAGATTTGAAGATGGTCCAAAATTACCCTTCTTGGAGCACATACTATAGCCTTACCATTTGAACACCAGGGGGCGCCGATGAATGTTGGGATAATGGCTGAAAACACCTTGAAACACCTCTATAAACATGCTGATGGGTGTCCTAAATGATTTAGAAAAGTTTTTAACGAGATTTGAAGATTGTCCAAAATTACCCTTTTTGGAGCACATACTATAGCCTTACCATTTGAACACTAGGGGGTGCTGATTAATTTTTGGATAAAGGCAAAAAACACCTTGAAATGCCTCTAGAAACATGTAGAAGGGTGTCCTACATGATCTAGAAAAGTTTTTAATGAGATTTGAAGATGGTCAAAAATTACCCTTTTTGGAGCACATACTATAGCATTACCATTTGAACACCAGGGGGCGCTGATGAATGTTGGGATAATGGCTGAAAACACCTTGAAAAACCTGTACAAACATGCTGATGGGTGTCCTATATGATCTAGAAAAGTTTTTAACGAGATTTGAAGATTGTCCAAAATTATGCTTTTTGGAGCACATACTATAGCCTTACCATTTGAACACCAGGGGGTGCCAATGAATTTTTGGTTAAAGGCTTAAAACACCTTGAAACACCTCTAGAAACATGGAGAAGGGTGTCCTAATTGATCAAGAAAAGTTTTTAATGAGATTTGAAGATGGTCCAAAATTACCCTTTTTGCAGCACATACTATAGCCTTACCATTCGAACGCCAGGGGGTGCAGATGAATTTTTGGTTAAAGGCTTGAAACACCTTCAAACACCTCTAGAAACATGTAGAAGGGTGTCGTAATTGATCTAGAAAAGTTTTTAATAAGATTTGAAGATGGTCGAAAATTACCCTTTTTGGAGCACATACTATAGCCTTACCATTTTAACACCAGGGGGTGCCGATGAATTTTGGGATAAAGGCTCAAAACACCTTGAAAAACCTCTAGAAACATGTTGATGGGTGTCTTAAGTGATCTTGAAAACTTTTTAATGGGATTTGAAGATGGTCGAAAATTACCCTTTTTGGAGCACATACTATAGCCTTACCATTTGAATACCAGGGATCACCGATGAATTTTGGGTTAAAGTCTCAAAACACCTTGAAACACCTCTAGAAACATGCTGAAGAGAATCTAAAGTGATCTAGAAAAGTTTTTTAACGAGACTTGAAGATGGTCCAAAATTACCCTTTTTGGAGCACATACTACATCCTTACCATTTGAAAACTAGGGGGTGCCAATGAATTATTGGTTAAAGGCTTAAAACACCTTGAAACACCTCTCAAAACATGGAGAAGGGTGTCCTAATTGATCTAGAAAAGTTTTGAATAACATTTGAAGATGGTCGAAAATTACACTTTTTGGAGCACATACTATAGCCTTACCATGTGAACACCAGGGGGCGCCGATGAATTTTGGGATAAAGGAAAAAAACACCTTGAGATGCCTCTAGAAACATGTAGAAGGGTGTCCTACATGATGTAGAAAAGTTTTTAATGAGATTTGAAGATGGTCCAAAAATAACCTTTTTGGAGCACATACTATATAGCCTTACCATTTGAACACCAGTGATCGCCGATGAATTTTGGGTTAAAGGCAAAAAACACCTCGAAATGCCTCTAGAAACATGTAGAAGGGTGTCCTACATGATCTAGAAAAGTTTTTAATTAGATTAAAGATGGTCCAAAAGTACCCTTTTAGGAGCAAATACTATAGCCTTACCATTTGAAAACCAGGGATCGCCGATGACTTTTGGGTTAAAGTCTGAAAACACCTGGAAACACCTATAGAAACATGCTGAAGAGAATCTAACGTCATCTAGAACCTTTTTAACGAGATATGAAGAAGGTCAAAAATTACCTTTTTGGAGCACATACTATAGCCTTACCATTTGAACACCAGGGGGTGCCGATGAATTTTTAGTTAAAGGCTTTAATCACCTTGAAATGCCTCTAGAAACATGTAGAAGGGTTTCCTAAATAATCTAGAAAAGTTTTTTAACGAGATTTGGAGATGGTCCAAAATTACCTTTTATGGTGCACATACTATAGCCTTACTATTTGAACACCAGGGATCGCCGATGACTTTTGGATTAAAGTCTCAAAACACCTTGAAACACCTCTAGACACATGCTGAAGAGAAGGTAAAGTGATCAAGAACCTTTTTTAATGAGATTTGAAGATGGTCGAAAATTACCCTTTTTGGAGCACAAACATTTTCATTTCCACCTAATTTTCAATTGACTTTTTCAAGTATTTTATGTCATTTTGGAGGATTTTTGTTGTTTTATTGATGTTTAAACTGTTCATGGTAAATGTGGTTTTTACGTGTTGATTCTTGTATTAATTCTTTTGGCTTTTTTACATTTTAATATTGTGAAGATGTACAGTTTAAAGTTCAACTGTTCAGATGTAAATGTTGATTCACCTTTACCATTTGAACACCAGGGGGCGCCGATGAATTTTGGGATAAAGGCAAAAAACACCTTGAAATGCCTCTAGAAACATGTAGAAGGGTGTCCTACATGATCTAGAAAAGTTTTTAATTAGATTAAAGATGGTCCAAAATTACCCTTTTAGGAGCCTTACCATTCGAACACCAGGGGGTGTGGATGAATTTTTGGTTAAAGGCTTAAAACACCTTGATATACCTCTACAAACATAGAGAAGGATGTCCTAATTAATCTAAAAAAGTTTTTAATGAGATTTTAAGATGGTCCAAAATTACCCTCTTTGGAGCACATACTAAAGCCTTACCATTTGAACACCAGGGAGCGCCGATGAATTTTGGGATAAAGGAAAAAAAACCTTGAAATGCCTCTAGAAATATGTAGAAGGGTGTCCTACATGATCTAGAAACGTTTTTAATGAGAGTTGAAGATGGTCCAAAATTACCCTTTTTGGAGCACATACTATAGCCTTACCATTTGAACACCAGGGGGCGCCGATGAATTTTGGGATAAAGGCCAAAAACACCTTGAAATGCCTCTAGAAACATGTAGAAGGGTGTCCTACATGATCTAGAAAAGTTTTTAATTAGATTAAAGATGGTCCAAAAGTACCCTTTTAGGAGCAAATACTATAGCCTTACCATTTGAACACCAGGGATCGCCGATGACTTTTGGGTTAAAGTCTGAAAACACCTGGAAACACCTATAGAAACATGCTGAAGAGAATCTAACGTGATCTAGAACTTTTTTTAACGAGATTTGAAGAAGGTCAAAAATTACCTTTTTGGAGCACATACTATAGCCGTACCATTTGAACACCAGGGGGTGCCGATGAATTTTTGGTTAAAGGCTTAAAACACCTTGAAATGCCTCTAGAAACATATATATGGGTGTCCTAAATGATCTAGAAAAGTTTTTTAATGAGATTTGGAGATGGTCCAAAATTACCCTTTATGGAGCAAATAGTATAGCCTTACCATTTGAACACCAGGGGGCGCCGATTAATTTTTAGTTAAAGGCTTTAACCACCTTGAAATGCCTCTAGAAACATGTAGAAGGGTGTCCTAAATGATCTAGAAAAGTTTTTTAACGAGATTTGGAGATGGTCCAAAATTACCCTTTATGGAGCACATACTATAGCCTTACCATTTGAACACCAGGGATCGCCGATGACTTTTGGGTTAAAGTCTCAAAACACCTTGAAACACCTCTAGACACATGCTGAAGAGAATGTAAAGTGATCAAGAACCTTTTTTAATGAGATTTGAAGATGGTCGAAAATTACCCTTTTTGGAGCACATACTATAGCCTTACCCTTTGAACACCAGGGGGCGCAGATGAATTTTGGGATAAAGGCAAAAAACACCTTGAAATGCCTCTAGAAACATGTAGAAGGGTGTCCTACATGATCTAGAAAAGTTTTTAATTAGATTAAAGATGGTCCAAAATTACCCTTTTAGGAGCAAATACTATAGCCTTACCATTTGAACACAGGGATCTCCGATGACTTTTGGGTTAAAGTCTCAAAACACCTGGAAACACCTATAGAAACATGCTGAAGAGAATCTAACGTGATCTAGAACCTTTTTTAACGAGATTTGAAGAAGGTCAAAAATTACCTTTTTGGAGCACATACTATAGCCTTACCATTTGAACACCAGGGGGTGCCGATGAATTTTTTTTTTAAAGGCTTAAAACACCTTTAAACACCTCTCGAAACATGGAAAAGGGTGTCCTAAATGATCTAGAAAAGTTTTTTATGAGATTTGAAGATGGTCAAAAATTACCCTTTTTGGAGCACATACTATAGCCTCACCATTTCAATTCAATTCAATTCAACTTTATTTGTATAGCCCAATATCACAACAAGGTTATCTCAAAGGGCTTTACAGAGTCAGTTAGAGTAAACAACAGTCAAATGAACAGCAAGAAAATGAGTAGTGTCCAGGGCATCCCCCGTCCTTAGACCCTCCTTCTCGGCAAGGAAAAACTCAAAACCCAGTGGGAAAAGGGAGAAACCTCGGGGAGAACCACAGTGAAGGAGAGATCCACTCCCATGGACGGACAGGCTATAGATGCACCAGGACTGATGGACGTCCATTTGCAGATGTAGTTCTAGTCTACAAGGATGCAGTAGGGTGGACACATGGGGGGTCCATCCCGCTGGATGAGACAGGCAGGGGCGAGGAGGCCCATCCACAGTGGTGAGGCCGAGGACGTCCATCCAGACAGGTGGGGGAGGGGGTCAGGACACAGGACAGGGCAGGACACAGATGAACACTAGGGGGCGCCGATGAATTTTTGGATAACGGCTCAAAATACCTTGAAACACCTCTAGAAACATGCTGATAAGTGTCTAAAGTTACCCAGAATATTTTTTAACGAGATTTGAAGATGGTCCAAAATTACCCTTCTTGGAGCACATACTATAGCCTTACCATTTGAACACCAGGGGGCGCTGATAAATTTTGGGTTCAAGGCTCAAAACATCTTGAAACACCTCTAGAAACATGCTTAAGAGCATCTAAAGGGATCAAGAATCTTTTTTAATGAGATTTGAAGATGGTCGAAAACTACCCTTTTTGGAGCACATACTATAGCCTTACCATGTGAACACCAGGGGGCTCCAATGAATTTTTGGTTAAAGGCTTAAAACACCTTGAAACACCTCTAGAAACATGGAGAAGGGTGTCCTAAATGATCTAGAAAGCTGTGTAACGAAATTTGAAGATGGTCCAAAATTAGCCTTTTGGGAGCACATACTATAGCCTTACCATTTGAACACTAGGGGGCGCCGATGAATTTTTGGATAACGGCTCAAAATACCTTGAAACACCTCTAGAAACATGCTGATAAGTGTCTAAAGTTACCCAGAATATTTTTTAACGAGATTTGAAGATGGGCCAAAATTACCCTTCTTGGAGCACATACTATAGCCTTACCATTTGAACACCAGGGGGCGCTGATAAATTTTGGGTTCAAGGCTCAAAACACCTTGAAACACCTTTAGAAACATGCTGAAGAGTATCTAAAGGGATCAAGAATCTTTTTTAATGAGATTTGAAGATGGTCGAAAATTACCCTTTTTGGAGTACATACTACCATTACCATGGTAGTAGCTTACCATTTGAACACCAGGGGGCGCCGATGAATGTTGGGATAATGGCTGAAAACACCTTGAAACACCTCTATAAACATGCTGATGGGTGTCCTAAATGATTTAGAAAAGTTTTTAACGAGATTTGAAGATTGTCCAAAATTACCCTTTTTGGAGCACATATTATAGCCTTACCATTTGAACACTAGGGGGTGCTGATTAATTTTTGGATAAAGGCAAAAAACACCTTGAAATGCCTCTAGAAACATGTAGAAGGGTGTCCTACATGATCTAGAAAAGTTTTTAATGAGATTTGAAGATGGTCAAAAATTACCCTTTTTGGAGCACATACTATAGCATTACCATTTGAACACCAGGGGGCGCTGATGAATGTTGGGATAATGGCTGAAAACACCTTGAAAAACCTGTACAAACATGCTGATGGGTGTCCTATATGATCTAGAAAAGTTTTTAACGAGATTTGAAGATTGTCCAAAATTATGCTTTTTGGAGCACATACTATAGCCTTACCATTTGAACACCAGGGGGTGCCAATGAATTTTTGGTTAAAGGCTTAAAACACCTTGAAACACCTCTAGAAACATGGAGAAGGGTGTCCTAATTGATCAAGAAAAGTTTTTAATGAGATTTGAAGATGGTCCAAAAATAACCTTTTTGGAGCACATACTATAGCCTTACCATTCGAACACTAGGAGGCGCTGATGAATTTTGGGATAAAGGCAAAAAACACCTTGAAACACCTCTAGAAACATGCTGAAGAGAATCTAAAGTGATCTAGAACCTCTGTCAATGAGATTTGAAGATGGTCAAAAATTACCTTTTTGGAGCACATACTGTAGCCTTACCATTTGAACACCAGGGGGCGCCGATGAATTTTGGGATAAAGGCTCAAAACACCTTGAAACACTTCTAGAAACATTTAAAAGTGTGTCCTAAATGATCTAGAAAAGTTTTTAATGAGATTTGAAGATCGTCCAAAATTACGCTTTTTGGAGCACATACTATAGCCTTACCATTTGAACACCAGGGGGTGCCAATGAATTTTTGGTTAAAGGCTTAAAACACCTTGAAACACCTCTAGAAACATGGAGAAGGGTGTCCTAATTGATCTAGAAACGTTTTTAATGAGAATTGAAGATGGTCCAAAATTACCCTTTTTGCAGCACATACTATAGCCTTACCATTTTAACACCAGGGGGTGCAGATGAATTTTTGGTTAAAGGCTTAAAACACCTTCAAACAACTCTAGAAACATGGATAAGGGTGTCGTAATTGATCTAGAAAAGTTTTTAATAAGATTTGAAGATGGTCGAAAATTACCCTTTTTGGAGCTTACCATTTGAACACCAGGGGGCGCCGATGAATTTTGGGATAAAGGCTGAAAACACCTTGAAACACCTCTAGAAACATGTATATGGGTGTCCTAAATGATCTAGAAAAAATTTTTAATGAGATTTGAAGATGGTCAAAAATTACCCTTTTTGGAGCACATACTCCAAACTACTCCATACTAGCCTTACCATTTGAACACCAGGGGGCGCTGATGAATTTTGGGATAAAGGCTCAAAAAAGTTTGAAAAACCTCTAGAAACATGTTGATGTGTGTCTTAAGTGATCTTGAAAACCTTTTAATGAGATTTGAAGATGGTCCGAAATTACGCTTTTTGGAGCACATACTATAGTCTTCCCATTGGAACGCCAGGGGTGCCGATGAATTTTTGGTTAAAGTCTCAAAACACCTTGAAACACCTCTAGAAACATGCTGAAGAGAATCTAAAGTGATCTAGAACCTCTGTCAGTGAGATTTGAAGATGGTCAAAAATTACCTTTTTGGAGCACATACTCTAGCCTTACCATTTGAACACCAGGGGGTGCCGATGAATTTTTGGTTAAAGGCTTTAAACACCTTGAAACACCTCTAGAAACATTTAAAAGTGTGTCCTAAATGATCTAGAAAAGTTTTTAATGAGATTTGAAGATGGTCCAAAATTACCCTTTTTGGAGCACATACGCCCACATACGCCTTAAAATTTGAACACCAGGAGCCGCCGATGAATTTTAGGATAACGGCTCAAAACACCTTGAAACACCTCTAGAAACATGCTGATTAGTGTCTAAAGTTACCCAGAACTCTTTTTAACGAGACTTGAAGATGGTCCAAAATTACCCTTCTTGGAGCACATACTATAGCCTTACCATTTGAACACCGGGGGAGCCGATTAATTTTGGGTTCAAGGCTCAAAACATCTTGAATCACCTCTAGAAACATGCTTAAGAGCATCTAAAGGGATCTAGAACCTTTTTTAATGAAATTTGAAGATGGTCGAAAATTACCCTTTTTGGAGCACATACTATAGCCTTACCATTTGAACACCAGGGGGCGCCGATGAATGTTTGGATAATGGCTGAAAACACCTTGAAAAACCTGTACAAACATGCTGATGGGTGTCCTATATGATCTAGAAAAGTTTTTAACGAGATTTGAAGATTGTCCAAAATTACCCTTTTTTTGGAGAACATACTATAGCCTTACCATTTGAACACCAGTGGGCACCGATTAATTTTATGATAAACGCTCAAAACACCTCTTAATTTCTCTAGAAACATGTAGAAGGTTGTCCTAAATGATTTAGAAAAGTTTGTAATGATATTTGAAGATGGTCAAAATTTCAGTTTTTGAGTCCATACTATAGCCTTTCCATTTGAACACCAGGGGGCGCCGATGAATGTTGGGATAATGGCTGAAAACACCTTGAAAAACCTGTACAAACATGCTGATGGGTGTCCTATATGATCTAGAAAAGTTTTTAACGAGATTTGAAGATTGTCCAAAATTACCCTTTTTTTGGAGAACATACTATAGCCTTACCATTTGAACACCAGGGGGTGCCAATGAATTTTTGGTTAAAGGCTTAAAACACCTTGAAACACCTCTAGAAACATGGAGAAGGGTGTCCTAATTGATCTAGAAAAGTTTTTGATGAGATTTGAAGATGGTCCAAAATTACCCTTTTTGCAGCACATACTATAGCCTTACCATTTGAACACCAGGGGGTGCCAATGAATTTTTGGTTAAAGGCTTAAAACACCTTGAAACACCTCTAGAAACATGCTGAAGAGAATCTAAAGTGATCTAGAACCTTTTTTAATGAGATTTGAAGATGGTCAAAAAGTACCTTTTTGGAGCACATACTATAGCCTTACCATTTGAACACCCGGGGGCGCTGATGAATTTTGGGATAAAGGCAAAAAACACCTTGAGATGCCTCTAGAAACATGTAGAAGGGTGTCCTACATGATGTAGAAAAGTTTTTAATGAGATTTGAAGATGGTCCAAAAATAAACTTTTTGGAGCACATACTATAGCCTTACCATCTGAACACCAGTGATCGCTGATGAATTTTGGGTTAAAGGCTCAAAACACCTTGAAACACTTCTAGAAACATGCTGAGGAGAATCTAAAGTGATCTAGAACCTTTTTTAATGAGATTTGAAGATGGTAAAAAATTACCTTTTTGGAGCACATACTATAGCCTTACCATTTGAACACTACGGGGTGCCGATGAATTTTTGGTTAAAGGCTTAAAACACCTTGAAACACCTCTAGAAACATTGAAAAGGGTGTCCTAAATGATCTAGAAAATTTTTTAATGATATTTGAAGATGGTCGAAAACTACCCTTTTTGGAGCACATACTATAGCCTTACCATTTGAACACCAGGGGGCGCCGATGAATTTTGGGATAAAGGCTGAAAACACCTTGAAACGCCTCTAGAAACATGTATATGGGTGTCCTAAATGATCTAGAAAAGTTTTTTAATGAGATTTGAAGATGGTCCAAAATTACCTTTTTTGGAGCACATACTATAGCCTTACCATTTGAACACTACGGGGTGCCGATGAATTTTTGGTTAAAGGCTTAAAACACCTTGAAACACCTCTAGAAACATTGAAAAGGGTGTCCTAAATGATCTAGAAAATTTTTTAATGATATTTGAAGATGGTCGAAAACTACCCTTTTTGGAGCACATACTATAGCCTTACCATTTGAACACCAGGGGGCGCCGATGAATTTTGGGATAAAGGCTGAAAACACCTTGAAACGCCTCTAGAAACATGTATATGGGTGTCCTAAATGATCTAGAAAAGTTTTTTAATGAGATTTGAAGATGGTCCAAAATTACCCTTTTTGGAGCACATACTATAGCCTTACCATTTGAACACCAGGGGGCGCTGATGAATTTTGGGATAAAGGCTCAAAAAAGTTTGAAAAACCTCTAGAAACATGTTGATGTGTGTCTTAAGTGATCTTGAAAACCTTTTAATGAGATTTGAAGATGGTCCAAAATTACGCTTTATGGAACACATACTATAGTCTTCCCATTGGAACGCCAGGGGGTGCCGATGAATTTTTGGTTAAAGGCTCAAAACACCTTGAAACACCTCTAGAAACATGCTGAAGAGAATCTAAAGTGATCTAGAACCTCTTTCAATGAGATTTGAAGATGGTCAAAAATTACCTTTTTGGAGCACACACTGTAGCCTTACCATTTGAACACCAGGGGGCGCCGATGAAGTTTGGGATAAAGGCTCAAAACACCTTGAAACACTTCTAGAAACATGCTGAAGAGTATCTAAAGGGATCTAGAACCTTTTTTAATAAGATTTGAAGACGGTTGAAAATTACCCTTTTTGGAACACATACCATTTGAATTGTGCATTGAGCCTTACCATTTGAACACCAGGGGGCACCGATGAATTTTATGATACACGCTCAAAACACCTCTTAATGCCTCTAGAAACATCCAGAAGGGTGTCCTAAATGATCTAGAAAAGTTTTTAATGATATTTGAAGATGGTCAAAATTTCTATTTTTGAACACATACTATAAACTTACCATTTGAACACCAGGGGGCGCCGATGAATGTTTGGATAATGGCTGAAAACACCTTGAAAAACCTCTACAAACATGCTGATGGGTGTCCTAAATGATCCCAGAAAAGTTCTTAACGAGATTTGTAGATTGTCCAAAATTACCCTTTTTCGAGCACATAATTTTCAATATGGGAATTTTTAAATAAAGGCACAACAAATCTTGAAACACCTCCAGAAACACCTAGGTGCATGTGTATAATGATCTAGTTCACTCTTTAATCAGATCTGAAGATGGTCAAAAAATGACCCTTTTTGGAGCACATAGCCTTACCATTTTACCACCAGGGTGCTCCAATGAATGTTTTAATAAAGGCATGAAGCATCTTGAAACACCTCCAGAATCACTTTGGTGGGCGTGTATAATGATCTAGATAACTTTTTGAGAAGATTTGAATACGGTCAAAAAATTACCATTTTTGGGGCACATACTGTAGCCTTACCATTTGACCACCGGGGTTCTCCGATGAATGTTTGAATAAAGGCACGAAACACCTTGAAACATCTCCAGAAACACTTAGGTGGGCGTGCATAATGACCTAGATCATGTTTTAATTAGATTTGAAGATGGTCAAAAAATGACCCTTTTTGGGGCACATACTGTAGCCTTACCATTTGACCACCAGGGGACTCCGATGAATTTTTAAATGAAGGCACAAAACATCTTGAAACCCCTCCAGAAATATGTAGGTGGGCGTGTATAAGGATCTAGATCACTTTTTAATTAGATTTGAAGATGGTAAAAAATTACTCTTTTTGGAGCTTTAGCCTTACCATTTGACCACCAGGGGACTACCATGAATGTTTGAATCAAGACTTGAAACATCTTGAAACACCTCCAGAAACAATTAGGTGGGCGTGTATCTAGCTCACTTTTTAACAAAGTTTGAAGATGGTCAAAAAATGACACTTTTTGGAGAACATACTACAGTCTACTCTCGTTATACCGCCAACTTCCGTTCACGGCCAAATTGGCGGTATAGCGAAAATGGCGTTACAACGGGTTGCGTCCATAATGTGCATGTCTTTACTATATGATGTCTATGCTGCCTCCGTTAACCCGTTCTAATTACGTTTCTAAATAAATCTTGATTCTGTTATGTTGTACGGCAGGGATCGGCAACCTTTAACACTCAAAGAGCCATTTCGACCCGGTTTCCACGGAAAAGACAACACTGGGTGCCGCACCTCGGAGGTGCCGCGCCACGCCGCTGGCGGTATAACGGTCGGGAAATCAATGGTATAAGTGTTGTTTGTGCATGGAACTGGGCTGGCGGATGGCGATAAGCAGAAATGGCGGTATAACGGCGGGCGGTTTAACGAGAGTAGACTGTATAGCCTTACCATTTCACCACCAGGGGTCTCTGATGAATGTTTGAATAAAGGCATGAAGCATCTTGAAATACCTCCAGAAACATGTAGGAGGCAGTGTAAAATGATTCTAGAGCACTTTTTAGCAAGATTTCAAGATTGTCAAAAAATGACCCTTTTTGGGGCCTTACCATTTGACCACTGGGGTGCTCCAATGAATGTTTGAATAAAGGCACGAAACATCTTGAAACATCTCCAGAAACACTTAGGTGGGCGTGTATAATGACCTAGATCATGTTTTAATTAGATTTGAAGATGGTCAAAAAATGACCCGTTTTGGAGCCTTACCATTTGACCAACAGGGGGCTCCGATGAATTTTTAAATAAAGCCACAAAACATCTTGAAACACCTCCAGAAACACCTAGGTGGGTGTGTATAATGATCTAGTTCACTCTTTAATCAGATCTGAAGATGGTCAAAAAAATGACCCTTTTTGGAGCACATAGCCTTACCATTTTACCACCAGGGTGCTCCGATGAATGTTTTAATAAAGGCATGAAGCATCTTGAAAAACCTCCAGAATCACTTTGGTGGGCGTGTATAATGATCTAGATAACGTTTTGAGAAGATTTGAATACGGTCAAAAAATTACCATTTTTGGGGCACATACTGTAGCCTTACCATTTGACCACCGGGGTTCTCCAATGAATGTTTGAATAAAGGCACGAAAAATCTTGAAACATCTCCAGAAACATGTAGGTGGGCGTGTATAAGGATCTAGATCACGTTTTAATTAGATTTGAAGATGGTAAAAAAATGACCCTTTTTGGGGAACATACTATATAGCCTTACCATTTGACCACCAGGGGGCTCCGATGAATTTTTAAATAAAGGCACAAAACATCTTGAAACACCTCCAAAAACACCAAGGTGGGTGTGTATAATGATCTAGATCACTCTTTAATCAGATCTGAAGATGGTCAAAAAATGACCCTTTTTGGAGCACATAGCCTTACCATTTGACCACCAGGGTACTCCAATGAATGTTTTAATAAGGGCACGAAACATCTTGAAACACCTCCAGAAACATGTAAGTGGGCGTGTATAATGATGTAGAGCACTTTTTAGTAAGATTTGAAGATGGTCAAAAAATGACCCTTTTTGGAGCAAACCTCCAGAAACAATTAGGTGGGCGAGTATAATTATCTAGATCAGTTTTTCATTAGATTTGAAGATGGTCAAAAAATGACCCTTTTTGGAGCTTTAGCCTTACCATTTGACCACCAGGGGACTCCCATGAATGTCTGAATCAAGGCTTGATTTTGGTCCAAAATTTTCTTTTCTTAAAAACGTGTCTAAACAATCCCAAAGGAATCAATTAGTCAAATGTGAGGTATTTCAGACATTTTGAAGAGGGTCATTGTCGACCACCGGTAATAAAAAAATCGTAAGGGTGCGGTATAAAAAAAAAAAAGAGATTTTGGTCCAAAATTTTCTTTTCTAAAAAACACGTCTAAAAAATCCCAAAGGCATCAATTAGTCAAATGTGAGGTATTTCAGACATTTTGAAACCATTTTGAAGAGGGTCATTTTCCACCACCGATACAAAAAATCATAAGGTCGCGATATGAAAAAAAAAAGAGATTTTGGTCCAAAATTTATTTTGTTAAAAAATACTTCTAAATGATACCAAAGGCATCAATCAGTCACCTGTGAGGTATTTCAGACATTTTGAAAAGGCTCATTTTCAACCACCGGTTCAAAAAATCGTAAGGAACAAAATAAGATTTTGGTCCAAAATTTCTTTGCTTTAAAATAATTCTAAACAATCCAAACGGCATCAATTAGTCACGTGTGAGGTATTTCAGACATTTTGATACCATATTGAAGAGGGTAAATTTCGACCACCGGTACAATAAATCGTAAGGGCGCGCGCAGAATGAAAAAAAATGAGATTTTAGTCGAACATTTTCTTTTCTTAAAAACATGTCTAAACAATCCCAAAGGTATCAATTACTCAAATGTGAGGTATTTCCGACATTTTGAAGAGTGTCATTTTTTACCACCGGTACAAAAAATCGTAAGGGTGCGATATGAAAAAAAATGAGATTTTGGTCCAAATTTTTTTTTTCTTAAAAATAGTTCAAAATGATACCAAAGGCATCAATTAGTCACCCATGTGGTATTTAAGACATTTTGAAACCATTTTGAAGAGGGTCATTTTCGACCACCGGTACAAGAATTCATAAGGACGCGGTATGAAAAAAAATGAGATTTTGGTCCAAAATTTTTTTTGGTTAAAAATACTTCTAAACAATCCCAAAGGCATCAAATAGTCATATGTGAGGTATTTCAGACATTTTGAAACCCTTTTGAAGAGGGTCATTTTCGACCACCGGTACAAAAAAAATCGTAAGGACGCGGTACGAAAAAAAGAGATTTTGGTCTAACATTTTTTTTTTGCTAAAAAACACTTCTAAATAATCCCAAAGGTAATAAATATTCACATGTGAGGTATTTCAGACATTTTGAAACCCTTTTGAAGAGGGTCATTTTTGACCACCGGTAAAAAAAATCGTAAGGACGCGGTATGAAAAAAATGAGATTTTGGTCTAAAATTTTTTTTGCTGAAAAAAATCCAAAATAATCCCAAAGACATCAAATAGTCACTTGTGAGAAATTTCAGACATTTAGAAACCCTTTTGAAGAGGGTCATTTTCGACCACCGGTAAAAAAAATCATAAGGACGCGGTATAAAAAAAAAAAAAAGAGATTTTGGTCTAAAATTTTTTTTTGCTTAAAAACACTGCTAAATAATCCCAAAGGAATCAAATAGTCACTTGTGAGGTATTTCAGACATTTTGAAACCATTTTTGAAGAGGGTCATGTTAGACCACCGGTAAAAAAAATCGTAAGGACGCGGTATGAAAAAAAATGAGATTTTGGTATAAATTTTTTTTGCTTAAGAATATTTCTAATTAATCCCAATGGCATCAATTAGTCACATGTGAGGTATTTCAGACATTTTGAAACCATTTTGAAGAGGGTCATTTTCGACCACCTGTACAAGAAATCGTAAGGACGTAAAGAATGAAAAAAATGAGATTTTGGCCCAAATTTTTTTTTGCTTAAAAACACTTCTAAATAATCCCAAAGGCATCAAATAGTCACTTGTGAGGTATTTCTGACATTTTGAAACCCTTTTTTAAGAGGGTCATTTTCGACCACCGGTGTAAAAAATCGTAAGGACGCGGTATGAAAAAAAATGAGATTTTTGTCCAAAATTTTTTCTGTTTAAAAATACTTTTTAATAATCTCAAAGACATCAAATAGTCACTTGTGAGGTATTTCAGACATTTTGAAACCCTTTTGAAGAGGGTCATTTTAAAACATCGATACAAAAAATCGTAAGGACGTGGTATGAAAAAAAAAAGAGATTTTGGTTCAAAATTTTTTTTGCTTAAAAACAATTCTAAATAATCCCAAAGGAATCAAATACTCACTTGTGAGGTATTTCAGACATTTTGAAACCCTTTTGAAGAGGGTCATTTTCGACCACCGGTGCAAAAAATCGTAAGGACGCGGTATGAAAAAAAAATGAGATTTTGGTCCAAAATTTTTTTTGCTTAAAAACAATTCTAAATATTCCCAAAGGAATCAAATACTCACTTGTGAGGTATTTCAGACATTTTGAAACCCTTTCGAAGAGGGTCATTTTCAACCACCGGTAAAAAAAACCCCGTAAGGATGCGTAATGAAAAAAAATGAGATTTTGGTCCAAAATTTTTTTTGCTTAAAAATACTTCTAAACAACCCCAATGGTATCAATTAGTCACATGTGAGGTATTTAAGACATTTTGAAACCATTTTGAAGAGGGTCATTTTTTACCACTAGTAAAAAAAATTATATGGACGCGGTATGAAAAAAAAAAATGAGATTTTGGTCCAACATTTTTTTTGCTTAAAAACACCTCAAATATATCCCAAAGGTAATAAATATTCACATGTGAGGTATTTCAGACATTTTGAAACCCTTTTGAAGAGGGTCATTTTTGACCACCGGTACAAAAAACTCGTAATGAAATCTCATATGAAAAAAAATGAGATTTTGGTCAAAAATTCTTTTTGCTTAAAAACACTTCTAAATAATCCCAAAGGCATCAAATAGTCACTTGTGAGGTATTTCAGACATTTTGAAACCCTTTTGAAGAGGGTCATTTTCGACCATCGGTAAAAAAAAATCATAAGGACGCGGTATGAAAAAAAAAAGAGATTTTTGTCCAAAGTTTTTTTTGCTTAAAAACACCTCTAAATTATCCCAAAGGTCATAAATATTCACATGTGAGGTATATAAGACATTTTGAAACCCTTTTGAAGAGGGTCATTTTTGACCACTGGTACAACAAACTCGTAATTACGCAATATGAAAAAAAATGAGATTTTGGTCCAAAATTCTTTTTGCTTAAAAACACTTCTAAATAATCCCAAAGGTAATAAATATTCACATGTGAGGTATTTCAGACATTTTGAAACCCTTTTGAAGAGGGTCATTTTCGACCACCGGTACAAAAAATCGTAAGGACGCGGTCTGAAAAAAAAAAATGAGATTGTGGTCCAAAATTTTTTTTGCTCAAAAATACTTCTAAACAATCCCAATGGCATCAGTTAGTCACATGTGAGGTATTTTAGACATTTTGAAACCATTTTGAAGAGGGTCATTTTCGATCACCGGTAAAAAAAAATCGTAAGGTATGAAAAAAAAAAGAGGTTTTGGTCCAAAATTCTTTTTGCTTAAAAACACTTCTAAATAATCCCAAAGGCATCACATAGTCACTTGTAAGGTATTTCAGACATTTTGAAACCCTTTTTTAAGAGGTTCATTTTTGACCACCGGCAAAAAAAATCGTAAGGACGCGGTATGAAAAAAAATGAGATTTTGGTCCAAAATTTTTTTGCTTAAAAATATTTCTAATTAATCCCAATGGCATCAATTAGTCACATGTGAGGTATTTCAGACATTTTGAAACCATTTTGAAGAGGGTCATTTTCAACCACCTGTACAAGAAATCGTAAGGACGTAAAGAATGAAAAAAAAATGAGATTTTGGTCCAAAATTTTTTTTGCTTAAAAATACTTCTAAACAATCCCAAAGGCATCAATTAGTCACATGTGAGGTATATAAGATATTTTGAAACAATTTTGGAGAGGGTCATTTTGACCACCGGTAAAAAAAATCGTATGGACGCGGTATGAAAAAAAAATGAGATTTTGGTCAAAAAAGATTTTGCTTAAAAAGACTTCTAACTAATACCAAAGACATCAAATAGTCACCTGTGAGGTATTTCAGACATTTTGAAACCCTTTTGAAGAGGGTCATTTTCAACAACCGGTACAAAAAATCGTAAGGACACGGTATGAAAAAAAAAGAGATTTTGGTCCAAAATTTTTTTTTCTTAAAAACACTTCTAAACAATCCCAACTGCATCAGTTAGTCACATGTAAGGTATTTCAGACATTTTGAAACCCTTTTGAAGAGGGTCATTTTCTACCACGGGTAAAAAAAAATCGTAAAGGTTTGAACACAAAAGAGATTTGGGTCCACGGTATGAAAAAAAATGAGATTTTGGTCCAAAAATTTTTTTGCTAAAAAATACTTTTAAACAATCCCAACAGCATAAATTACTCACATATGAGGTATTTCAGACATTCTGACACCCTTTTGAAGAGGGTCATTTTTGACCACCGGTAAAACAAATTTAAGGGCGTGATATGAAAAAAAATGAGATTTTTGTACAAAATTCTTTTTGCTTAAAAAAACTTCTAAATAATCCCAAAGGCATCAAATAGTCACTTGTAAGGTATTGCAGACATTTTGAAACACTTTTTTAAGAGGGTCATTTTAGACCACCGATACAAAAAAATCGTAAGGACACGGTATGAAAAAAAAAGAGATTTTGGTCCAAAATTTTTTTTTCTTAAAAACACTTCTAAACAATCCCAACTGCATCAGTTAGTCACATGTAAGGTATTTCAGACATTTTGAAACCCTTTTGAAGAGGGTCATTTTCTACCACGGGTAAAAAAAAATCGTAAAGGTTTGAACACAAAAGAGATTTGGGTCCACGGTATGAAAAAAAATGAGATTTTGGTCCAAAAATTTTTTTGCTAAAAAATACTTTTAAACAATCCCAACAGCATAAATTACTCACATATGAGGTATTTCAGACATTCTGACACCCTTTTGAAGAGGGTCATTTTTGACCACCGGTAAAACAAATTTAAGGGCGTGATATGAAAAAAAATGAGATTTTTGTACAAAATTCTTTTTGCTTAAAAAAACTTCTAAATAATCCCAAAGGCATCAAATAGTCACTTGTAAGGTATTGCAGACATTTTGAAACACTTTAAGAGGGTCATTTTAGACCACCGATACAAAAAATCGTAAGGACGCGGTGTGAAAAAAAAATGAGATTTTGGTCCAAAATTTGTTCTGTTTTAAAACACTTCTAAATAATCTCAGACATCAAATAATCACTTGTGAGGTATTTCAGACATTTTGAAAACCTTTTGAAGTGGGTCATTTTCAACCACCAGTACAAAAAATTGTAAGGACGCGGTATGAAAAAAAAATGAGATTTTGGTCCAAAATTTTTTTTGCTTAAAAACACTTCTTACAAATCCCAAAGGCATCAAATACTCACTTGTGAGGTATTTCAGACATTTTGAAAACCTTTTGAAGTGGGTCATTTTCAACCACCAGTACAAAAAATTGTAAGGACGCGGTATGAAAAAAAATGAGATTTTGGTCCAAAATTTTTTTTGTTTAAAAATACTTCTAAACAATCCCAAAGGCATCAAATACTCACTTGTGAGGTATTTCAGACATTTTGAAACCCTTTTGAAGTGGGCCATTTTCAACCACCGGTACAAAAAATTGTAAGGACGCGGTATGAAAAAAAATGAGATTTTGGTCCAAAATTTTTTTTGCTTAAAAATACTTCTAAACAATCACAATGGCATCAATTAGTCACATGTGAGGTATTTAAGACATTTTGATACCATTTTGAAGACGGTCATTTTCGACCGCCAGTAAAAAAAATTGTGAGGGCGCGATGTGAAAAAAAATGAGATTTTGGTCCAAAAACTTTTTTGTTAAAAAATACTGCTAAAAAATACCAAACAATCCCAATGGCATCAATTCATCACATGTGAGGTATTTCAGACATTTTGAAACCATTTTGAAGAGGGTCATTTTCGACCACCTGTACAAGAAATCGTAAGGACGTAAAGAATGAAAAAAAAAAATTTTGGCCCAAATTTTTTTTTGCTTAAAAACACTTCTAAATAATCCCAAAGACATCAAATAGTCACTTGCGAGGTATTTCAGACATTTTGAAACCCTTTTGAAGAGGGTCATTTTCTACCACCAGTAAAAATAATCGTAAGGACGCGGTATGAAAAAAAATGAGATTTTGGTCCAAAATTTTTTTTGCTTAAAAATACTTCTAAACAATCCCAAAGGCATCAATTAGTCACATTTGAGGTATATAAGATATTTTCAAACAATTTTGAAGAGGGTCATTTTTGACCACCGGTAAAAAAAATCGTATGGACGCGGTATGAAAAAAAATGAGATTTCGGTCAAAAAAGTTTTTGCTTAAAAATACTTCTAAACAATCCCAACGGCATAAATTACTCACATATGAGGTATTTCAGACATTCTGAAACCCTTTTGAAGAGGGCCATTTTCAACCACCGGTACAAAAAATTGTAAGGACGCGGTATGAAAAAAAATGAGATTTTGGTCCAAAATTTTTTTTGCTTAAAAATACTTCTAAACAATCACAATGGCATCAATTAGTCACATGTGAGGTATTTAAGACATTTTGAAACCATTTTGAAGAGGGTCATTTTTGACCAATAGTAAAAAAAAAAAATCGTAATGACGCGGTATGGAAAAAAAAAGACATTTTGGTCCAAAAGTTTTTTGTTTAAAAAGACTTCTAAATAATCCGAAAGACATCAAATAGTCACTTGTGAGGAATTTTAGACATTTTGAAACTCTTTTGAAAAGGGTCATTTTAGACTACCGGTACTAAAAATCGTAAGGACGCGGGATGAAAAAAAAATGAGATTTTGGTCCAAAATTTTTTTTATTTAAAACCACTTCTAAATAATCCCAAAGGCATCAAATAGTCACTTGTGAGGAATTTCAGACATTTTGATACCATTTTGAAGACGGTCATTTTCGACCGCCGGTAAATAAAATTGTGAGGGCGCGATGTGAAAAAAAATGAGATTTTGGTCCAAAAACTTTTTTGTTAAAAAATACTGCTAAAAAACACCAAACAATCCCAATGGCATCAATTCATCACATGTGAGGTATTTCAGACATTTTGAAACCATTTTGAAGAGGGTCATTTTCGACCACCTGTACAAGAAATCGTAAGGACGTAAAGAATGAAAAAAAAAAATTTTGGCCCAAATTTTTTTTTGCTTAAAAACACTTCTAAATAATCCCAAAGACATCAAATAGTCACTTGTGAGGTATTTCAGACATTTTGAAACCCTTTTGAAGAGGGTCATTTTCTACCACCGGTAAAAATAATCGTAAGGACGCGGTATGAAAAAAAAATGAGATTTTGGTCCAAAATTTTTTTTGCTTAAAAATACTTCTAAACAATCCCAAAGGCATCAATTAGTCACATTTGAGGTATATAAGATATTTTCAAACAATTTTGAAGAGGGTCATTTTTGACCACCGGTAAAAAAAATCGTATGGACGCGGTATGAAAAAAAATGACATTTCGGTCAAAAAAGTTTTTGCTTAAAAAGACTTCTAAATAATCCCAAAGACATCAAATAGTCACCTGTGAGTTATTTCAGACATTTTGAAACCCTTTTGAAGAGTCATTTTCAACAACCGGTACAAAAAATCGTAAGGACACGGTATAAAAAAAAAGATTTGGGTCCAAAAATTTTTTTGCTTAAAAATACTTCTAAACAATCCCAACGGCATAAATTACTCACATATGAGGTATTTCAGACATTCTGAAACCCTTTTTTAAGAGGGTCATTTTAGACCACCGGTACAAAAAATCCTAAGGACGTGGTATGAACAAAAATGAGATTTTGGTCCAAATTTTTTTTTGCTGAAAAATACTTCTAAACAATCCCAATGGCATCAATTCATCACATGTGAGGTATTTCAGACGTTTTGAAACCATTTTGAAGAGGGTCATTTTCGACCACCGGTACAAAAAATCGTAAGGACACGGTATGGAAAAAATGAGATTTTGGTCCAAAATTTTTTTTTTCTGAAAAACACTTCTAAACAATCCCAACCGCATCAGTTAGTCACATGTAAGGTATTTCAGACATTTTGAAACCCTTTTGAAGAGGGTCATTTTCGACCACGAGTAAAAAAAATCGTAAAGGCGCAGTATGAAAAAAAAGAGATTTGGGTCAACAAATTTTTTTGCTTAAAAATACTTCTAAACAATCCCAACGGCATAAATTACTCACATATGAGGTATTTCAGACATTCTGAAACCCTTTTGAAGAGGGTCATTTTTGACCACCGGTAAAAAAAAATTTAAGGGCGTGGTATGAAAAAAAATGAGATTTTGGTCCAAAATTATTTTTGCTTAAAAATATTTCTAATTAATCCCAATGGCATCAATTAATCACATGTGAGGTATTTCAGACATTTTGAAACCATTTTGAAGAGGGTCATTTTCGATCACCGGTAAAAAAAAATCGTAAGGACGCGGTATGAAAAAAAATGAGATTTTGGTCCAAAATTCTTTTTGCTTAAAAACACTTCTAAATAATCCCAAAGGCATCAAATAGTCACTTGTGAGGTATTTCAGACATTTTGAAACCCTTTTTTAAGAGGGTCATTTTAGACCACCGGTATAAAAAAATCGTAAGGACGTGGTATGAACAAAAATGAGATTTTGGTCCAAAATTTTTTTTATTTAAAACCACTTCTAAATAATCCCAAAGGCATCAAATAGTCACTTGTGAGGTATTTAAGAAATTTTGAAACCATTTTGAAGAGGGTCATTTTCGACCGCCGGTAAAAAAAATCGTGAGGGCGCGATGTGAAAAAAAATGAGATTTTGGTCCAAAAACTTTTTTGTTAAAAAATACTGCTAAAAAATACCAAAGGTATAAAACAGTCACCCGTGAGGTATTTCAGACATTTTGAAACCCTTTTGAAGAGGGTCATTTTCGACCCCCGGTAAAAAAAAAAATCGTAAGGGCGCGATATGAAAAAAAAATGAGATTTTGGTCCAAAATTTTTTTTGCTTAAAAATACTTATAGATGATACAAAAGGCATCAATTAGTCAAATGTTAGGTATTTCAGAAATTTTGAAACCATTTTGAAGAGGGTCATTTTCGACGACCGGTACAAAAAATCGTAAGGGTGCGATATGAAAAAAAAATTAGATTTTGGTCCAAATTTTTTTTTAGCTTTAAAATACTTCTAAACAATCTTAAAAGCATCAATTTTTCACGTGTGAGGTATTTCAGAAATTTTGAAACCATTTTGAAGAGGGTCATTTTAGACCACCGGTACAAAAAATCGTAAGGACGTGGTATGAAAAAAATGAGATTTTGGTCCAAAATTTTTTTTGCTTAAAAATACTTCTAAATAATCCCAAAGGCATCAAATAGTCACTTTGTTAGGTATTTCAGACATTTTGAAACCCTTTTGAAGAGGGTCATTTTTGACCACCGGTAAAAAAAATCGTAAGGACGCAGTATGAAAAAAATGAGATTTTGGTCCAAAATTTTTTTTGCTCAAAAACACTTCTAAATAATCCCAAAGGTAATAAATATACACGTGAGGTATTTCAGACATTTTGAAACCCTTTTGAAGAGGGTCATTTTCGACCACCGGTACAAAAAATTGTAAGGGCGCGATATTAAAAAAAAAAATTAGATCTTGGTCCAAATTTTTTTTTTCTTTAAAATACTTCTAAACAATCCCAAAGGCATCAATTTGTCACGTGTGAGGTATTTAAGAAATTTTGAAACCAGTTTGAAGAGGGTCATTGTCGACCACCGGTACAAAAAATTGTAAGGGCGCGATATGAAAAAAAAAGAGATTTTGGTCCAAAATTTTTTTGCTTAAAAATACTTCTAGATGATACAAAATGTATGAATTAGTCACCTGTGAGGTATTTCAGACATTTTGATACCATTTTGAAGAGTGTCATTTTGACCGCCGGTAAAAAAAATCGTGAGGGCGCGATATGAAAAAAAAATGAGATTTTGGTCCAAAATTTTTTTTGCTTTGAAATACTTCTAAATGATCCCAAAGGCATAAATTAGTCATGTGTGAGGTATTTTAGACAATTTGAAACCATTTTGAAGAGGGTTATTTTTTACCACCGGTACAAAAAATCGTAAGGGCGCGATGTGAAAAAAAAAAGATTTTGGTCCAAAATCTTTTTTGTTAAAAAAATACTTCTATAAAATACCAAAGGTATCAAACAGTCACCTGTGAGGTATTTCAGACATTTTGAAACCCTTTTGAAGAGGGTCATTTTCGACCACCGGTAAAAAAAAATCGTAAGGGTGCGATATGAAAAAAATTAAATTTTTGTCAAAAATTTTTTTTGCTTAAAAATACTTCTAGATGATAAAAAAAGGCATCAATTAGTCAAATGTTAGGTATTTGAGAAATTTTGAAACCATTTTGAAGAGGGTCATTTTCGACGACCGGTACAAAAAATCGTAAGGGTGCGATATTAAAAAAAAAATTAGATTTTGGTCCAAATTTTTTTTTAGCTTTAAAATACTTCTAAACAATCCTAAAAGCATCAACTTGTCACGTGTGAGGTATTTCAGAAATTTTGAAACCATTTTGAAGAGGGTCATTTTCAACCACTGGTACAAAAAATCGTAAGGGCGCGACATGAAAAAATAATGAGATTTTTGTCCAAAAAAATTTTTTCTTAAAAATACTTCTAGATGATACAAAATGTATGAATTAGTCACCTTTGAGGTATTTCAGACATTTTGAAACCATTTTGAAGAGGGTCATTTTCGATCACCGGTACCAAAAATATTAAGCGATGAAAAAAAAAAAAAGATAGTTTGGTCCAAAATTTTTTTTAGCTTAAAAATACTTCTAAACTAGAAGCACTCGGACAGCGTAGACCTCCGCCAAGGCTGATCAGTTGCCCCCCCCCCCCCCCCCCGTGGGCCCCCCCACCCCCGATCACCACCAAAATTTAATCATTTCTTCCTTATCCCATTTCCAACAAACCCTGAAAATTTCATCCAAATGTGTCCATAACTTTTTGAGTTATGTTGCACACTAACGGACAGACAAACAAACAAACAAATAAACAAACAAACCCTGGAAAAAACATAACCTCCTTGGCGGAGGTAACAATCCCAAAGGCAACAATACGTCACATGTGAGGTGTTTCCGACATTTTGAAAACATTTTGAAGAGGGTCATTTTTTACCACCGGTACAAAAAATCGTAAGGGCGTGGTATGAAAAAAAATGAGATTTTGGTCCAAAATTTTTTTTTTCTTAAAAAAACTTCTAAATGATACCAAAGGAATCAATTAGTCACCTGTGAGGTGTTTCAGACATTTTGAAACCATTTTGAAGAGGGTCATTTTCGACCACAGGTACAAACAATTGTAAGGGCGCGGTATGAAACAAAATAAAATTTTGGTCCAAAATGTTCTTTTCTTAAAAACACGTCTAAACAATCCCAAAGGCATCAATTAGTCACCTGTGAGGTATTTCAGACATTTTGATACCATTTTGAAGAGGGTCATTTTAGACCACCAGTACAAAAAATCGTAAGGGTGCGGTATGAAAAAAAAAAGATTTTGGTGCACAATTTCTTTTGTTTAAAAATACTTCTAAATGATACCAAAGGCATCAATCACTCACCTGTGAGGTATTTCAGATATTTTGAAACCATTCTGAAGAAGGTCATTTTCCACCACCGGTACAAAAAATCGTAAGGGAACGATGAAAAAAAAAAAATGAGATTTTGGTCCAAAATTTTTTTTGCTTTAAAATATTTCTAAACTATCCCAAAGGCATCAATTAGTCTCATGTTAGGCATTTCAGACATTTTGAAACCATGTTGAAGAGGGTCATTTTCAACCACCGGATTAAAAAATTCTAATGGCGCCATATGAAAAAAAAAAAAATTAGATTTTGGTCCAAAATTTTTTTTGCTCAAAAATAATTCTAAACAATCCCAAAGGCATCAATTAGTTACCTGTGAGGTATTTCAGACATTTTGAAACTATTTTGAAGAGGGTCATGTTAAAATACCGGTACAAAAAATCATAAGGGAGCGGTATGAAAAAAAAAAGATATTTTGGTCCAAATTTTCTTTTGCTTAAAAATACTTCTAAACAATCCCAAAGGCATCAATTAGTCGCATGTGAGGTATTTAAGACATTTTAAAACCATTTTGAGGAGGGTCATTTTCGACCACCGGCACAAAAAATTTTAAGGGGGCGGTTTTTGCGCCCCGGCCTAGGGGTTTACCAGGGCGAACATAATGTGCTCAACTTTGACCCCTCCCAGCTCCCAAGCACACATGTTAATCAAAACTAAAAATTTACAATATTTATTGTTAGTATTTTTCTCAACAACTAAGGAAGGGTTAGGGGAGGGAGCGGCTAAAACAACAAACAAAATATCTTCTTTAAAGTTTAAACTAACTTACCTACTCAAAATAAATGCAAGAAATAAAATACAGAAAACTTACCTAACTACCTAACCAAAAACAGGAGAAAACGGGAAAACAAAAGAGCTGACCTCCCCTACCAGAAAAAGGTTCAATTTAACAAAACTATTTACAACTATAAATGTACAATCGAATTATCGCACGAAGACTGACGGTCACACACACGAACACAGGGTTGGAAGCTGGAAGAAGGTAAGAGAGAGCCAGGACGGAAGTTCCAGGGCCATTTTTAAAGGGCCGGGAAATCACCTTCCACCAATCAGCTTCCTGCAACAAACAGACACAAAAGGGGCACAGCACACCTACAGGACGGGGGAGAACACACACACACTAAACAGAAAACACATACATATACATATACATATAAATAGATAAATTATTACCCAGGGTCCTAACACCCCCCCCACCTAAGTTTAAACATTTCCGCCCCTAAGGAAATGTTTAAACCCTAAAACCCAGGACAGAAAAGGGCTTCCAAGGACTCAAATAATTCCTGATACACAAGAAAGTAATCAAAGTAGTGAGTTGGCCAAAAGGTGCAGCTGTTGAAATCTAAGATCGCCTGCACTTTCGCCACCAGGCGGCGCACCTGCCGCAGCCACATCCGGCTCCTCGGACAGGTGACAACAGCTTTTCCTGGGATACCTTGGGCTGGGTGGATAGGTAACGCAGCCCCCTCTAACCTATGAAAAAATCCTTTTAAAGCTTTGAAGTTCGCCAACTGGGCACATGGACCTGAAATACGCTGTCCACTTAAACAGTCCTCAGGACTGTAGGACGGGGTAGATACACTCTGAACAGGGGTGACGCAGGACAACGGGGCTATGGCTGTCTTATCTGCGCCATCTGAAACGACATAAGACCAACCAGGCACATGCATACATAGGGCCCAAAGGGGGCTTGAGCCCCTGCCCTTTTCTCATCGTAGAAAAAGTGCCCTTTTTACTTTTAAAAGAAAACGGCTGTATAAAAACGCCACGGTTATCTACCGTACGCATTTCCTTGTTATAGCACGTACGTGTGTTGAGTCTGATGTCGCTTCTCTGTCCGCTGTCTCTGAGGAGCGGGGCGGAGAGAGAGAGAGAGAGAGTAGTACAAGCCGGTCACACCTCTACTGTGTAGTACCTGCACAGATGAGACAGGACAGTGGATTGACTTCAACCTTTGTTGCTTATCAAAGGTTAAAGGTTATAGGCCAATGTTTTATTGCTTTTTAGAATTGCAGCTGAATCGCATGTCCTCCAAACTTCAGTATTATGATATGTTTTGACAATAATTTGCTGACTCAAGAGAAACAGCAATTGCATCACTCACAGCTGCACAATATACACAGCTATGTTGTTGTTGTTATCTATGGCTACTTTATTAATTTTACATTAAGCCACATATTGCGTTATTAAGGCCTGAAAAAAATCTGGCACACACATACTGCCCTTTTGTGACTTTGAACCCCTGCCCCTCTAGAATCCTGTGCACGTCCCTGAGACCAACACATATTCACACGGCAAACACGTGACTTTTTCTGTCTATCTGGTGTTTTAATTACATAATCCGTGTCACTCACTTTCCACTCCACCTTATAAGGACCAGCAAACCTTGCGTGGAGACTAGAACCCACAACAGGTAACAACACAAGCACCAGATCACCTGGCTGAAACTGACGACTACGCGCACACTTCTCATAATTCTGTTTCATTTTAGACTGGGCAGCAGAGACACACTGACGGGCCGTCTCACAAGCAGTATGGAACCGCTCTCTAAACGAACTGACATAGTCCAACACATTGTGCACGGGGGTCGGCTTATCCGTCAGCCACTTCTCCTGCAGCAGCCGCAGCGGTCCGCGCACAGTGTGCCCGAAAACCAGCTCTGCAGGACTAAACCGGAGAGACTCCTGAGTAGTCTCCCGGACAGCGAACATTAACAGGGTCAGACCTTCATCCCACTCCCTGTTAGGGTACATTTACACGGCAACACTCCGCAAAGATTTCTCCTTTGCGTTATAAAATCATTCCGCGTTAAGACGAAGCCGCTATGATAACGATCTGCATTAACATGAGTCCGCGAGGACGGCTGAATACGCTGTAGTGTCCATGCCAGACCAGTAGCTGGCGATGTAGAGCTGTAGTGAAACAGTGGCGGTAAAACACGCGCCTGCGCACAAACGATTTCCGGTTTAGACAGCCTTTAAATGAGGAGAAGAAGAAGAAGAAGAAGAAGAGGCGGACAACACTATTTACAAACAACAATGGCGAGTGGTCGTACAAAGACGCAGGACTTCTTTGTCTGGACAGACGAGCTGAGCACAGTTAGCAGCACGTATGTTGTTCTGAAACCGGCCATTGTTGTTGTGGTTCTTCCTTCTTTTTCTGCAGCTTTATTGTGTCATAGAGGCTGGCAAACCAGCTTGGAGGTGCATTACCGCCACCAACTGGCCTGGAGTGGGTTAACTGGCGGTGCTTGGCTGCGTGCGCATGCGGTGACGTCATATTTTACCCCGGAACGCTCCGATTCGCGTTAACACGGAGCTGAAATGCGGAGCGTATCGATAACATTCCACCCTGGACCCTGGTATCAAAAGTTTCCGGATTCAGGCACTCTAGGCACCGTTTCCATGTTAACAGAAGGCTAATCCGCGATGAAATCTTCCTGGAGTCGACCGAATCCTATGCCGTGTAAACGGGGCCTTAGATTCAACACAAAATTTACGAAGCATAGACTTAAGGGTTTGATGAAATCTTTCCAGTGCGCCCTGGCCCTCAGGATGGTACGCACTGGAGAATCGATGCTTAATGGCCAATTGTTCCATCACCTGGGAAAACACATTTGACATAAAGTTAGATCCCTGGTCAGTTTGAATACGTTTGGGTAAGCCGAAAGTAGAAAAAAACTTAACCAAGGCTTTTACCACAGCTTTTGCCCTTAGTGCGCACAGCGGAACCGCCTCTGGGAACCGGGTTGCGGAACACATTATGGTGAGCAGATATTGATTTCCAGATTTTGTTTTTGGCAATGGGCCAACACAGTCCACAATGACATGTTCAAATGGTTCAGAAATAACTGGGACCAGATGTAAAGGAGCTGGGGGAATGACCTGGTTAGGCTTCCCACACACTTAACACACATGACACGAACGACAGAATTTGATGACGTCAGACTTTAAACCTGGCCAGAAAAAATATCGGAGCACCTGATCATAAGTTTTCTTAATGACCAGAAAGATGATGATCATGAGCTAAACTTAACACTTGGAGAGGGAATTGTTTTGGCACAACAATTTGTAAGACTGCATCACATTCCGCTCCGGACACAGGAAACCATTTACACATTAACACTCCGTCTTCAACCAAGTATGTTACGGAATGCACAGGCGATTTAACAGGATCACTTTGAGCAGCAGATAAACAGCTGGTTAAGGTTTCATCCACCTGCTGGGACTCTATAACCCATAAAGACCCAGTGTTACTTTTGTGTCAGTTCCAAAATATTTTTTTCTCCATATTTAAGTTTTCTTAAGTGATTTATCACAATTTTTTATGACATAATCCTCTGTATTTTGTGTTTTTTCAGTGAACATCAGGTATTTTCCTATATTTAATTTATTGATCATGTAGATGTTCATTAAAACTTAGATTCAGTTTGAGGGTTATTATAGCAGAAACAGAGAAAACTGAGGAAAAAGTGACTTTTTCTGCAAAATCTCTCATTAACTGAGCATTAATCCAGTGTCTCCATCCACTGTCATTGATCCAACTCCATGGGTTTTACTGGTGAATCAATGCTGTAGAAGATGAAAATGTTTCCACGGTAACTACGGAGCCTCTGATCATCCAAATGGGTCATATCTGATGACCATAAAAAGATGACAAACTGCATTTTATATCAATTATTTACATGGATTGATAGAATTAGTGGGTCAGAAGATATTAAACATTTTAGATCAGTAGATGTTTTGGTCGTCGGTGGATGTTTGGGTCTTTATGGGATAAGCTTCTTTTTGGACACATCTAAATGCAAGTTTTCAAACTCTGGTTTTACATCAATACACACAGTTTCATTTAACTCAGAAGGAGGGCTGTTGGATTCACACGGCGCGCACAAAAAGGAGTCGGACAGATCCGGCAGATCTCCTAGCCGGCGAGCCTGGGCACGCGTCACCGCGCACACCGGAAAAACGGTTGGATCGCAGACGGCAATGGAATTACCCTAATCAGCAACGGGGCAATCGGTTACTTCGGGTACGGAAGGAAAAACTTTCTGACCGGCCAAATCATTTCCAAGGATCAGATCAACCCCTGCCACGGGCAGCTGATCACGCACACCTACGCGCACGGTGCCGGAGACCAGTGGACAGGAGAGTACAGCAGAGAGCAGCGGCATGCGGAAAACACTCAGTTTTATTCCCCACACCAACAAATCAGAACCACAATAAGTTTTATCTGAAAACGGGTTCTTCGCACCGGTATCTCTCAAAATGGTGATGGGAACCTGGTCCCCCTCACCCAATGACAAAAAACCATGTGAAATAAAAGGGCGGAACTCATCAAACACAGACTGTACACATTTTGCCGGTTTTGTGGGAGACGCAGATGTACACTGTATTAATCCCACAGCAGAGGGATGTTTGGTTTTTGTTTGCTCTTTCTTCTTTAAAACCGGACAAACTGCAGTCAGGTGGCCTGGCTGCCCACAGTAAAAACACTCCCGGCTCTCACCACCTTCAGACACAAACGCACGCCGGGCGTCCTTAGGAGAACGCACCCGTTCACCATCAGAAGCCTCTCGGCGCACCAGAGTCATAAAGACACTTTTATGGGTCAAAGCGAACTCATCTGCGAGAACAGCAGCTTCAGAAAGTGACCCGACTTTCTGCTCATTCAGATACACAACTATGCGCTCCGGCAAACACTGTTTAAATTCCTCTAACAGGACGAGTTCTCGCAGCTGCGCAAAATCATTTACTTTACTGGAGTGACACCATTTGTCAAACAAAACACCTTTCTCCCGCGCAAACTCCACATATGTCTGGTCAGGGGTTTTTACACACTTTCTAAATTTTTGCCGGTAAGCCTCCGGCACCAACTCATAAGCACGGAGAACAGTGGCTTTAACAACCTCATAATCCAAACTCTGTTCAACAGTTAGTGTGGAACACACCTCCTGTGCTTTTCCTGTCAGCTTACACTGGAGCAGCACAGACCAAACATCCTTTGGCCAGTTCAGGGTGCCTGCTATGCGCTCAAAAGCACTGAAGTAACAGTCCACCTCCGCCTCTCTGAACGGAGGCACCAGTGCTATGTGCCGGCTCACATGGAAGCTGTCACGGGGAGAGTGTGTGGATGTGTGTTCCACAGGCGAGTGGGGAGTAACAGGCTGACGTTCCAGCTCCAGGGCTTTCACCCTGAGGAGCATGGCCTCCACCTCCGGCTCTTTATGTCTTACCTCCACCTCCTTTATGCGCAGAGTCAGTCGGAGTTCTTCCGCCGACATCCTCTGTACAACCGGAGGTTCCGCTGATGCGGTGGGTGACGACGGCTGAGGCTGACGGAGCTCCTCCTCCACGTCACCAGCTCCTGCTGTCAACACTCCCCTCTCCCGAAGCTTCTCAATGAGGAGCTCCCGCAGCTCCTCCTTCCTAATATTAGTAGGAATGCACACCAAAACGAGTGGCAACCAGCATTAAATCCACTGTCCTACAGGTGTCTAACCGCTCCAGTGTAGGATGCGCGGTAAACGCTTCCAAATCAAAATCCATTTTACACAGAAAAACCACAGACCAGAAATGTGTCAAAAAATACTCACCAAAACTTACCGCAAAAAAAACACACACTCGGAAAAAAAATCGGACGAGCCCCCAAATTATGTTTTGCCCCGGCCTAGGGGTTCACCAGGGCGAACATAATGTGCTCAACTTTGACCCCTCCCAGCTCCCAAGCACACACGTCAGTCAAAACTAAAATTTCACAATATTTATTATTAGTATTTTTCTCAACAACTAAGGAAGGGTTAGGGGAGGGGGCGGCTAAAACAACAAACAAAATATCTTCTTTAAAGTTTAACTTACCTACTCAAAATAAATGCAAGAAATAAAATACAGAAAACTTACCTAACCAAAACCAGGAGAAAACGGGAAAACAAAAGAGCCGACCTCCCCTACCAGAAAAGGGTTCAATTTAACAAAACTATTTACAACTATAAATGTACAATCGAATTATCGAAGGAAGACTGACGGTCACACACACGAACACAGGGTTGGAAGGTGGAAGAAGGTAAGAGAGAGCCAGGACGGAAGTTCCAGGGCCATTTTTAAAGGGCCGGGAAATCACCTTCCACCAATCAGCTTCCTGTAACAAACAGACACAAAAGGGGCACAGCACACCTACAGGACGGGGGAGAACACACACACACTAAACAGAAAACACATACATATACATATAAATAGATAAATTATGACCCAGGGTCATAACAGCGGTATGAAAAAAATGAGATTTTGGTCCAAAATTATTTTTTTCTTAAAAATACATCTAAACAATCCCAAAGGCATCAATTAGTCACATTTGAAGTATTTCAGACATTTTGAAACCATTTTGAAGAGGGTCATTTTCGACCACCAACACAAAAAATCGTAAGGAAAAATCGTATGAAAAAAAAATGAGGTTTGGGTCCAAAATATTTTTTGCTTAAAAATACTTCGAAACAATCCCAATGACATCAATTAGTCACGTGTTAGGTATTTCAGACATTTTGAAACCATTTTGAAGAGGGGCACTTTCGACCACCGGTACAAAGAATCAAAAGGGCGCGGTATGAAAAAAAAACCCGAAATTTTGGTATGAATTTCTTTTTTCTTAAAATACTTCTAAATGACACCAAAGGCATCAATTAGTCACCTGTGAGGTATTTCAGAGATTTTGAAACCATTTTGAAGAGGGTCATTTTCGACCACCGGTACAAAAAATTTTAAGGGCACGGTATGAAAAAAAAAAAAGAGAGATTTTGGAAAAAAAACTTTTTTGCTTAAAAAACCTTCTAAACAATTCCAAAGGCATCAATTAGTCACATGTGAGATATTTCAAACATTTTAAAACTATTTTGAGGAGGGTCATTTTCGACTACCACCATAAAAAATCGTATGGGCGCGGTATGAAAAAAGATGAGATTTTGGTCCAAATTTTTTGTTCTTAAAAATACTTCCAAATGATACCAAAGGCATCAATTAGTCACCGGTGAGGTATTTCAGAAATTTTGAAATCCATTTTGAAGAGGGTCATTTTCGACCAACAGTACAAAAAATACAAACCGGTACAAATTTTTTTTTGCTTAAAAGTACTTCTAAACAATCCCAAAGGCATCAGTTTGTCACGTTTGGGGTAATTAAGAGATTTTTAAACCATTTTGAAGAGGGTCATTTTCGACCACCGGTACAAAAAAATCGTAAGGGCGCGATGTGAAAAGAAATGAGATTTTGGTCCAAAATTTTTTTTGCTTAAAAATACTTCTAAACAATCCCAAAGGCATCAATTAGTCTCATGTGAGGTTATTCAGACATTTTGAAACCATTTCGAAGAGGGTCATTTTCAACCACCGGCAAAAAAAATCGTAAGGGCGCGATGTGAAAAGAAATGAGATTTTGGTCCAAAATTTTTTTTGCTTAAAAATACTTCTAAATGATACCAAAGGACTCAATTAGTCATATTTGAGGCATTTCAGAAATTTTGAAACCATTTTGAAGAGGGTCATTTTCGACCACCGGTACAGAAAATTGTAAGAAATGTAAAGAAATGTACAGAAAATCGTAAAAAAATGAGATTTTGGTCAAAAATTGTTTTTTCTTAAAAATACTTCTAAACAGTCCCAAAGGCATCAATTAATCACATGTGAGGCATTTCAGACATTTTGAAACCTTTTTGAAGAGGGTCATTTTCGACCACCGGTACAAAAAATCGTTAGGGCGCGATATGAAAAAAAAAAGAGATGTTGCTCCAAAATTTTTTTTGCCTAAAAATACTTCTAAACAATCCAAAAGGCATCAATTAGTCACCTATGAGGTATTTTAGACATTTTGAAATCTTTTTGAAGAAGGGTCATTTTCGAATAAAGGCGTTGTCGTGCGACGCGTTATAACCGTGTAATAAAGGCGTTGTCGTGCGACGCGTTATAACCGTGTAATAAAGGCGTTGTCGTGCGACGCGTTATAACCGTGTAATAAAGGCGTTGTCGTGCGACGCGTTATAACCGTGTAATAAAGGCGTGGGCGTGCGACGCGTTATAACCGTGTAATAAAGGCGTTGTCGTGCGACGCGTTATAACCGTGTAATAAAGGCGTTGTCGTGCGACGCGTTATAACCGTGTAATAAAGGCGTTGTCGTGCGACGCGTTATAACCGTGTAATAAAGGCGTTGTCGTGCGACGCGTTATAACCGTGTAATAAAGGCGTTGTCGTGCGACGCGTTATAACCGTGTAATAAAGGCGTTGTCGTGCGACGCGTTATAACCGTGTAATAAAGGCGTTGTCGTGCGACGCGTTATAACCGTGTAATAAAGGCGTTGTCGTGCGACGCGTTATAACCGTGTAATAAAGGCGTTGTCGTGCGACGCGTTATAACCGTGTAATAAAGGCGTTGTCGTGCGACGCGTTATAACCGTGTAATAAAGGCGTTGTCGTGCGACGCGTTATAACCGTGTAATAAAGGCGTTGTCGTGCGACGCGTTATAACCGTGTAATAAAGGCGTTGTCGTGCGACGCGTTATAACCGTGTAATAAAGGCGTTGTCGTGCGACGCGTTATAACCGTGTAATAAAGGCGTTGTCGTGCGACGCGTTATAACCGTGTAATAAAGGCGTTGTCGTGCGACGCGTTATAACCGTGTAATAAAGGCGTTGTCGTGCGACGCGTTATAACCGTGTAATAAAGGCGTTGTCGTGCGACGCGTTATAACCGTGTAATAAAGGCGTTGTCGTGCGACGCGTTATAACCGTGTAATAAAGGCGTTGTCGTGCGACGCGTTATAACCGTGTAATAAAGGCGTTGTCGTGCGACGCGTTATAACCGTGTAATAAAGGCGTTGTCGTGCGACGCGTTATAACCGTGTAATAAAGGCGTTGTCGTGCGACGCGTTATAACCGTGTAATAAAGGCGTTGTCGTGCGACGCGTTATAACCGTGTAATAAAGGCGTTGTCGTGCGACGCGTTATAACCGTGTAATAAAGGCGTTGTCGTGCGACGCGTTATAACCGTGTAATAAAGGCGTTGTCGTGCGACGCGTTATAACCGTGTAATAAAGGCGTTGTCGTGCGACGCGTTATAACCGTGTAATAAAGGCGTTGTCGTGCGACGCGTTATAACCGTGTAATAAAGGCGTTGTCGTGCGACGCGTTATAACCGTGTAATAAAGGCGTTGTCGTGCGACGCGTTATAACCGTGTAATAAAGGCGTTGTCGTGCGACGCGTTATAACCGTGTAATAAAGGCGTTGTCGTGCGACGCGTTATAACCGTGTAATAAAGGCGTTGTCGTGCGACGCGTTATAACCGTGTAATAAAGGCGTTGTCGTGCGACGCGTTATAACCGTGTAATAAAGGCGTTGTCGTGCGACGCGTTATAACCGTGTAATAAAGGCGTTGTCGTGCGACGCGTTATAACCGTGTAATAAAGGCGTTGTCGTGCGACGCGTTATAACCGTGTAATAAAGGCGTTGTCGTGCGACGCGTTATAACCGTGTAATAAAGGCGTTGTCGTGCGACGCGTTATAACCGTGTAATAAAGGCGTTGTCGTGCGACGCGTTATAACCGTGTAATAAAGGCGTTGTCGTGCGACGCGTTATAACCGTGTAATAAAGGCGTTGTCGTGCGACGCGTTATAACCGTGTAATAAAGGCGTTGTCGTGCGACGCGTTATAACCGTGTAATAAAGGCGTTGTCGTGCGACGCGTTATAACCGTGTAATAAAGGCGTTGTCGTGCGACGCGTTATAACCGTGTAATAAAGGCGTTGTCGTGCGACGCGTTATAACCGTGTAATAAAGGCGTTGTCGTGCGACGCGTTATAACCGTGTAATAAAGGCGTTGTCGTGCGACGCGTTATAACCGTGTAATAAAGGCGTTGTCGTGCGACGCGTTATAACCGTGTAATAAAGGCGTTGTCGTGCGACGCGTTATAACCGTGTAATAAAGGCGTTGTCGTGCGACGCGTTATAACCGTGTAATAAAGGCGTTGTCGTGCGACGCGTTATAACCGTGTAATAAAGGCGTTGTCGTGCGACGCGTTATAACCGTGTAATAAAGGCGTTGTCGTGCGACGCGTTATAACCGTGTAATAAAGGCGTTGTCGTGCGACGCGTTATAACCGTGTAATAAAGGCGTTGTCGTGCGACGCGTTATAACCGTGTAATAAAGGCGTTGTCGTGCGACGCGTTATAACCGTGTAATAAAGGCGTTGTCGTGCGACGCGTTATAACCGTGTAATAAAGGCGTTGTCGTGCGACGCGTTATAACCGTGTAATAAAGGCGTTGTCGTGCGACGCGTTATAACCGTGTAATAAAGGCGTTGTCGTGCGACGCGTTATAACCGTGTAATAAAGGCGTGTCGTGCGACGCGTTATAACCGTGTAATAAAGGCGTTGTCGTGCGACGCGTTATAACCGTGTAATAAAGGCGTTGTCGTGCGACGCGTTATAACCGTGTAATAAAGGCGTTGTCGTGCGACGCGTTATAACCGTGTAATAAAGGCGTTGTCGTGCGACGCGTTATAACCGTGTAATAAAGGCGTTGTCGTGCGACGCGTTATAACCGTGTAATAAAGGCGTTGTCGTGCGACGCGTTATAACCGTGTAATAAAGGCGTTGTCGTGCGACGCGTTATAACCGTGTAATAAAGGCGTTGTCGTGCGACGCGTTATAACCGTGTAATAAAGGCGTTGTCGTGCGACGCGTTATAACCGTGTAATAAAGGCGTTGTCGTGCGACGCGTTATAACCGTGTAATAAAGGCGTTGTCGTGCGACGCGTTATAACCGTGTAATAAAGGCGTTGTCGTGCGACGCGTTATAACCGTGTAATAAAGGCGTTGTCGTGCGACGCGTTATAACCGTGTAATAAAGGCGTTGTCGTGCGACGCGTTATAACCGTGTAATAAAGGCGTTGTCGTGCGACGCGTTATAACCGTGTAATAAAGGCGTTGTCGTGCGACGCGTTATAACCGTGTAATAAAGGCGTTGTCGTGCGACGCGTTATAACCGTGTAATAAAGGCGTTGTCGTGCGACGCGTTATAACCGTGTAATAAAGGCGTTGTCGTGCGACGCGTTATAACCGTGTAATAAAGGCGTTGTCGTGCGACGCGTTATAACCGTGTAATAAAGGCGTTGTCGTGCGACGCGTTATAACCGTGTAATAAAGGCGTTGTCGTGCGACGCGTTATAACCGTGTAATAAAGGCGTTGTCGTGCGACGCGTTATAACCGTGTAATAAAGGCGTTGTCGTGCGACGCGTTATAACCGTGTAATAAAGGCGTTGTCGTGCGACGCGTTATAACCGTGTAATAAAGGCGTTGTCGTGCGACGCGTTATAACCGTGTAATAAAGGCGTTGTCGTGCGACGCGTTATAACCGTGTAATAAAGGCGTTGTCGTGCGACGCGTTATAACCGTGTAATAAAGGCGTTGTCGTGCGACGCGTTATAACCGTGTAATAAAGGCGTTGTCGTGCGACGCGTTATAACCGTGTAATAAAGGCGTTGTCGTGCGACGCGTTATAACCGTGTAATAAAGGCGTTGTCGTGCGACGCGTTATAACCGTGTAATAAAGGCGTTGTCGTGCGACGCGTTATAACCGTGTAATAAAGGCGTTGTCGTGCGACGCGTTATAACCGTGTAATAAAGGCGTTGTCGTGCGACGCGTTATAACCGTGTAATAAAGGCGTTGTCGTGCGACGCGTTATAACCGTGTAATAAAGGCGTTGTCGTGCGACGCGTTATAACCGTGTAATAAAGGCGTTGTCGTGCGACGCGTTATAACCGTGTAATAAAGGCGTTGTCGTGCGACGCGTTATAACCGTGTAATAAAGGCGTTGTCGTGCGACGCGTTATAACCGTGTAATAAAGGCGTTGTCGTGCGACGCGTTATAACCGTGTAATAAAGGCGTTGTCGTGCGACGCGTTATAACCGTGTAATAAAGGCGTTGTCGTGCGACGCGTTATAACCGTGTAATAAAGGCGTTGTCGTGCGACGCGTTATAACCGTGTAATAAAGGCGTTGTCGTGCGACGCGTTATAACCGTGTAATAAAGGCGTTGTCGTGCGACGCGTTATAACCGTGTAATAAAGGCGTTGTCGTGCGACGCGTTATAACCGTGTAATAAAGGCGTTGTCGTGCGACGCGTTATAACCGTGTAATAAAGGCGTTGTCGTGCGACGCGTTATAACCGTGTAATAAAGGCGTTGTCGTGCGACGCGTTATAACCGTGTAATAAAGGCGTTGTCGTGCGACGCGTTATAACCGTGTAATAAAGGCGTTGTCGTGCGACGCGTTATAACCGTGTAATAAAGGCGTTGTCGTGCGACGCGTTATAACCGTGTAATAAAGGCGTTGTCGTGCGACGCGTTATAACCGTGTAATAAAGGCGTTGTCGTGCGACGCGTTATAACCGTGTAATAAAGGGGTTGTCGTGCGACGCGTTATAACCGTGTAATAAAGGCGTTGTCGTGCGACGCGTTATAACCGTGTAATAAAGGCCTTGTCGTGCGACGCGTTATAACCGTGTAATAAAGGCGTTGTCGTGCGACGCGTTATAACCGTGTAATAAAGGCCTTGTCGTGCGACGCGTTATAACCGTGTAATAAAGGCCTTGTCGTGCGACGCGTTATAACCGTGTAATAAAGGCGTTGTCGTGCGACGCGTTATAACCGTGTAATAAAGGCCTTGTCGTGCGACGCGTTATAACCGTGTAATAAAGGCGTTGTCGTGCGACGCGTTATAACCGTGTAATAAAGGCGTTGTCGTGCGACGCGTTATAACCGTGTAATAAAGGCCTTGTCGTGCGACGCGTTATAACCGTGTAATAAAGGCGTTGTCGTGCGACGCGTTATAACCGTGTAATAAAGGCGTTGTCGTGCGACGCGTTATAACCGTGTAATAAAGGCGTTGTCGTGCGACGCGTTATAACCGTGTAATAAAGGCGTTGTCGTGCGACGCGTTATAACCGTGTAATAAAGGCGTTGTCGTGCGACGCGTTATAACCGTGTAATAAAGGCGTTGTCGTGCGACGCGTTATAACCGTGTAATAAAGGCGTTGTCGTGCGACGCGTTATAACCGTGTAATAAAGGCGTTGTCGTGCGACGCGTTATAACCGTGTAATAAAGGCGTTGTCGTGCGACGCGTTATAACCGTGTAATAAAGGCCTTGTCGTGCGACGCGTTATAACCGTGTAATAAAGGCGTTGTCGTGCGACGCGTTATAACCGTGTAATAAAGGCCTTGTCGTGCGACGCGTTATAACCGTGTAATAAAGGCCTTGTCGTGCGACGCGTTATAACCGTGTAATAAAGGCCTTGTCGTGCGACGCGTTATAACCGTGTAATAAAGGCGTTGTCGTGCGACGCGTTATAACCGTGTAATAAAGGCGTTGTCGTGCGACGCGTTATAACCGTGTAATAAAGGCGTTGTCGTGCGACGCGTTATAACCGTGTAATAAAGGCGTTGTCGTGCGACGCGTTATAACCGTGTAATAAAGGCGTTGTCGTGCGACGCGTTATAACCGTGTAATAAAGGCGTTGTCGTGCGACGCGTTATAACCGTGTAATAAAGGCGTTGTCGTGCGACGCGTTATAACCGTGTAATAAAGGCGTTGTCGTGCGACGCGTTATAACCGTGTAATAAAGGCGTTGTCGTGCGACGCGTTATAACCGTGTAATAAAGGCGTTGTCGTGCGACGCGTTATAACCGTGTAATAAAGGCGTTGTCGTGCGACGCGTTATAACCGTGTAATAAAGGCGTTGTCGTGCGACGCGTTATAACCGTGTAATAAAGGCGTTGTCGTGCGACGCGTTATAACCGTGTAATAAAGGCGTTGTCGTGCGACGCGTTATAACCGTGTAATAAAGGCGTTGTCGTGCGACGCGTTATAACCGTGTAATAAAGGCGTTGTCGTGCGACGCGTTATAACCGTGTAATAAAGGCGTTGTCGTGCGACGCGTTATAACCGTGTAATAAAGGCGTTGTCGTGCGACGCGTTATAACCGTGTAATAAAGGCGTTGTCGTGCGACGCGTTATAACCGTGTAATAAAGGCGTTGTCGTGTGACGCGTCATAACCATGTAATAAAGGCGTTGTCGTGCGACGCGTTATAACCGTGTAATAAAGGCGTTGTCGTGCGACGCGTTATAACCGTGTAATAAAGGCGTTGTCGTGCGACGCGTTATAACCGTGTAATAAAGGCGTTGTCGTGCGACGCGTTATAACCGTGTAATAAAGGCGTTGTCGTGCGACGCGTTATAACCGTGTAATTAAGGCGTTGTCGTGCGACGCGTTATAACCGTGTAATAAAGGCGTTGTCGTGCGACGCGTTATAACCGTGTAATAAAGGCGTTGTCGTGCGACGCGTTATAACCGTGTAATAAAGGCGTTGTCGTGCGACGCGTTATAACCGTGTAATAAAGGCCTTGTCGTGCGACGCGTTATAACCGTGTAATAAAGGCGTTGTCGTGCGACGCGTTATAACCGTGTAATAAAGGCGTTGTCGTGCGACGCGTTATAACCGTGTAATAAAGGCGTTGTCGTGCGACGCGTTATAACCGTGTAATAAAGGCGTTGTCGTGCGACGCGTTATAACCGTGTAATAAAGGCGTTGTCGTGCGACGCGTTATAACCGTGTAATAAAGGCGTTGTCGTGCGACGCGTTATAACCGTGTAATAAAGGCGTTGTCGTGCGACGCGTTATAACCGTGTAATAAAGGCGTTGTCGTGCGACGCGTTATAACCGTGTAATAAAGGCGTTGTCGTGCGACGCGTTATAACCGTGTAATAAAGGCGTTGTCGTGCGACGCGTTATAACCGTGTAATAAAGGCGTTGTCGTGCGACGCGTTATAACCGTGTAATAAAGGCGTTGTCGTGCGACGCGTTATAACCGTGTAATAAAGGCGTTGTCGTGCGACGCGTTATAACCGTGTAATAAAGGCGTTGTCGTGCGACGCGTTATAACCGTGTAATAAAGGCGTTGTCGTGCGACGCGTTATAACCGTGTAATAAGGCGTTGTCGTGCGACGCGTTATAACCGTGTAATAAAGGCGTTGTCGTGCGACGCGTTATAACCGTGTAATAAAGGCGTTGTCGTGCGACGCGTTATAACCGTGTAATAAAGGCGTTGTCGTGCGACGCGTTATAACCGTGTAATAAAGGCGTTGTCGTGCGACGCGTTATAACCGTGTAATAAAGGCGTTGTCGTGCGACGCGTTATAACCGTGTAATAAAGGCGTTGTCGTGCGACGCGTTATAACCGTGTAATAAAGGCGTTGTCGTGCGACGCGTTATAACCGTGTAATAAAGGCGTTGTCGTGCGACGCGTTATAACCGTGTAATAAAGGCGTTGTCGTGCGACGCGTTATAACCGTGTAATAAAGGCGTTGTCGTGCGACGCGTTATAACCGTGTAATAAAGGCGTTGTCGTGCGACGCGTTATAACCGTGTAATAAAGGCGTTGTCGTGCGACGCGTTATAACCGTGTAATAAAGGCGTTGTCGTGCGACGCGTTATAACCGTGTAATAAAGGCGTTGTCGTGCGACGCGTTATAACCGTGTAATAAAGGCGTTGTCGTGCGACGCGTTATAACCGTGTAATAAAGGCGTTGTCGTGCGACGCGTTATAACCGTGTAATAAAGGCGTTGTCGTGCGACGCGTTATAACCGTGTAATAAAGGCGTTGTCGTGCGACGCGTTATAACCGTGTAATAAAGGCGTTGTCGTGCGACGCGTTATAACCGTGTAATAAAGGCGTTGTCGTGCGACGCGTTATAACCGTGTAATAAAGGCGTTGTCGTGCGACGCGTTATAACCGTGTAATAAAGGCCTTGTCGTGCGACGCGTTATAACCGTGTAATAAAGGCCTTGTCGTGCGACGCGTTATAACCGTGTAATAAAGGCGTTGTCGTGCGACGCGTTATAACCGTGTAATAAAGGCCTTGTCGTGCGACGCGTTATAACCGTGTAATAAAGGCGTTGTCGTGCGACGCGTTATAACCGTGTAATAAAGGCGTTGTCGTGCGACGCGTTATAACCGTGTAATAAAGGCGTTGTCGTGCGACGCGTTATAACCGTGTAATAAAGGCGTTGTCGTGCGACGCGTTATAACCGTGTAATAAAGGCGTTGTCGTGCGACGCGTTATAACCGTGTAATAAAGGCGTTGTCGTGCGACGCGTTATAACCGTGTAATAAAGGCGTTGTCGTGCGACGCGTTATAACCGTGTAATAAAGGCGTTGTCGTGCGACGCGTTATAACCGTGTAATAAAGGCGTTGTCGTGCGACGCGTTATAACCGTGTAATAAAGGCGTTGTCGTGCGACGCGTTATAACCGTGTAATAAAGGCGTGGTCGTGCGACGCGGTATAACCGTGTAATAAAGGCGTTGTCGTGCGACGCGTTATAACCGTGTAATAAAGGCCTTGTCGTGCGACGCGTTATAACCGTGTAATAAAGGCCTTGTCGTGCGACGCGTTATAACCGTGTAATAAAGGCCTTGTCGTGCGACGCGTTATAACCGTGTAATAAAGGCCTTGTCGTGCGACGCGTTATAACCGTGTAATAAAGGCCTTGTCGTGCGACGCGTTATAACCGTGTAATAAAGGCGTTGTCGTGCGACGCGTTATAACCGTGTAATAAAGGCGTTGTCGTGCGACGCGTTATAACCGTGTAATAAAGGCGTTGTCGTGCGACGCGTTATAACCGTGTAATAAAGGCGTTGTCGTGCGACGCGTTATAACCGTGTAATAAAGGCGTTGTCGTGCGACGCGTTATAACCGTGTAATAAAGGCGTTGTCGTGCGACGCGTTATAACCGTGTAATAAAGGCGTTGTCGTGCGACGCGTTATAACCGTGTAATAAAGGCGTTGTCGTGCGACGCGTTATAACCGTGTAATAAAGGCGTTGTCGTGCGACGCGTTATAACCGTGTAATAAAGGCGTTGTCGTGCGACGCGTTATAACCGTGTAATAAAGGCGTTGTCGTGCGACGCGTTATAACCGTGTAATAAAGGCGTTGTCGTGCGACGCGTTATAACCGTGTAATAAAGGCGTTGTCGTGCGACGCGTTATAACCGTGTAATAAAGGCGTTGTCGTGCGACGCGTTATAACCGTGTAATAAAGGCGTTGTCGTGCGACGCGTTATAACCGTGTAATAAAGGCCTTGTCGTGCGACGCGTTATAACCGTGTAATAAAGGCCTTGTCGTGCGACGCGTTATAACCGTGTAATAAAGGCCTTGTCGTGCGACGCGTTATAACCGTGTAATAAAGGCCTTGTCGTGCGACGCGTTATAACCGTGTAATAAAGGCCTTGTCGTGCGACGCGTTATAACCGTGTAATAAAGGCCTTGTCGTGCGACGCGTTATAACCGTGTAATAAAGGCGTTGTCGTGCGACGCGTTATAACCGTGTAATAAAGGCGTTGTCGTGCGACGCGTTATAACCGTGTAATAAAGGCCTTGTCGTGCGACGCGTTATAACCGTGTAATAAAGGCCTTGTCGTGCGACGCGTTATAACCGTGTAATAAAGGCCTTGTCGTGCGACGCGTTATAACCGTGTAATAAAGGCCTTGTCGTGCGACGCGTTATAACCGTGTAATAAAGGCCTTGTCGTGCGACGCGTTATAACCGTGTAATAAAGGCCTTGTCGTGCGACGCGTTATAACCGTGTAATAAAGGCCTTGTCGTGCGACGCGTTATAACCGTGTAATAAAGGCGTTGTCGTGCGACGCGTTATAACCGTGTAATAAAGGCCTTGTCGTGCGACGCGTTATAACCGTGTAATAAAGGCCTTGTCGTGCGACGCGTTATAACCGTGTAATAAAGGCCTTGTCGTGCGACGCGTTATAACCGTGTAATAAAGGCCTTGTCGTGCGACGCGTTATAACCGTGTAATAAAGGCCTTGTCGTGCGACGCGTTATAACCGTGTAATAAAGGCGTTGTCGTGCGACGCGTTATAACCGTGTAATAAAGGCCTTGTCGTGCGACGCGTTATAACCGTGTAATAAAGGCCTTGTCGTGCGACGCGTTATAACCGTGTAATAAAGGCCTTGTCGTGCGACGCGTTATAACCGTGTAATAAAGGCCTTGTCGTGCGACGCGTTATAACCGTGTAATAAAGGCCTTGTCGTGCGACGCGTTATAACCGTGTAATAAAGGCCTTGTCGTGCGACGCGTTATAACCGTGTAATAAAGGCCTTGTCGTGCGACGCGTTATAACCGTGTAATAAAGGCCTTTGTCGTGCGACGCGTTATAACCGTGTAATAAAGGCCTTGTCGTGCGACGCGTTATAACCGTGTAATAAAGGCCTTGTCGTGCGACGCGTTATAACCGTGTAATAAAGGCCTTGTCGTGCGACGCGTTATAACCGTGTAATAAAGGCCTTGTCGTGCGACGCGTTATAACCGTGTAATAAAGGCGTTGTCGTGCGACGCGTTATAACCGTGTAATAAAGGCGTTGTCGTGCGACGCGTTATAACCGTGTAATAAAGGCCTTGTCGTGCGACGCGTTATAACCGTGTAATAAAGGCGTTGTCGTGCGACGCGTTATAACCGTGTAATAAAGGCGTTGTCGTGCGACGCGTTATAACCGTGTAATAAAGGCGTTGTCGTGCGACGCGTTATAACCGTGTAATAAAGGCGTTGTCGTGCGACGCGTTATAACCGTGTAATAAAGGCGTTGTCGTGCGACGCGTTATAACCGTGTAATAAAGGCGTTGTCGTGCGACGCGTTATAACCGTGTAATAAAGGCCTTGTCGTGCGACGCGTTATAACCGTGTAATAAAGGCGTTGTCGTGCGACGCGTTATAACCGTGTAATAAAGGCGTTGTCGTGCGACGCGTTATAACCGTGTAATAAAGGCGTTGTCGTGCGACGCGTTATAACCGTGTAATAAAGGCGTTGTCGTGCGACGCGTTATAACCGTGTAATAAAGGCGTTGTCGTGCGACGCGTTATAACCGTGTAATAAAGGCCTTGTCGTGCGACGCGTTATAACCGTGTAATAAAGGCCTTGTCGTGCGACGCGTTATAACCGTGTAATAAAGGCGTTGTCGTGCGACGCGTTATAACCGTGTAATAAAGGCGTTGTCGTGCGACGCGTTATAACCGTGTAATAAAGGCGTTGTCGTGCGACGCGTTATAACCGTGTAATAAAGGCGTTGTCGTGCGACGCGTTATAACCGTGTAATAAAGGCGTTGTCGTGCGACGCGTTATAACCGTGTAATAAAGGCGTTGTCGTGCGACGCGTTATAACCGTGTAATAAAGGCGTTGTCGTGCGCCGCGTTATAACCGTGTAATAAAGGCGTTGTCGTGCGACGCGTTATAACCGTGTAATAAAGGCCTTGTCGTGCGACGCGTTATAACCGTGTAATAAAGGCCTTGTCGTGCGACGCGTTATAACCGTGTAATAAAGGCCTTGTCGTGCGACGCGTTATAACCGTGTAATAAAGGCCTTGTCGTGCGACGCGTTATAACCGTGTAATAAAGGCGTTGTCGTGCGACGCGTTATAACCGTGTAATAAAGGCGTTGTCGTGCGACGCGTTATAACCGTGTAATAAAGGCCTTGTCGTGCGACGCGTTATAACCGTGTAATAAAGGCGTTGTCGTGCGACGCGTTATAACCGTGTAATAAAGGCGTTGTCGTGCGACGCGTTATAACCGTGTAATAAAGGCCTTGTCGTGCGACGCGTTATAACCGTGTAATAAAGGCGTTGTCGTGCGACGCGTTATAACCGTGTAATAAAGGCGTTGTCGTGCGACGCGTTATAACCGTGTAATAAAGGCGTTGTCGTGCGACGCGTTATAACCGTGTAATAAAGGCGTTGTCGTGCGACGCGTTATAACCGTGTAATAAAGGCGTTGTCGTGCGACGCGTTATAACCGTGTAATAAAGGCGTTGTCGTGCGACGCGTTATAACCGTGTAATAAAGGCCTTGTCGTGCGACGCGTTATAACCGTGTAATAAAGGCCTTGTCGTGCGACGCGTTATAACCGTGTAATAAAGGCGTTGTCGTGCGACGCGTTATAACCGTGTAATAAAGGCGTTGTCGTGCGACGCGTTATAACCGTGTAATAAAGGCCTTGTCGTGCGACGCGTTATAACCGTGTAATAAAGGCGTTGTCGTGCGACGCGTTATAACCGTGTAATAAAGGCGTTGTCGTGCGACGCGTTATAACCGTGTAATAAAGGCGTTGTCGTGCGACGCGTTATAACCGTGTAATAAAGGCGTTGTCGTGCGACGCGTTATAACCGTGTAATAAAGGCGTTGTCGTGCGACGCGTTATAACCGTGTAATAAAGGCGTTGTCGTGCGACGCGTTATAACCGTGTAATAAAGGCGTTGTCGTGCGACGCGTTATAACCGTGTAATAAAGGCGTTGTCGTGCGACGCGTTATAACCGTGTAATAAAGGCGTTGTCGTGCGACGCGTTATAACCGTGTAATAAAGGCGTTGTCGTGCGACGCGTTATAACCGTGTAATAAAGGCGTTGTCGTGCGACGCGTTATAACCGTGTAATAAAGGCGTTGTCGTGCGACGCGTTATAACCGTGTAATAAAGGCGTTGTCGTGCGACGCGTTATAACCGTGTAATAAAGGCGTTGTCGTGCGACGCGTTATAACCGTGTAATAAAGGCCTTGTCGTGCGACGCGTTATAACCGTGTAATAAAGGCCTTGTCGTGCGACGCGTTATAACCGTGTAATAAAGGCCTTGTCGTGCGACGCGTTATAACCGTGTAATAAAGGCCTTGTCGTGCGACGCGTTATAACCGTGTAATAAAGGCCTTGTCGTGCGACGCGTTATAACCGTGTAATAAAGGCCTTGTCGTGCGACGCGTTATAACCGTGTAATAAAGGCCTTGTCGTGCGACGCGTTATAACCGTGTAATAAAGGCCTTGTCGTGCGACGCGTTATAACCGTGTAATAAAGGCCTTGTCGTGCGACGCGTTATAACCGTGTAATAAAGGCCTTGTCGTGCGACGCGTTATAACCGTGTAATAAAGGCCTTGTCGTGCGACGCGTTATAACCGTGTAATAAAGGCGTTGTCGTGCGACGCGTTATAACCGTGTAATAAAGGCCGTTGTCGTGCGACGCGTTATAACCGTGTAATAAAGGCCTTGTCGTGCGACGCGTTATAACCGTGTAATAAAGGCCTTGTCGTGCGACGCGTTATAACCGTGTAATAAAGGCGTTGTCGTGCGACGCGTTATAACCGTGTAATAAAGGCCTTGTCGTGCGACGCGTTATAACCGTGTAATAAAGGCCTTGTCGTGCGACGCGTTATAACCGTGTAATAAAGGCGTTGTCGTGCGACGCGTTATAACCGTGTAATAAAGGCCTTGTCGTGCGACGCGTTATAACCGTGTAATAAAGGCCTTGTCGTGCGACGCGTTATAACCGTGTAATAAAGGCCTTGTCGTGCGACGCGTTATAACCGTGTAATAAAGGCCTTGTCGTGCGACGCGTTATAACCGTGTAATAAAGGCCTTGTCGTGCGACGCGTTATAACCGTGTAATAAAGGCCTTGTCGTGCGACGCGTTATAACCGTGTAATAAAGGCCTTGTCGTGCGACGCGTTATAACCGTGTAATAAAGGCCTTGTCGTGCGACGCGTTATAACCGTGTAATAAAGGCCTTGTCGTGCGACGCGTTATAACCGTGTAATAAAGGCCTTGTCGTGCGACGCGTTATAACCGTGTAATAAAGGCCTTTTTCGTGCGACGCGTTATAACCGTGTAATAAAGGCCTTGTCGTGCGACGCGTTATAACCGTGTAATAAAGGCCTTGTCGTGCGACGCGTTATAACCGTGTAATAAAGGCCTTGTCGTGCGACGCGTTATAACCGTGTAATAAAGGCCTTGTCGTGCGACGCGTTATAACCGTGTAATAAAGGCGTTGTCGTGCGACGCGTTATAACCGTGTAATAAAGGCCTTGTCGTGCGACGCGTTATAACCGTGTAATAAAGGCCTTGTCGTGCGACGCGTTATAACCGTGTAATAAAGGCCTTGTCGTGCGACGCGTTATAACCGTGTAATAAAGGCCTTGTCGTGCGACGCGTTATAACCGTGTAATAAAGGCGCTGTCGTGCGACGCGTTATAACCGTGTAATAAAGGCGTTGTCGTGCGACGCGTTATAACCGTGTAATAAAGGCCTTGTCGTGCGACGCGTTATAACCGTGTAATAAAGGCCTTGTCGTGCGACGCGTTATAACCGTGTAATAAAGGCCTTGTCGTGCGACGCGTTATAACCGTGTAATAAAGGCCTTGTCGTGCGACGCGTCATAACCGTGTAATAAAGGCCTTGTCGTGCGACGCGTTATAACCGTGTAATAAAGGCCTTGTCGTGCGACGCGTTATAACCGTGTAATAAAGGCCTTGTCGTGCGACGCGTTATAACCGTGTAATAAAGGCCTTGTCGTGCGACGCGTTATAACCGTGTAATAAAGGCCTTGTCGTGCGACGCGTTATAACCGTGTAATAAAGGCCTTGTCGTGCGACGCGTTATAACCGTGTAATAAAGGCCTTGTCGTGCGACGCGTTATAACCGTGTAATAAAGGCCTTGTCGTGCGACGCGTTATAACCGTGTAATAAAGGCCTTGTCGTGCGACGCGTTATAACCGTGTAATAAAGGCCTTGTCGTGCGACGCGTTATAACCGTGTAATAAAGGCGCTGTCGTGCGACGCGTTATAACCGTGTAATAAAGGCCTTGTCGTGCGACGCGTTATAACCGTGTAATAAAGGCCTTGTCGTGCGACGCGTTATAACCGTGTAATAAAGGCCTTGTCGTGCGACGCGTTATAACCGTGTAATAAAGGCCTTGTCGTGCGACGCGTTATAACCGTGTAATAAAGGCCTTGTCGTGCGACGCGTTATAACCGTGTAATAAAGGCCTTGTCGTGCGACGCGTTATAACCGTGTAATAAAGGCCTTGTCGTGCGACGCGTTATAACCGTGTAATAAAGGCCTTGTCGTGCGACGCGTTATAACCGTGTAATAAAGGCCTTGTCGTGCGACGCGTTATAACCGTGTAATAAAGGCCTTGTCGTGCGACGCGTTATAACCGTGTAATAAAGGCGCTTGTCGTGCGACGCGTTATAACCGTGTAATAAAGGCGTTGTCGTGCGACGCGTTATAACCGTGTAATAAAGGCGCTGTCGTGCGACGCGTTATAACCGTGTAATAAAGGCGCTGTCGTGCGACGCGTTATAACCGTGTAATAAAGGCGTTGTCGTGCGACGCGTTATAACCGTGTAATAAAGGCCGTTGTCGTGCGACGCGTTATAACCGTGTAATAAAGGCGTTGTCGTGCGACGCGTTATAACCGTGTAATAAAGGCGTTGTCGTGCGACGCGTTATAACCGTGTAATAAAGGCCTTGTCGTGCGACGCGTTATAACCGTGTAATAAAGGCGTTGTCGTGCGACGCGTTATAACCGTGTAATAAAGGCGTTGTCGTGCGACGCGTTATAACCGTGTAATAAAGGCCTTGTCGTGCGACGCGTTATAACCGTGTAATAAAGGCCTTGTCGTGCGACGCGTTATAACCGTGTAATAAAGGCCTTGTCGTGCGACGCGTTATAACCGTGTAATAAAGGCCTTGTCGTGCGACGCGTTATAACCGTGTAATAAAGGCCTTGTCGTGCGACGCGTCATAACCGTGTAATAAAGGCCTTGTCGTGCGACGCGTTATAACCGTGTAATAAAGGCCTTGTCGTGCGACGCGTTATAACCGTGTAATAAAGGCCTTGTCGTGCGACGCGTTATAACCGTGTAATAAAGGCCTTGTCGTGCGACGCGTTATAACCGTGTAATAAAGGCCCTTTTCGTGCGACGCGTTATAACCGTGTAATAAAGGCCTTGTCGTGCGACGCGTTATAACCGTGTAATAAAGGCCTTGTCGTGCGACGCGTTATAACCGTGTAATAAAGGCGTTGTCGTGCGACGCGTTATAACCGTGTAATAAAGGCGTTGTCGTGCGACGCGTTATAACCGTGTAATAAAGGCCTTGTCGTGCGACGCGTCATAACCGTGTAATAAAGGCCTTGTCGTGCGACGCGTTATAACCGTGTAATAAAGGCCTTGTCGTGCGACGCGTCATAACCGTGTAATAAGGCCTTGTCGTGCGACGCGTCATAACCGTGTAATAAAGGCCTTGTCGTGCGACGCGTCATAACCGTGTAATAAAGGCCTTGTCGTGCGACGCGTCATAACCGTGTAATAAAGGCCTTGTCGTGCGACGCGTCACAACCGTGTAATAAAGGCCTTGTCGTGCGACGCGTCATAACCGTGTAATAAAGGCCTTGTCGTGCGACGCGTCATAACCGTGTAATAAAGGCCTTGTCGTGCGACGCGTCATAACCGTGTAATAAAGGCCTTGTCGTGCGACGCGTCATAACCGTGTAATAAAGGCCTTGTCGTGCGACGCGTCATAACCGTGTAATAAAGGCCTTGTCGTGCGACGCGTCATAACCGTGTAATAAAGGCCTTGTCGTGCGACGCGTTATAACCGTGTAATAAAGGCGTTGTCGTGCGACGCGTTATAACCGTGTAATAAAGGCTTGTCGTGCGACGCGTTATAACCGTGTAATAAAGGCGTTGTCGTGCGACGCGTTATAACCGTGTAATAAAGGCCGTTGTCGTGCGACGCGTTATAACCGTGTAATAAAGGCCGTTGTCGTGCGACGCGTTATAACCGTGTAATAAAGGCGTTGTCGTGCGACGCGTTATAACCGTGTAATAAAGGCGTTGTCGTGCGACGCGTTATAACCGTGTAATAAAGGCGTTGTCGTGCGACGCGTTATAACCGTGTAATAAAGGCGTTGTCGTGCGACGCGTCATAACCGTGTAATAAAGGCGTTGTCGTGCGACGCGTTATAACCGTGTAATAAAGGCGTTGTCGTGCGACGCGTCATAACCGTGCAATAAAGGCGTTGTCGTGCGACGCGTCATAACCGTGCAATAAAGGCGTTGTCGTGCGACGCGTCATAACCGTGTAATAAAGGCCTTGTCGTGCGACGCGTCACAACCGTGTAATAAAGGCCTTGTCGTGCGACGCGTCACAACCGTGTAATAAAGGCCTTGTCGTGCGACGCGTCACAACCGTGTAATAAAGGCCTTGTCGTGCGACGCGTCACAACCGTGTAATAAAGGCCTTGTCGTGCGACGCGTCACAACCGTGTAATAAAGGCCTTGTCGTGCGACGCGTCACAACCGTGTAATAAAGGCCTTGTCGTGCGACGCGTCACAACCGTGTAATAAAGGCCTTGTCGTGCGACGCGTCACAACCGTGTAATAAAGGCCTTGTCGTGCGACGCGTCACAACCGTGTAATAAAGGCCTTGTCGTGCGACGCGTCACAACCGTGTAATAAAGGCCTTGTCGTGCGACGCGTCACAACCGTGTAATAAAGGCGTTGTCGTGCGACGCGTCACAACCGTGTAATAAAGGCGTTGTCGTGCGACGCGTCACAACCGTGTAATAAAGGCGTTGTCGTGCGACGCGTCACAACCGTGTAATAAAGGCGTTGTCGTGCGACGCGTCACAACCGTGCAATAAAGGCGTTGTCGTGCGACGCGTCACAACCGTGTAATAAAGGCGTTGTCGTGCGACGCGTCACAACCGTGTAATAAAGGCGTTGTCGTGCGACGCGTCACAACCGTGTAATAAAGGCGTTGTCGTGCGACGCGTCACAACCGTGTAATAAAGGCGTTGTCGTGCGACGCGTCACAACCGTGTAATAAAGGCGTTGTCGTGCGACGCGTCATAACCGTGTAATAAAAAATTTTTCAGAGTGCCATCTAGTGGTCATTCTGGACACATCATTAAATTTGGTTAAAAAGTGTACAAGATAATTATTTATGAATTATTATATTTCTACCGTCAAAGTCTTACAAACATGTTTTTATCGTGCACCAGACTACACTTTTTGTTCATTTAGATTCTTAGCTGACTCTTTGAGGAGCAGAGGTTCTATTTAAGCAACTTTGTAACAACCATAAAAAACATTCTTGTAAGTTTTTGGAGCTGGAGATGAATTATCTTTTAAAGAAATAAATGGATACAGTAGCTGTGAGGCTTGAATCTGTGTTAGTATGTGAAAGGAAGTTCCACTTAATAGATGCCATTCCCTCGTCTGAAAACGGCATCTTCAACCGACATCAATAATATTGACGTTTTTGTTGAAAGAAGGACATGAAGTCTGTAAAGAATCCTACTGTTTCTATTTCAGTCACCGAACGAGTACAGAGAATATCTAAGAGCTTTACTCTTGTCTGTTTACGTTTCTCTAATTTCCTATAATACCCCTACCCTTATGCTGCTTCTTTATAACAATGCAGCCAAAAGCGTGCAAAACGTATTTGCATGGACTGCTAAGAGGATTTTCAATTGTGCTTTCAGTAATGTCTCTGTTTTCGTTCAGTCTGTCTGGAGAAGAACAAATAGCTGGATCAGAACAGTGAGTCAGCGGAGCTTCTGTATGAAACAGTCTGTGTTCAAAGAGATGAAATATTCCACTAAACATTAATGACTGTGTGACGGGCTTTAAATATTAAAACTAGAGAAAAAAAAACGAAAAAAAAAAAAACAACACCGTCTTTGATGTTCTTATTTTTATTCCGAGTCTTGTCAAGGTTTTAAAATTTGGAAATCCCTAATTTACAACATAAAAGATTAGAACATGGATACGATTATGCATTAAAAAAAACAACAACAATATAATATAAGCAACTAATTATCCTTTACCCCTGAGTTCATATGTAAAAATAACACAGACACCTTTCCTCTTTAGTAAATCAGTTAAATATTCATTCATACAGTCGTTACCAAACCAAAAAAATGCAAAGTAAACTCCAGAATTACACTCATGTGCTGCACACATGCTTGTCATGTCTTCTAATGACCAGTAGATGGAGCCAGTGGCTTTTATTCCACTGTATTAATTCTCTCTTTATTACCTGTCATCACTGTGGTCTGTCTCTATACCAGGGGTGTCAAACATGCAGCCCAGGGGCCAAATGTGGCCCGCCAAAGGGTCCGGTTTGGCCCCTGGGATGTTTTTGCCAAGTGCAAAAATTCCACAATCTTGAATTTAATTAAGCAAAAAAATGTAGCTTGAGTTAAAGAAAAAAAATCTTGAATTAAACCGAAAAAACCCCAAAACAAACCAAAAAAACTTCAGTTAAGTTAAAAAAAAAAATCTTCAATTAAGCAAAAAAAAAAAAAAAAAAACTTCAATTAAGTAAAAAAAAATCTTCAATTAAGCCAAAAAAAAAAACAAACAAACTCAAATTTAGCAAAAAATCTTAAATTAAGCCAAAAATAAATAAATCTTCAATTAAGTAAAAAAAAGTCTTGAATTAAGCCCAAAAAAATATTCTGTTAAGTAAAAAAATCTTCAATAAAGCAAAAACAAAAAAAAAAAAAAAAAAATCTTCAATTAGGTAAAAAAAAAACTTCTATTAAGCCAAAAAAAAAACTTCAATTAAGTAAAAAAAATCTTCAAGTAAGCCAAAAAAAACAAAACAAAAAAACTCAAATTTAGCAAAAAATCTTGAATTAAGCAAAAACAATAAATCTTCAATTAAATAAAAAAATTCTTCTATTAAGCAAAAAAAACTTCAATGAAGTGAAAAAAAAAAATCTTCAAGTAAGACAAAAAAAAAAAATCTCAAATTTAGCAAAAAATCTTGAATTAAGCAAAAAAAAATTCTTCAATTAAATATAAAAAAAATCTTCTATTTAGCAAAAAACCTTCAATTAAGTAAAAAAAAAAAAATCTTCAATTCAGCAAAAAAAAAAAAAACTCAAATTTTGTAAAAAATCTTGAATTAAGCAAAAAAAAAAAAACCCTTCAGTTAATTTAAAAAAAAAAAAATCTTGAATCAAGCCAAAAAAAATCTTAACTTAATTTAAAAAAAATATTCAATTAAGCTAAAAAAAAACCAAACTTCAATTAAGTAAAAAAAATCTTGAATTAAGCCAAATAAAATCTAGAATTAAACACTTAATTATTTTTCTTTGTTTTAGTGCAAAAATATTAAATTATGCAAATATTTACATTATAAACTATCCTGTAACATTACACTGTACACAAAAAATTTTTCTGCCTGTTCCTCAGTGTTTAGTATCTTTGTAGATCTGATCCATAATGCACATGTAGACATGATAAGTTGAGGAATAATATTGTTAAAATTGCACTAAATTTTCTTGTGTTTTTTAATTTAAATTTCTTTTTTTTTTTTTTTTTTATAGTTTAGAAAAGTAAGAATTTTCATAATTTAATGTTTTTTTTTACACTAAAACAAAGACAAAAATTTGGAGTTGTCATTATTATGTTACTATTTTTCTGCTCCGGCCCACTTCAGATCAAATTTAGCTGAATATGACCCCTGAACTTAAATGACTTTGACACCTCTGCTCTATACCATCAAACCAAATCCATGCAGTTTGTTTCCCTTTCTGCCTCATGTCTTCACTTCTCAACCCTTTTCTACCCACTATCGAATGCTTCACAAACAGGGTGATTTCCTAAATAAATCCTTTGTGGAAAATCACTTCACATGAACCAGAACGTGTGGTTCTCACAGTGTACACTATGTCTGTAATGCTGGCGTTGCTGTAGGTATTTCCTTTCACATGTGGTAATTTTTGCTTTTCTTGGACCAAAAGTAGCCTCTGACAACAAGTAAATCCACAGCGGCCATGTTTTCACTCCATAAATTGGAGCAATCTAGTATTTAATAATGACTGCCATGTGTGTTAAGGAATTTTGATAGAATTATGGAGTCAAAAGGTCCGAACAAATGTGGTGTGCAGTTATAAACACGTATTTATCTCAACCAGTCTGCCCTGTTCTTTTTTTTTTTCAGAAATACTTGATAATTTTGAGAAGTAATGCACAAATATACACAAATATGCGAAGATTAGTGTTAGGTTTATATCGGACTGGGGAACTTATACGTGAAGAAATATGCATGTATTGGTTTTAATTTCCAATATGTGAACGGATCTAAGGCTACTATAAAAATAAACGCCTTCCCCGATTTTCTCAGTTGCAATTTTTTTTTTTAAATATGTATTTTTCTTTTTTATCATATATCATAACCATGAACTTTATGTTGTGCTGGTTGTTTGTTGATTTTTTTTTTTTTTTTTTTTTAGCTAACTCCATTTCTAACCTAACAACTATCTAGGTCAGTGGTTCCCCACCTTTTTTGTCTCGTGACTCCAAATTTCTGGTGACCCCCAACATTCAAAACAGAGACTTTTTTATTTATTTATTTTGCTAAAATTAATTTGTTTTTGATAATGTAATAGTTTGCTCTACCACGTTGCAAATACATGTTAATTTTAGGGAATATTTATGCTATGTAACAGTGTTTTTCAACTTTTTTTCAACCTGACAGAGAACAGAGAGAGAATGAGCTGCTGCATCCACGGCCATTTTTAAAGGGCGGGCTCATCTGGCTCCACCAATCAGCAGCTTCACCTGCATGGGAAATAAAGAAGAAACAAAAAGCACAGCACCCTGCAGGACTGGAGGGAAAATACACACTAGGCCAGAAGATAGATAGATAGATAGATAGATAGATAGATAGATAGATAGATAGATAGATAGATAGATAGATAGATAGATAGATAGATAGATAGATAGATAGATAGATAGATAGATAGATAGATAGATAGATAGATAGGTGGGTGGGTGGTTGGGAGGGAGGGAGGGAGGGAGGGACGGAGGGATGAGTAGGCAGATGGATGGATGGATGGATGGATGGATAGTTGGATGGGCAAGTGGATGGATGGATGATGGATGGATGGATGGATGGATGGATGGATGGATAGATAGTTGGATGGGCAAGTGGATGGATGGATGGATAGTTGGATGGGCAAGTGGATGGATGGATGGATGGCAAGTGGGTGGGTGGATGGATGGATGGAGTAGGGATGGATGGATGGATGGATGGATGGATGGATGGATGGATGGATAGATAGTTGGATGGGCAAGTGGATGGATGGATGGATGGATGGATGGATGGATGGATGGATGGACAGTTGGATGGGTAAGTGGATGGATGGATGGGCAAGTGGGTGTGTGGATGGATGGATGGATGGATGAGTAGGCAGATGGATGGATGGATGGATAGATAGTTGGATGGGCAAGTGGATGGATGGATAGTTGGATGGCCAAGTGGATGGATGGATCGATGGATGATAAATGGGCGAGTGGGCAGATGGATGGATGGATGGATGATAAATGGGCGAGTGGGTAGATGGATGGATGGATGGATGGATGGGTGTGTGGGCAGATAGATAGATAGATAGATAGATAGATAGATAGATAGATAGATAGATAGATAGATAGATAGATAGATAGATAGATAGATAGATAGATAGATAGATAGATAGATAGGTGGGTGGGTGGGTGGGTGGTTGGGAGGGAGGGAGGGAGGGACGGAGGGATGAGTAGGCAGATGGATGGATGGATGGATAGTTGGATGGGCAAGTGGATGGATGGATGATGGATGGATGGATGGATGGATAGATAGTTGGATGGGCAAGTGGATGGATGGATGGATAGTTGGATGGGCAAGTGGATGGATGGATGGATGGATGGATGGATGGGCAAGTGGGTGGGTGGATGGATGGATGGATGAGTAGGCAGATAGGATGATGGATGGATGGATGGATGGATGGATAGATAGTTGGATGGGCAAGTGGATGGATGGATGGGATGGATAGTTGGATGGGTAAGTGGATGGATGGATGGGCAAGTGGGTGTGTGGATGGATGGATGGATGGATGGATGAGTAGGCAGATGGATGGATGGATGGATAGATAGTTGGATGGGCAAGTGGATGGATGGATGGATGGATGGATGATAAATGGGCGAGTGGGCAGATGGATGGATGGATGGATGATAAATGGGTGAGTGGGTAGATGGATGGATGGATGGATGGGTGTGTGGGCAGATAGATAGATAGATAGATAGATAGATAGATAGATAGATAGATAGATAGATAGATAGATAGATAGATAGATAGATAGATAGATAGATAGATAGATAGATAGATACTTTATTCATCCAATAGGGAAATTTCCAGGTTCCAGGAGTGTCACAAACTTAAAAACAACAGTAGTAAAAACACAATAGTAAAAAATACTTTAAATTCCACAAATACATATAAACATATATATCCATATACATGTATATATACACATATATACATATAAACATAAATAAACATAAATTATGACCCAGGGTCATAATAACACACATACATCTTCATGGAACAAATATAAAAACTTAGTGTAACTGTCGGTCATTGGTTCTGATTCTTAAATCCAGCAGAGAAAACCCACCACTGTATACAAATGTTAGTGTTCTGAGAGAGCAAACCTGCGTCTAGTGGCCGTTCCCGGTATTACAACTTCAACATCAGCTTCATTTTAGAGTCCTCGCCCCTTAACTAACACACTCTAACTTGACGAAGCAGACTTCAGCTCAAATCCTACCTGGGCTGTAATTTTGGAAGTTTAAGATTACAGCTCATTTATTTCAGAACGATTGTTATCAACAAGCCCAGCCCAGTCCTTTAATACTGCAACACTTAAATACACATTTAAGTAAACAGTGAAAATCTTTCACAGACTCACCGACCATCACTCTGGCCTTTGTTTAGTCTGAGCAGATGTGTATTCCTTGTAATCCACCCTCAGGCCTGTAATGAGACAATACTGTGTTAACCCTTTAAAGGGCACTCGCAGAAATACTCTGAAATTAAAACGTTCAACCTTAGTGGGTTATCGGAGGACGTAACAAGACTGTACTTTTGGGAATTTTTTCAACATTTTTTATTGTTATATAGAAAATCAAGGTCAATGAAGTTACCATATTTGGTTCCTTACTCATAACTGGCAAAAAAAAAAAAAAATAAATCCAAGAAGTATGTACACAAAATACGACAAAAACACTTGTAATGTGAAAGGAACATGTATTTTTGAACAATAGAACATCACATTTGGAACATTCAAAAAACATGTGTTCTGATTAGGGACGTAACGATTACCGGTATAACGATAAACCGCGGTAAAATTGCAGACGGTTAGTATTACCGTTTAAATTCTAATTATCATGATAACCGTGTTTGATTACTTGCACTTTTAGGGGAGAAAACGCCTATGTAATGATCTGCTTTTATGTCAAATATTTGAGTATAGTTTTAATTTATTATAATTTTACTTTTCTATACCTAATATTTAGAACCAATATTCACTTTTAAAGTCTTTGAAAAGGTTCGTTAGGCATCTGTGTGTTATTTATGCAATAAAGTATATACATTTTTTAAATCGGATTTTGTTTTTTGTTTTTTTTTTGTTTTCTGTTTTTTTGTGTTGATATAGTAGGTTAAAGTGAAAAAAATAAAAGACAGATGAGATAGATGAAGTTGTGCTAAAAAAAAAAAAAACAGATCCCAAACATGGGTATAGTAAACATTTGTTTATATAGTATATAAAGGCAAAATCAAAAGTACTGAAAAACGGACAAAACAGGCTCAGACCACTAAGGGTTAATATTTGAATGTTTCTGTGACAGAAGGTACATTGTGTCGATTATTTTATTATTATTTTTCTTTGTTTGTTTGTTTGTTTTTCCAAAATACAACTTGTTTCAGTTATTTCAGTGTGTGTATTAGTACTTTTTGAACATTTTCAGCACAATTTCAACAATACCGCAATAATAATGATAACCGTGATAATTTTGGTCACAATAACCGTGATACGAAATTTTCACATCGTTACATCCCTAGTTCTGATCCAGACCCCTGTCCACATCCACATTACCCCTTTGAACATCATTCCTTACATTAGTACCATTACTTCATGGTACCTAACAAAGCAGGTCCACTCACTGTTCATGCAGAGGTGGACCTTACAGACCCTGTAGACCACATTGGACCTGAGATTGTTGACTCACTGTCCTCACTGGAACTGGAGCTATCACTGTCTTAGAATGTGAATGTGTGCAGAAAAGAGCAGAAATAGTCACTTAAAACACAACAGACTTTAATACAAGAACAGGTGAATAAAATACATGAGAATCAAGCACACATGTATCCTCCTACACTGGAAGTCGCCTAAACCTCCAGTAGAACACACCTGGATAATGGATGTAATGGCTTTCTTCTTTTTTTTTTTTTTTTTTTTTTTTTTTAGTTTAAGGTTTTTTTTGTTGTTAGTAGGGATGTAACGATATAAAATTTTCATATCACGGTTCTCATTATTATTGCAGTATTGTTGAAATTGTGCTCAAAATGTTCAGAAAGTACTTATACACACACTGAAATAATATTTAACCAAGTTGTATTAACCCTTTCATGCATAGTGGTCACTACAGTGGACAGTTACTCTACAGCTTTAATCTTGTACATTCATGGGTTTAGTTGTTTTAGTTCCATATCAACCAACACAATGGACACTTATGCATCATCTCATAAACTGCATTTCACACCATTATTGTAACTTTGCTGTTCTTGGTTGGTTCTTGAGTGGAAATCAATTGTTAATATTTATTTTTTGCATATAATCTCCATGAAGTGAGTAATAACTACTATTAGAATATGTTAAAATGTGAGAAAACATCAGATCAGCTGCATTAAACATGGTTTCATTTCACTGTTTTCGTATCACTTTATAATATTGGGTTTTAAATACATGTTTCTTTGCTTCAAGAATAAAATTCATGGTGTAGCTGAGTGGACATTTTTGTAACTCCATGAAAAACAGGATGATTTAAAAAAAAAAAAAAAAAATTCAATCACATTGTTTTTTTTCCATGCCTAAAGAGGAATAAAAACACTCAGGAAAAAAAAAATCTTGATTAAGGTTCTAATAGTTCATGCATGAAAGGGTTAAAAAAAACAAAAAACAAAATACATAATAATAATAATAATAATAATAATAATAATAATAATAATAATAATAATAATAACAATAATAATAATAATAATAATAATAATAATAATAATCGACACAATGTACCTTCTGTTGCAGAAACATTCAAGTATTAACCCTTAGTGGTCTGAGCCTATTTTGTCCTCTTTTCAGTCCTTTCGATTTTGCCTTTATATACTATATAAACACATGTTTATATTACCCATGTTTGGGATCTTTTTTTCAGCACAATTTCATTTATATCAACTGCCTAATATTTTTTTCACTTTAACCTACGATATCAACATGAAAGGCCAAAAAACACACAAAAAATATATAAAATCTGATTGAAAAATGTATATAATTTATTGCATAAATAACACAAAGATACTTAATGAACCTTTTCAAAGACTTTAAAAGTGAATATTGGTTCCAAATATTCGGTGTATACAATTAGAATTGTAATAAATTAAAACTATACTTAAATATTTGACATAAAAGCAGATCTTTACATTGGCGTTTTCTCCGGAAAAGTGCGGTAATCAAGCACAGTTATCATGATAATTAGAACTTAAATGGTAATACTAACCGTTGGCAATTTTACCGCGGTTTATCGATATACCACCATACTGCTATCTTAATAACTTATGTGTTTTATATATGTATATGTGTAATTTTAATTGTGTTTTATTTATTTTTAACAACTTTGTACCGTGACCTTGAGTGTCCTGAAAGGCGCCTATAAATAAAATGTATTATTATTATTATTATTATCATCATCATCATCATTATTATTATTATTATTATTATTATTATTATTATTATTATTATTATTATTATTATTATTATTATTATTATTATCATCATCATCCTCATCATTATTATTATCATCATCATCATCATCATCATCATTATCATCATTATTATTATCATTATCATCATCATCATCATTATTATTATTATTATTATCATCATCATCCTCATCATTATTATTATTATTATATCATCATTATCATTATCATCATTATTATTCTTATCATTATCATCATCATCATTATTATTATTATTATTATTATCATCATCATCCTCATCATTATTATTATTATCATCATCATCATTATCATTATCATCATTATTATTATCATTATCATTATCATTATCATTATTATTATTATTATTATTATTATTATTATTATTATTATTATTACCAGTAATCGTTACATCCCTAGTTGTTAGTTGGTTTTTGGAAAACTGGACACGGTTCTTCCTGTACTGAGAGAATATGAATACTGAAAATGTGTCCTAATAAAACAGATTATAAAAGAGAGAGAGAGAATCAAGCCCACGTGAGAGCATTTTCCACATTTTTATCCGACACGTGAACACTATAAACTGTCGTACGGAGAGCTGCGACGGCTGCGTTGGTTACGAAAACCAACCCACGCTCAAGTGTCGACCCATCGCAGAGGGGTTTGAAACCAACCACACGCACCTCAAACACTTAAATATTTAGTTTAGTTGAGCCCAGGCGGTCTGAGCCACACAATTAATCTCTTTAAATGAGAGAGCGGTCAAACAAACCATAATGAAACCAGCTCCGAAATACGAATTGGAGCGCGATTGAGATTACGGAAAAACAGTGACGGGAAAGACGATTCACAGAACATTTGATGCTGGTGCTGCTGTGTTTACAACCTCCATCAACGTATTGGCTGATTTTGATCCATCCATTCTGAAGGTCTATAAAGGTCTCAAATTATATTTAATGAATCTGGCAGGTGTTTTTTTTTATTTTTTTTTTTTTCCTCAAACCATTTCAGGCACTTTCAGCTGAGCAAAGCACATTTGACTGAAGGGTTAACAGCCGCGCATTAAGGGCTTTCAGTGGAGCACTTTAGGGAAGCAGAGGTTTGGAAATGGCCCCTTTGTGGAAGTTTGACTGCATTGGATGGAACTGTTTTCCTAGCCTTTGTTCTTTTAAGTAGGCTTCAGGCTCTGGGAACCCTCAAACCGACCCGTCGCTCAAGTTTATCCAGGTGGCACAATTAAAAGTGTTATTATCCTGTGTTTCCGTATAAATATTGAAAGTATGCTAATGCACAATATTTAAGCATGTTTTAAAGATGAATAGCTCCGCAGTGGGACTCGCCTTCTGGTCTTTATTTGTGGGTCTTCCTGTTCCTGGTGGTTAGGCTTCGACGTCTGCGGTAAAAAGCTACAAGCTGAGGTCGCTGCAGAAACACTTTGGTGAATAATTAACCCTTTCATGCATAGGTCACTACAGTGGACAGTTCTTCTCCAGATGGTCTCTTGTATAATAATTGGTTTTGATGTTTTAGTTTCATATCATTCAACACAGTGAACACTTACGCACCATCCCATACACTGACATTCAGACCATTACTGTAACTTCGCTGTTGTTGATAAACCTGATCTGCACTAACATGTTTAAGTGTAAGTCAGTTGTTATTTATTAGACAAGAAGTTTTTTTTTTTGCATATTATCTCCATGAAGTGAGTAATTACTAGCATTAGAATATGTTAAAATGTGAGAAGACATCAGATTAGCAGCATTAAAAATGTTTTTATTTCATTGTTTTCATATCACTTTCTGATATTGGGTTTTAAACATGTTTCTGTACTTCAAAAATTAAATGCATGGATAGTTTTGTAACTCCGTAGGAAAAAAAAAAAAAAAAACTTGATTGCATTGTTTTTTTCATGCCTAAGGAGGAATAAAAACACTGAAGAAAAAAATCTTGACTAAGGTTCGCACAATTCATGCATGAAAGGGTTAAAGGTGGGGTCTGAGATGTTTTTCTGGAGCATTTTTTACTATACTCCTGAAAATCCCCTTCACACCCCGATTACAACTAATTAATTAAATGCTCTAACACAAAAATAAAAAAAAAAATCAGTCACCTGTGGAATGGACAGGACTGAAAAAACACCATCCAATCATTTTGGCGCCCACTCAAAATGATTGAATGGTGATATGTCAATCAAACTCAACTGCCATTCCCCCCCCCCCCCCCCCCCCCCCCCCGCGTGCCCCTCTTCGAGCATGAATCGTGCATTCCCAAAGGCAAGCACTTATGTAAGAAGCAAAGTCAGAACCTGGCTGTATTAGAATTTTTTTTACTTAATTGAAGATTTTTTTTTTTCTTAATTGAATATTTTTTTGGCTTAATTGAAGATTTTTTTTTTTCTTAATTGAAGATTTTTTTGGCTAAATTCAAGATTTTTTTTACTTAATTGAAGATTTTTTTTTGGCTTAATTCAAGATTTTTTTTTATTTAATTGGAGATTTTTTTTGGCTTAATTCAAGACTTTTTTTTACTTAATTGAAGATTATTTTTTTTTTTTTGGCTTAATTCAAGATTTTTTTTTCTTAATTGAAGATTTTTTTTTGCTTAATTCAAGATTTTTTAACTTAATTGGAGATTTTTTTTGGCTTAATTCAAGATTTTTTGCTAAATTTGAGATTTTTTTTGCTTAATTGAAAATTTTTTTACTTAATTGAAGTTTTTTTTTAGCTTAATTGAAGATTTTTTTTTACTTAATCGAAGTTTTTTTTTTTTTTGCTTAATTCAAGATTTTTTGCTAAATTTGAGACCACCCTAATAAGTGGGTGGATGGATGGATGGATAGTTGGATGGGCAAGTGGTTGGATGGATGGATGGATGGATGGATGGATGGATAGTTGGATGGGCAAGTGGATGGATGGATGGATGGATGGGCAAGTGGTTGGATGATGGATGGATGGATGGATGGATAGTTGGATGGGCAAGTGGATGGATGGATGGATGGATGGATAGTTAGATGGATGGATGGATGGATGGATGGGCAAGTGGTTGGATGATGGATGGATGGATGGATGGATGGGCAAGTGGTTGGATGATGGATGGATGGGCAAGTGGTTGGATGATGGATGGATGGATGGATGGATGGATGGATGGATGGATGGATGGGCAAGTGGTTGGATGATGGATGGATGGATGGATGGATGGATGGATGGATGGGCAAATGATTGGGTGATGGATGGATGGATGGATGGATGGATGGGCAAGTGGTTGGATGATGGATGGATGGATGGATAGTTGGATGGGCAAGTGGGCAAACAGATAGATAGATAGATAGATAGATAGATAGATAGATAGATAGATAGATAGATAGATAGATAGATAGATAGATAGATAGTGAAACAGTTGCATTATGGGTACATATGGAGGCCTATATATACCCTAGATGGACAAAAGTATTGGACATTTTTAATCACTATAATTGTTTTAAATGTTCTACATGTTTATTGTGATAATTGGACAACTGACAGGAACTTTTTTTTTTTTCATGACGATGTTTTGGGAATAAGCTGTAGGTAAGATGTTCCCCAATATTTTTGTCCATATATTGTACATAAAAAAAACCCAATTTTCACTACAGATATTTGGCATAATTTCTAAACATATCAACAGAAATGATAATAATCACTTACAGTTGAACATACGTTCTACAGGAACATCAGTCCTGGTCCAGAGCAGTATATGTCGTACGGTACATTTCCGTTTGGGAAACCTGAACTTAAACTCAGAGAACCACTGGTTGTTTCAGATCTATAATGCTGTGAAGCTGTGGGTGTTTCCACACTTCGCTCACATGCCTCAGCGTTGAAACACCACTCTGACATTCCACATCCTGCCTGTTATTATTGAAAAACAGACACACCATTCCATTCTGTTTCCTCCTAGTGTTTCCTGCTGTCAGCTGAAGGGTCCAGGGTGACACCCGCTTCTTCCGCCCCATGGGATTTAACCTCTACTGGGTGGAGAGGGTCAGCTTCCTTCCCCATGAGGAGGAGGAGGAGGAGGTGGGGGTAGATGTTCGGCTCCATCTATGCCCTGGGAGGAGGTGGCACCCAGCAAACCCCACATATTTCCAGAAAACTCCTGCGTCACGTACATGAGTGAAGAAGCTGGGGTGGGGTCCACAGGGATTCCACAAAGAAACACACGGAGGAAACGGAACGGACTCATACTTCACTTCTCCAACATCAGCACCTCCCTCTTCCTTCTAGTGTTTATTTTTTGCCAGATGTGTGTCAGTGTGTGTGTTTGGATACACTGTAAAAAAAACAAAAAAACAAACAAACATAAAAAAACAGTATTATTCCAGCAGCAGGGGTGCCAAAAAATACTGTTAAATAATGGAAAATAACATAAAAATACAGTAATTTTCCATAATTAAATTTTTTTTTTTTTTTTTTTTTGACTTTTTAATGTTTAATAAAGAATACCGTGGAAACACTGTGGGGTTGGATCAATGACAGTGGATGGACACACTGGGTTTATGTTCATTTATTGATATCACTGCTGAAAAATTACATTTTCTTCTGTTTTCTCCGTTTTTGATGAAATAACGCACCACTTTAATATGAGCTTTTATGAACATCGACATGATCAGTAAATTGAATATAGGAAAACTCACACTGTAAAAAACAAAACAAAAAAAAAACAGCATTATTTCGGCAGCAGGGGTGTCTCAAAATACTGTTAAATAACGTAAAATAACATAAAAATACGGTAATTTTCCATAATTAAAATATAGTGTTTTGCCCTAACTTTACATGAGATTTGCTTTTTTTTTTTTTTTTTTTGACTTTTTAATGTTTAATAAAGAATACCGTGGAAACACTGTGGGGTTGGATCAATGACAGTGGATGGACACACTGGGTTTATGTTCATTTATTGATATCACTGCTGAAAAATTACATTTTCTTCTGTTTTCTCCGTTTTTGATGAAATAACGCACCACTTTAATATGAGCTTTTATGAACATCGACATGATCAGTAAATTGAATATAGGAAAACTCACACTGTAAAAAAAAACAAAAAAAAAAAAACAGCATTATTTCGGCAGCAGGGGTGTCACAAAATACTGTTAAATAATGGAAAATAACATAAAAATACGGTAATTTTCCATAATTAAAATATAGTTTTTTGCCCTAACTTTACATGAGATTTTGCTTTTGTTTTTTGTTGTTGTTGACTTTTTAATGTTTAATAAAGAATATTTACATGTATTAAAACTGGGGTGTCAAACTCATTTTAGTTCAGGGGTCATTCAGTTAAATTTGATCTGAAGTGGGCTGGACCGGAAAAATAATAACATAATAACCTAATGACAACTCCAAATTTTTGTCTTTGTTTTAGTGTAAAAAAAAAAAAAAACCCAAAAAACATTAAATTATGAAAATACTTACTTTTGAAAACTATCCAAAAAAAAAAAAAAAAAAAAGCCTGAAGAAACTGAAATTTAAATGAAAAAACGTAAGAAAATTTAGTGCAATTTAAACAATATTATTCCTCAACTTCTCATTTGTTCATGTACATTATGGATCAGATCTACAAAGACACTAAACACTGAGGAACAGGAAGAAAATAGCTCAGATTGGGCTGAATTTTCTTTAGACATTTCTGGTTGTTCATATTTGTTCAGGTTAGTCACATTTTAGTGTTACAGGATAGTTCGGAAATGTAAATATTTTCATAATTTAATGTTATTTTTTGCACTAAAACAAATTAAAAAATTAAGTTGTTAATTCTAGATTTTTTTACTTAATTGAAGTTTTTTATTGGCTTAATTCAATTTTTTTTTTTTTTTTTTACTTAATTGAAGATATTTTTTTGGCTTAATTCAAGATTTTTTATTTTATTTTTTATTTTGGCTTAATTCAAGATTTTTTCCTTAATTTAAGCTTTTTTTTTTTTTTTTTTTTTACTTAATTCAATTCAAGACTGTGGAATTTTTGCACTTGGCAAAAACATCTCAGGGGCCAAACTGGACCCTTTGGGGGGCCATATTTGGCCCCCTGGCCACATGTTTGACACCCCTGTATTAAAGCAATCAAATTACATATATATATATAAAATTTTCAATGACACTAAGTTGTACAATCCACTGATAAAAACAATATTTGGACAGTTTATCAGTGCTTATACATGTTATACTTTCACAAAAACACATTTATTCCACATTTTTGTTGTGAAACCTCCTGTAATTACACAAGATATTTGTCAATTAATAAACAAGTCGAGGTGGTTCAGTCTTTGGTGGCAGACGTAAAAATTCAGACGAGACAACACGCAACGAGCTAGTTTATCAGCAACTCTCTGAACAGACGACACGGAAGTAACGCGCCGCATCGCTATGACGACCAGGTAGTGTAAAGTCGGTAGTATCCTGTAATGGAATGACATACCCCGCCCCCCCCACTTACGATTTTCCATTTTTTTTTCGGGACGACCCCCCCCCCTTACGATTTTCCATTTTTTTTTTCGGGACGACCCCCCCCCCCCCCCTTACGATTTTCCGTACCGGTAGTCGAAAATGACCCTCTTCAAAAATGGTTTCAAACAGTCTGAAATACCTCACATGCGACTAATTAATGCCTTTGGGATTATTTAGAAGTATCTTTAAGGAAAAAAAAAATTGCACCAAAATCTTCTTGTTGTTTTCTTTCTAGACGACATATTGCGCTCTTACGATTTTCCGTATCGGTGGTCGAAAATGACCCTCTTGAAAAATGGTTTTAAGCAGTCTGAAATACCTCACATGTGACTAATTGATGCCTTTGGGATTGTTTAGAAGTGTTTTTGAGCAAAAAATAAAAAGTTGGACCAAAATCTCATTTTTTTTTTCTAGACGACAGACGACGTGTTTAGTGTCTTTGTAGATCTGATCCATAATGCACATGTAGAAATGATAAGTTGAGGAATAATATTGTTAAAATTGCACTAAATTTTCTTACGTTTTTTAATTTAAATTTCAATTTTTTCAGGTTTTTTTTTTTTTTTTTGATAGTTTATAAAAGTAAGTATTTTCCTAATTTAATGGGTTTTTTTTTTTTACACTAAAACAAAGACAAAAATTTGGAGTTGTCATTATATATATATGTTATTATGTTATTATTTTTCTGGTCTGGCCCACTTCAGATCAAACTTAGCTGAATATGAGCCCTGAACTAAAATGAGTTTGACAGCCCTGCCTTAGACTAAAAAGACTAGTACCTGACATATTGGAATCTCACCGGGTACTGCTGAGCGCTGCTTAGTTCTTCGTAGACGTTTCCTGTAGAATGCAGAGTCACTGAAGAGCTTGGATTCATTTCAGAAGTCATTACATTTAAAGCTTAATTCTTATGTGGTCAGGCCTACGTTTTATTTTATGAGTTTTTTCCACTACAGAGGACAGGGCCTCTAAACCTCCAGATTAAAATATTGCACATACCAACCAGTGTGCTATGAGATACTTTTATGATGAAGAATTTATAACAGTCTAAATGCTTGATACCTAATTCCTAACGTTTACTTTGCAAACCATGAAATTCCCATGTTGACTGACGATGATCAAAACAACTGGCAGATTTGTTAGCCTGATGCTAAACCCCTGGCTGGTTTTCTGTCATGCATTACCAACAACACTGCTGGCAGGCAATGAAAACAGCATCGTCTCGTACTAGTTAACCCATAAAGACCCAGCGCTACTTTTGTTTTCTCTCTATTTAACCATTTTTTAACCCATAAAGACCCAAACATCCACTATCGACTTAAACCATCTACTGATCTAAACTGTTTAATACCTGTTGATCCACTAATCCTATCAATACATGTAAATAATTGGTGTAAAATGCTTTTCATTATCATCAGATATGACCCATTTGGACGTTCAGAGGCTTCGCAGTTACCATGGAAACACTGCCATCTTCTACAACATTGATTCACTAGTAAAACCCATTGAGTTGGATTAATGAGAGTGAATGGACAGACTTGTTTTATGTTCAGTTAATGATATATTTTACTGAAAAAGTCAAGTTTTTCTTCAGTTTTCTCTGTTTCTTATAAAATAACCCTCAACTTTAATATGAGGTTTAATGAACATCTACATGATCTGTGAATTAAATGTAGAAAAATACATGATTTACACTGAGAAAACACAAAATACAGAGGATAATGTTAGAATAAATGGTGATAAATCACTTAAGCAAAGTCAAATATAAAGAAAAAAAAAAAAATTTGGAAGTGCCTCCAAAGTAGCGCTGGGTCTATGGGTTAAGTGTTTATCAGTATTTTTTATAATAATATCCTATGTTTTTTTAATGTGAAAATCATATATTTTTCTATAATAAATTAATCAATTATGTAGATCTTCATAAAAGCTCAGATTAAAGTCGAGGGTTATTATATCAGAAATGGAGAAATCTGAAGAAAAAGTGACTTTTTCAGCAAAAATAACATAAACCAAGTGTTTCCACCCACTGTCATTTTTGCCAATTTTTTTTTTTCCTGGTGAATTAAAGTTGTAGATCAGTGGCTCTCAAACTTTTTACAGTGGAGTACCCCCTGAAATATACTTTTTTTTAGCCAAGTACCCCCAACTCTTGCTTCAGCATTTTTGATTAAAAAACAAACAAACAAACAAAAAAAATAGGCAAAATTTGTTCCTGTGCCAAAGGTCTCTGTTTATATTTTCAAAACTTTGTAAACAAACAACATATATTTGACTGTAACATAAAAAATAATCCTTTTTTTTTTTTTTTTTTTTTTTAAATTAAAAAAGTATTTGTGTTCAGAATATAAACTGAAAAGTGCCCTCTTTCATTGATAAGAAAAATAAATAAATTGGTCATTAATTAATAAATGAACCTTTCATCAACAAAAAATAATTACTTAGCTACTCAAATGAACTCATTTTAAATAATATCAAATCCAAATGTTCTTAAAATGCTACCAAAGCATAAACAAGATGATTGACAATAGAACTATTATATGAATGTTTATTGTGTTTTATATTTCAGCATTAACTCACATTATTTATTTTGTATTCATTACATGATGACTTATTTAATGTATTTGAAGTACCCGTCTTGCAGTCCAAGTTGCTGTAAAGATAAAGTTTAAATGTTTTCAGGTTTATGTGGTGAACTGAAATTTTTAATTTGCTGTTGATAACAATGAATTGTAAACTTGTTTTATTTATGAATGTATTTTATAACTGTATTTGTATTTTAACGGACCCCAGGAAGAGTTGCAACCACTATAGTGGAAGCTAATGGGGATCCAAATAAACAAGAAACAAGAAATTGAAGAAAACAAGGGATGGTTTTAATAATTTTTTCCGCAACTGTATACAACAATAGATATCAAATCAAAAAACACACAACTAAACACTTGACAACTGAAACAGACAACCAAAACTAGCATAAACCAGTACATAACACAGTAGCCCAATGCACAGGACATCATCTAATACAGGGAAATTAACAATCTCATTACTATAATACGAACCTCCGCCAAGCACTCCGAACGGTGTGCATGTGTGGATCGACTATTTCTTTTTAAATTAAACAGTTTCCAGGTTGTTCCATACAGCAGAAAAAGTTGAAGCTTGGTACCAGTCATGTGTATGTCAAATTATATTAAATTCCAATCAATATTTGTTGAGTTTTCATGAAAAATGTGTCAGAAATGGGATTTTCAATGTGAAATTGAAATGTCCACGGAGTCCACATTCCACAGTGGATGTGGACAATGTTGTTCCAGATACAAGATATTGTTATAAGCTACGAGTGGATCAAATTGGAGGCTAATTGGAGTTGTTTTGAAATTTTTTTATGAATTTTCAAAAATTGCTCAATGGTGAGTGATAGGAAAATTGTAGATTTTGTGACCTTGCTGTGACCTTGAACTTTGGCCTACTTGGCCCAAAATTTAATGGGTTCATCCCAGGGCCTAGGCCTACAGGGTGGGGAAGTAAAATTTACAATATTTTGAGGCAGGGATTGAAAGACAGTGTATGACCAATTAGTTTATTGAAAGTCATGAGAATTTATTTGCCACAAGAAAATTGACATAATAGAAAATGTTTTTATTCTATGTGTCCTCCTTCTTTCTCAATAACTGCCTTCACACGCTTCCTGAAACTTGCGCAAGTGTTCCTCAAATATTCGGGTGACAACTTCTCCCATTCTTCTTTAATAGTATCTTCCAGACTTTCTGGTAATAGTTTTGCTCGTAGTCATTCTCTTCTTTCCATTATAAACAGTCTTTATGGACACTCCAACTATTTTTGAAATCTCCTTTGGTGTGACGAGTGCATTCAGCAAATCACACACTCTTTGACGTTTGCTTTCCTGATTACTCATATGGGCAAAAGTTTCTGAAAAGGTATGGATAATAGTGTTAGGTATGATTATGACATCAATATATGTTTGGTTTCAAAACAATTGACGTAGTGCCTGCTGAGAAAAAACAACTAAATGTTCATTGTAAATTTTGCTTCCCCACCCTGTATCTGTGGGTAAAATTTGGTAAAGATGGTTGTAATAGTTTTCCCGTAAAGATGCTAACAAACAAACACAAAGCAAAGTGATCACAATACCTTGTGGCGAAAGTAACAATAAACCCCCTGGGCGTCTTCCAAGTACCCCTGGGGGTACGCGTACACCACTTTGGGAACCCCTTTTTGTAGAAGATGACAGTGTTTCCATGGTAACTACGGAGCCTCTGAACATCCAAATGGGTCATATCAGATGACCATGAAAAGACGACAAACTGTATTTTACACCAATTATTTACATGTATTGATAGAATTAATGGATCAACAGATATTAAACAGTTTAGATCAGTAGATGGTTTCAGTCACCAGTGGCTGTTTGGGTCTTTATGGGTTAAAGCACAGGTGTCAAACATGCGGCCCGGGGGCCAAAACCGTCCCGCCAAAAGTTCCAATGTGGCCCGCGAGATGAATTTACAAAGTGCAAAATGCAAAAATTACCCTGAACATATTAACAGTCAAGGGTATAAAACTCAAAAATAACAGCATAATAACCTACAAATAATGACTCCAAATGTTCTTCTTGGTTTAATGTGAAAAAAATAATATGATATTATGCTTCAAAATAATGGCAACATCATTTTTTTCTCTTTGATTTATTGCAAAGAACATTAAATTCTGATCTCCATTAACAATAAAATGGCAATGACCTGAACAAATATGAACAACCTGGAATGTCTAAAGAAAAATAAATACAATTTTAACAATATTCTGCCTGTTTTGTGTCTTGGTAGATCTGATCTGTAATGCACATGTAGAAACCATAAGTTGAGGCATAATATTGATCAAATTGTACTTATTTTTCTTCAGAAATTTCATTTTTTTCCCAGTTATTCACTTTTTTTTTTTGTTTTGGATAGAAATAGTTTCATTTAATGTTATGTTTTGCACTAAAAAATTTGGAGTCGTCATTATTTATAGGCTATTATGCTATTATTTTACTCATCCGGCCCACTGGAGATCAAATTGTTGTGATCTGTCGCTATATAAATAAAATTTGATTGATTGATTGATTGATTTGATTGGTTTTCCCCTGTAAGTCGCTTTGGAAAGAAGCGTCTGCCAAATGCATAAATGTAAACGTAAATATGAATATGACCCATGAAAGAAAATGAGTTTGACACCCCCGGGTTAAAGCATAATAATTTGTAAAGCAGATTATGTAGTATCTGCTACAGAGAATTTAAAGCAACAAATGAAGTCATGTACTCAGCTGTTGTGTGTTTTAATCAGCTTAAACTTTAACCCTTTCATGCATACTGGTCACTACAGTGGACAGCTATTCTACAGCTTTTCTCTTCTATATTCATGGATTTTGTTGTTTCCGTTGTTTGTTTTTTTTCCACACATATCTTTATTAAAGTTTTACGACTCTACATATCTTTTCTGACATGAATTGGTAACATTATGTAGATCTCTTTTGAGCATAAACCCCTAGAATCACAAAGCCCTCCCCATAGTTTTCACACAATTTATCAGTAAATACATGTTTCTGTGCGTCAAAAATTAAATATGTGGTGTCCAGCTGAGTGGACATTTTTGCAACTTCATGAAAAATAGGTCTATAAGAATTTTTTTTTTTTTTTTCATTATTATTTTTTAATGTATTTTTTTTAAAACATTTTTAAATTATTATTATTTATTTATTTATTTTTTAGAAGAAAATTTTCAATCGCATTGTTTTTTTCATGCCTGAAGAAGAATAAAAACACTCAAGAAAAAAAATTTGATTAAGGTTCTCATAATTCGTGCATGAAAGGGTTAAACATTACAAAGATGGATCGCATAAATTACTGATAAAAGCCTATGAATGTGGAAAGACTGGTACAATAGTGAGGTGGACCACAAAGACTTCCAGAGTTCAACGATTAACCTCAATTCTGCTCATTTCCAGGAACCTTCTTGTCAGACTTGCAAGCGGCAAAGACATGAGCAGAAGGACCACACACAGAGGAACCCCACGTCTCCATTTTAGGTGAAGGGTTTATTTACAATGGCACTGCAAGTATCCTCCCATTTAGAAGCCAAAACCAAATACATCTGAAAACCATTTTTCACAATATCATTTTATTGTTTTGGTTTTACAGCTATGATTTAAGACCTCCTTCTTGCTTTTAGAGTAAACATTAAAATTAAGACTTTTTTTTTTTATATATACAGAGTGGGGAAGCAAAATTTACAATGAACATTTAGTTGTTTTTTCTCAGCAGGCACTACGTCAATAGTTTTGAAACCAAACATATATTGATGTCATAATCATACCTAACACTATTATCCATACCTTTTCAGAAACTTTTGCCCATATGAGTAATCAGGAAAGCAAACGTCAAAGAGTGTGTGATTTGCTGAATGCACTCGTCACACCAAAGGAGATTTCAAAAATAGTTGGAGTGTCCATAAAGACTGTTTAGAATGGAAAGAAGACTATGAGTAAAACTATTACCAGAAAGTCTGGAAGTGGAGGAAGCAACAAAAAAACATACCAAAGCTTTTATTAACCCTTTCATGCACGAATTATGAGAACCTTCATCAAAATTTTTTCCTGAGTGTTTTTATTCCTCTTTAGGCATGAAAAAAACAACGCGATTGAAAATTTTCTTCTGAAAAATAAATTAAAAAAAATAAATTAAATAAAAAATATTGTAAAAATACATTAAAAAAAACAATAATGAAAAAAAAAAAATCTTATGAACCTATTTTGCATGAAGTTGTGAAAATGACCACTCAGCTGGACACCACATATTTAATTTTTGATGCACAGAAATATGTATTTACTGATAAATTGTGTGAAAACTATGGGGAGGGCTTGTGATTCTGGGGGTTTATCCTCAGTAGAGATCTACATAATGTTACCAATTCATGTCAGAAATGATATGTAGTGTCTTAAAACTTTAATAAAGATATGTGTTAAAAAAAAAACCCAAAAAAACAAGAACAACAAAATCCATGAATATACCAGAGAACAGCTGTAGAATAACTGTCCACTGTAGTGACCAGTGTGCATGAAAGGGTTAAAGCTCTCAAATCCAAAATCCTAAAGGATCCAACCAAATCCATGCGAAAAATGGCAATTGAACTTGAGGTAGACAACAAGACCGTTAGAAATGCAGTAAAATATGATTTGAAGTTCAAATCTTACATAAGGACACCAAAACACTTGTTGACAACAGCAACAAATCCAACTTTAGCAATTTTTGGGAATCATGTTTATGGCCGCCTTCTAGCCCAGATCTAAACCCTCTGGATTATGTTATTTGGGACGTTTTAGAACATGCTACCAATAGAACATCACACAGCAATGTCGACTTTCTTAAAGATACTATTAAAGAAGAATGGGAGAAGTTGTCACCCGAATATCTGAGGAACACTTGCGCAAGTTTCAGGAAGCGTGTGAAGGCAGTTATTGAGAAAGAAGGAGGACACATAGAATAATAGAATAGAATAGAATAGAATAGAATAGAATAGAATAAACTTTATTGTCATTGTACTCATGTTACAATGAAATTATGCAGGCCCCCCCCCACAGTGCAATCCAGCATAAACAAGATAAAAACACAATAGTATATAAATAAGGCTTAAGAATATAGAGATAATAAAAATATTAAAATAAATATTTAGGCATAACAGTTAAAAACTTAAAAGCTTTAAAAGTTTAAAAGTTTTCCCCAAGTTACTTGTTTAAAAGCCTTATTGCCCAGGGATAAAAAGTGTCTCTAAGCCGGTTTGTTCGGCTCCCCAGATCCTGATACCTCCTCCCTGAGGGTAGGGGGTTGAAAAACATTTTCTATTATGTAAATTTTCTTGTGGCAAATAAATTCTCATGACTTTCAATAAACTAATTGGTCATACACTGTCTTTCAATCCCTGCCTCAAAATGTTGTAAATTTTGCTTCCCCACCCTGTAGATGTATATATATATATATAAAGCACTACTGAAAACAAGGAAGCAGATTGTGTGTTTGCATGACAGTTTAGCTTTGTCTGAGTAATCCACCATCCATCATACCGTTTCCTTCCTCGCTTCACAGTGTCTGGCTTCATCGCACAAATGTCATTTGTAAAGGCGGTAAACGGCTGCAGAAAACAGCCTGACACTGCCCATTTCTCATCCTGCACTTGACTACACAAAACTGTAGGCACACATACAAACATTAAAGGTGCAGGCTACAGTCTAGTGTGTGCACAGTTTCCATTTACACAACGACAACAACAAGACACCTTTGTGGAGTGTATATGCAAAGCAAGTTTTGCAGTTGCAAACCTGAAAAACATGCTGTTCAGACAATTGTGAAAGCCTTAAATCGACACGGCTGTACATTCCTAGCAGTGCTGCGAAAGGTTAAAAGGTAACTGATGTCTTAGCGACAAACAGTGTGTTCAAGTCCTGTGACTGAAAACACTAGTGGAGGTGGTGTTCTAGTTCTGTACTCAAGTCAAAGTACTAATGGTACAGAATCAGAATGCACTCCAAACTGCAGAGGCCGACAGATGCAAACACACGTCATATACAGAAGCGACTGGCTACAGATGTAACGATTACCAGTATAACGATAAACCGCGGTAAAATTGCAGACGGTTAGTATTACCATTTAAATAGTAATTATCATGATAACCGTGTTTGATTACCACACTTTTCTGGAGAATACACCTATGTAAAGATCTGCTTTTATGTCAAATATTTGAGTATAGTTTTAATTTATTACAATTTTAATTGTATATACCTAATATTTGGAACCAATGTTCACTTTTAAAGTCTTTGAAAAGGTTCATTAAGCATCTGTGTGTTATTTATGCAATACATTATATACATTTTTCAAATCAGATTTTATTTTATTTTTTTGTGTTTTTTGGCCTTTTGTGTTGATATAGTAGGTTAAAGTGAAAAAAAATAATAGACAGATGATATAGATGAAGGTATGCTGAAAAAAAAGATACCAAACATGGGTATAATAATAAACATTTATTTATATAGTATATAAAGGCAAAATCAAAAGGACTGAAAAACGGCCAAAATAGGCTCAGACCACTAAGGGTTAATATTTGAATGATTCTGAAACAGAAGGTACATTGTGCCGATTATTTTATTTGTTTTTATGTTGTTTTTTTTTTTTGTTTTTTTTTCAAAATACAACTTGGTTAAATTATTTCAGTGTGTGTATTAGTACTTTTTGAACATTTTGAGCACAATTTCAACAATACTGTGATAATAATGATAACCGTAATAATTTTGGTCACAATAACCGTGATATGAAATTTTCATATCGCTACATCCCTATGACTGGCATATTCAAAGAATGTGCAGCATATAAGAAAACAAATGCAAAAGGAAAATGCTGCAAATACAGAAAAGAGCTGCAAATATGGAAATGCGCTGTAAGAAAAGAGTGGTGCAGAAACTAAAACAAATGCAAGAAGAAAACACTGCATGTCCAGGCCTCTAGGGGCAGCGCTGAGTTTTCACCTGAGAAACACAACGGCAAGAAGAACGGTTTATGGTGGAAGGATTAAAGTGATGTTTGATGTGAAAGAGCACACAGAGACATAAAGGTACTTTTTTTTTTTAACATTTGGCCTCACTTTTAAAATATTCTGAAGACCTTCCACCATAAACTGTTCTTCTTGCCGTTGTCTGCAACTGAGACAGTGATTAGCTTAGAACTGGAGATATCTAATGTCTAATAGTCGGTTCCTAATGTAAATTTCACCAAAGCACATCAGTCATTATTGAACCTTTATTAATTGTACATGTAAATATCACTACCCCGCCCCCTGAAGGGGAGGCAAGGGGTATTTTTTTTTTTGGTTCAGTTTGTCTCTTTTTTTGTTTCTTTGTTAACACTCTAGCAGCAAAACTATTGGTTGAATTCATACCAAATAGGGTTTATAGACTGCCAGTGATACAGAATAGATGTAGTTACTTTTTGGGAAAAGTAGGTCAAAGTTCCGATTTTTTATGACTTTTTTTTTTTTTTTACATCTTTTTTTCCCCATTTACTTATAATGGGTGAAATTTCAAATGTATATCGAAGCATCTATTTTGTTTCAATTTACTTCAAACTTGGCACATATATAGAGGCAATTGATATGCTGACATCAGCACATGCACAGACATGATGACATCAGCTGGATCGATGCCAAAATAAGACACAATATGTGTGAGGGGTGGGGTTTGTTGTGCTTAGCACCACCTTGTTTGTTTGTTTGTTTGTTTGTTTTTTAACACTCTAGAAGCAAAACTATTGGTTGAATCCATAACAAATTTGCTTTATAGATTTCCAGTGACCCAGAATAGATGTGATTACATTTTGGGAAAAATAGGTCCAAGTTCAAATTTGTAATGAATTTTTACCTCCACCAAGGAGGTTATGTTTTTGCCAGGGTTTGTTTGTTTGTCTGTTTGTTTGTTTGTTTGTCTGTCCGTTAGTGTGCAACATAACTCAAAAAGTTATGGACAGATTTGGATGAAATTTTCAGGGTTTGTTGGAAATGGAATAAGGAAGAAATAATTAAATTTTGGTGGTGATCGGGGGTGGGGGGGCCCACGGCGGGGGGGCACTGATCAGCCTTGGCGGAGGTCTGCGCTCTCCGAGTGCTTCTAGTTTACATCTTTTTTCTCCATTTACTTATAATAGGTGAAATTTCAAATATCTGTAACAGCAAAATTATTGGTTGAATTTATAACCAAATTGAGGTTATAGATTGCCAGTGACCCAGAATAGATGTGTTTTCATTTTGGAAAAGTAGGTAAAAGTTGTTTTTTTTTTTTGTGTGTGTGAATTTTTATGAATTTTTCCAGTCTTATCTTATAATGGGCGCAATTTCAAATGTCTATAAAATCATCAATTTTGTTTCAATTTACTTCAAACTTGGCACATATATATAGAGGCAATTGATACGCTGACATCAGCACATGCACAGACATGATGACATCAGCTGGATCGATGCCAAAATAAGACACAATATGTTTGAGGGGTGGGGTTTGTTGGGCCTGGCACCATCTGTTTCATTTTACATACAGATTGTCAGATGGAAAACAAAACAAACTAACAAAAAAGGGGAAAAAAAATCTACAAAAAAAAAAAAAAAAAAGCATTCCATTAAATTCAGACAATAACCTCTCTAGTCTTTATTGTGCTCACTCTACTACATGTTTCTTTTCTCCCCACACTCCCCTAACACTCCACTGTTTCCCACTGAGCCTATGCGTAGACGACATGTGTTAAGGTCTTTGAATGTGTTTGAACTGATTGAGCTGTTGGAAGTGGAAGGCGCAGATGTGACCTGTGCTTCTACACTGGATCTGAATGATGTGTCTGCGTGAGAGGCATATTTGCGTAAATCCAAGATAGCTTTTCGCCGACTGTATATACACCACGGAGGAGCGTAAATTACAAAGGCCTCCTACTGTCACTGTGACCTGTCTGATATCTTGTTGACTGGTTGCCCTGACACTTACATATACAAGCGCATGATAAACGCAAATACGCACGGACCTCCTCTTCATTTTATTTCAGTAGGGAACCTCACGGCTATAAAACCACACAGTGAATTTCGGATATGTTTAGAGGGGTGTATTTATAAATGGCAAGCCCACCCATCGTGGCGTGCCTCGAATGCTTTGGGTGTTACCAGACCTGGCAGCAATAAAGGCCAGCAGCATTCCAAACGCTATCAACATTAGATGCAAAGCGGCTTCAAAAAAAGTTTCCCCAAATCTATTCTGTTAAGTGTGACATGTTTTTTTGTTTTTTTGTTTTTTTTTGGGGGGGGGGGGGGGGTCTGGTGTGAGTGTATGTCTGATCATAAGGGGAAGGCCTTCCTCTTTAGTACGTTCCTCTCACTGTCAGGGTTCCTACAGGTTTCTACAAGTTAAATTTAAGACTTTTTAAGACAATATACAACAGAATTTAATGCCAATTTCACGCCCAAATTTGTGACTTCTAGAATATAGGAAAATAGGGTTCGATTCTTGGGCCTCTTCTTTTTTTTGATTTACATCAATGATCTCCCTATGGTATGTAAAAATATCTTGCCTCTTTTATTTGCTGATGACACGTTTGTTTATATCACATGAAAATTTCAATACACTGATTAGAGAAGCTAATGAAGAACTATCATCTATTTCTAGATGGTTTCAGATGAATAAACTCTCTCTCAATACCCAAAAATCTAATTTTATCATATTTTGTAACAAAAATAAGACGTATAACAAGGAAAACAACAAAATATTCATAGATAACTTTGAAATAACCCAGGTATCTTACGTTACATTTTTGGGTGTTATTGAATTGGAAATCTCATATTAATTTTGTCTGTGAAAAAAATCATGAAGTCAATTGGCATTTTGAACAGAGTTCGTTCATTGTTAAATCATTCTTCTTTCTTGACTTTTTATTATTGCTTAATTTATCCTTACATTATTTATTGCAATACTGTTTGGGGCGGCAACCTGTCCCACATATCTCAAGATTCTCTTAATTCAAAAGAAATTTTTTAAGAATGATCAGTTTTTCTAAGAGACTCGACTCATCTGCTCCTCTTTTCAAAAAATTCAATCTTCTCTCAGTTTTTGATGTGAATGTTTTTACCAGACCTGTGTCTTCACATACAAATATGTTCACTTAACTCATATTCTTTCTAAAGTTTTTCTTTATGTTGTCTTCTGTTATTCACAACTTTCTGACACGACTTTCAAGCAAATGTTATCTTCTGTACTGCCGAACTTCAGTCTGTCAGTATTCTCTGAAATATCGTGGACCGAATCTGTGGAATAATCGAAGACCTGAACTTCAGTCAACATCTACTTTATCATTGTTTAAAAAGCATCTGAAAAGGACTTTAATTCATCAAAAAATGTAAGGCTGTGTATCACTTCATTTGTATTTGATGATTTGTAATGTGGATTACATTTTTTATTGTTTTTACTTTACTTTATTATTTCAGTTATATTGTATTTTTTAATTCTTTTTTTGTGTGTATTGTTTATTTCAGGGGGAGGTATTCATATAAGCCTTCTTTTTTGGCTTCTAACCTCTCCTGCACAATTTTGTTACTTCTTTGAATGTTGTTGTTTTTTCTATTGCTGTTTTATTTTGTGCAAATAAAATAAAATAAAATAAAATTAAATTAAATTATTTACTTCAATGCCTTGATTCTCACTGTTTCAAGTCAATATAAACTGTCGGGTTGGAACAGGTGCAACTGAGTTGACTAACGTTACTTTCTATGCAGTTTGGATATTTCCCAGAAACATTTAAATACAACACAGCCAACAAGTTTATGGCAACATGACTTAAGATCTACCATATCAAATGTAATATCTATTAAAGACTTTTTTAAGGTATTAAATGCAGATGTGTAAATTCAAGACTTTTAAAGGGGTAATATTTTGCCTTTTTTTTTTTTTTTTTTGACCCATAAAGACCCAAACATCCACTGTCGACCAAAAACATCTACTGATCTAAACTGCTGATCCACTGATCCTATCAATACATATAAATAATTGGTGAAAAATACAGCTTTTCATCTGTTCATGGTCACCAAATATGACCCATTTGGACATTCAGAGGCTCCGTAGTTACCGTGGACACACCGTCATCTTCTACAACAGGGGTGTCAAACTTAGTTCTGCAGCCACATTAAGCCCAAATTGATCTTAAGTGGGCCGGACCAGTAAAACAATGGCAAAATAACCTATAAATAATGACAACTCCAAATTTTACCTCTTTGTTTTAGTGCAATCAAAATTAAATAATAAAAATATGTACATTTGCAAACTATCCAAACAAAAATGATGTGAATAACCTGAAAAAAAGCTGGAGACCAGTGGAGAAAACACATTACATTGGTATTAATTCTGTTCAATTTCAATTCAGTTTTATTTGTAGAGTCCTTTATCACAACAAGGTTTCCTCACGGGGTTTTACAGAATTAGTCGGATATGAAAACAAACTGTCAAAATAAACAGCAGATGAAGGAAATGGATTAATGTCCTGGGCATCCCCCGTACATGCACCAGGACTGATGGACATCCTTTTGCACATTTAAGGTCAAGGTCAAGGTTACTTTATTTATACCTGTGGGTAGATTTGTTTTGCAGTCTAGGTGATTGCCTTGGCATTACAACAACACATACATTGAACATGCAAGACAGGCACTTGATCATGCTTACAGACAGGACAAAAAGACAGGACAAAAAGTGCTCAGTGTTCCACCATTCATCTGTATAGCAGCATGGATAAGTAAAAGAATAAAATAAATAAGATCAAATAAATAAAAACAAGATGCAATAAAAACACAATAAAAACCAGAAAAGATAAAAACAATCCGGGATAAAAACAAGGATAAGAACATAAAATTAAAAAATTAAAAAATCTGAAGTCACAATAATAATAAATAGAGCAAAGAAATGGAATAAATAGCTAACTAAGGGGCCGTTTACACGGCGTAGGATTCAGTCGACTCCGGAAAGATTTCATCGTGGATTAGCCTTCTGTTAACATGGAAACGGCGCCTAGAGTGCCTGAGTCCGGAAACTTTTGATACCAGGGTCCAGGGTGGAATGTTATCGATACGCTCTGCATTTCAGCTCCGTGTAAACGCGAATCGGAGCGTTCCGGGGTAAAATATGACGTCACCGCATGCGCGCGCAGCCAAAAACCGCCAGTTAATCCACTCCAGGCCAGTTGGTGGCGGTAATGCGCCTCCAAGATGGTTTGCCAGCCTCTATGACACAAACCTGCAGAAAAAGAAGGAAGAACCACAACAATGGCCGGTTTCAGAACAACATACGTGCTGCTAACTGTGCTCAGCTCGTCTGTCCAGACAAAGAAGTCCTGCGTCTTTGTACGACCACTCGCCATTGTTGTTTGTAAATAGTGTTGTCCGCCTCTTCTTCTTCTTCTTCTCCTGATTTAAAGGCTGTCTAAACCGGAAATCATTTGTGCGCAGGCGCGTGTTTTACCGCCACTGTTTCACTACAGCTCTACATCGCCAGCTACTGGTCTGGCATGGACACTACAGCGTATTCAGCCGTCCTCGCGGACTCATGTTAACGCAGATCGTTATCATAGCGGCTTCGTCTTAACGCGGAATGATTTTATAACGCAAAGGAGAAATCTTTGCGGAGTGTTGCCGTGTAAACGTACCCTAACTTAGTAAAGTGCAATGTCACTATTTCTTATTGAGCTCAGTGACGGCGACAGGAACAAAGCTGTTTTTATAACGCTGTGTCCTGCACCTTGGGACTAAGAACCTCCGTCCAGAGGAAAGGAGCTGAAATTCGCCTCATAAAGGATGGGAGTCATTGTTAAGAACTGATGAAGCCATCCTCTGCATCTGTTTAGTGTACAGGGAGGCGGGACAAGACTGGGACTCACCAATCAGGCGACTGGACCATGTGGTTCCAGTCTGTAAAGATGCAGTAGGGTGGAGGCGCAAGAGGGGGTCCATCTAGTCAGACGAGACAGGTGAGGGTGAGGACAATTCTCCCATGATTCCTCTTAAATGGCTCAGATTCATGTTTTCTAGAGCTCCTCCCCTTTTGTCCATATATGGTCACATCTGATCTCATTAAACCAAAATGGATAACATTTCAGTAACTTTCCTAGACATGGTTGATACCTGCTTCAGCTCACCTAAGCCTATTAGTTCATGTCATATTTTGTTGTTAAAAAAAAAAAGAAAAAAAAAAGAAAAAAAAAGGTTCAGTGAAAACATCTATTCATGGAACCTGGTGATTAATACTTGGTCCACACACATGGAACAAGTTGACATCATGTGTTGTGCAACAAACCAAGTCATTACAAGCTGGAACTTGCAAATGTCCTGAATCCAATGGACTCAACAGGTATCATACACACATATTAACACTGAACTAATACACATGAAATAAAAACACTTAATATAAATTTGGTTGCAGGTAGTTAAAAACTGTTAGAATTTTATTTTTTTTGTGTGAAGGCAACTGTTTATTAATTATTATTATTATTATTGCTCCATTATTACTATTTCCATGAGCAGGTGCATTGCAAATTTTGCCAAACGCTGCTTGGATGTCCGGTGCAATTTTCAACCTAAGCGACAGAGAATGAAAATGTAGTATTTATTTTACTGGTCTGACCCATTATGTGTATGTGGAACCTGATAGAGCTGCACAATATATCATTTGAGCATCGTCATGGCAATCTACATATGTGTAATAGTGACATCGCAGGTCTTGCAATATAGGAGGCACATGAACTCAACATGTCCTCATCTAATTTCATCCGGGGAACCTGACACACTGAGCGCAGCGATCCACCAATCACAACTGTTCTTAATCAGTGTGTTGAAGCAGACCACGCCCCTGCACGTGGAGTCAGTCGCTGGTAACAACATTGAAAAACTAGAAGCACTCGGAGAGCGCAGACCTCCGCCAAGGCAGATCAGTGGGCCCCCGTGCCCCCCCCCCCCCCCCCCCCACACACCATCCCCAATCACCACCAAAATTGAATCATTTGTTCCTTGTGACAGTATCAACATTTCCTGAAATTTTCATCCAAATCCGTCCATAACTTTTTGAGTTATCTTACACACAGACAGACAGACAAACAAACCAACGCTGACAAAAACATAACCTCCTTGGCGGAGGTAATGAGCAACGAACAAGAGAAAATCACCAAAAATGAAGACTTGGTACCAAAAAGAAAAGCAACGTCAGTTATCTGGAATTATTTCAGCTAAGAAGGATGGCACTGAAACTGTGTTGATAGCACTGGTCTACAAGGAAAATGCTTCCAGAATAAAAGTAATGAAATTTTACCACATGAGAGTCACTGATGAAGAAAAATCAAGTCAAAAATGCTGGTTGGCTGAACTTTCCAAGATACAGCCTTGGGTCAAAATGTGAAATTCAAGAATTAACGAGAGAATGGGTTTGACTCGAAAGGAAAATTTGTCTCAGAGCTACAAGATCTACTTCAAAACACTGTCTGCACATTGGAATACATTCACTTTACAGGTTCTATTTAGTGGAAGATTTATAAAACTATTATATAAATATACATAAACCAATATATATGTGTAATAACACTTAATCATATACCTTGAAAACATCAGCAAACCGGCACTTTTGTCATTTATTTTCAAATTAATCTTATTAAAATACATAACATTTAGCACATTTAATCTCTGAAGCAAATCATTTCTAAAAATTGTAGACCAGTGTAGTAGGCCTGTAACGGTACACGTACCGAACCGAACCGTTTCGGTACACACCTGTTCGGTTCGGTACACAGCTGTACCGAAACGGAACAGTACGATGCGAAAAAGAAAAAGGAATGAAAGACGTCGTTCGATGCAGAACTTTAAATCCGCGCAAGTTTCACACGGACTTAATAAAGGAGCACACACTGACCCGAAATATGAAATAGCAGCTGATATAAGCTTAAAAAAACCAACAAATCTGATGTGAACCAGGAAGGAAGAGACTGAAGACCCTCCACCATCAGTTCAGTCCAGTTTGGATCAGTTCAGGTTCAGGTGAAAGACAACAACGAGGAAAGAGACGTTAATAAGACGGACGTTGTTTGGCCCCTAGGAACTACGGTAGTTCTAAAACACTTACACTAGCTCTGTCTGTCTGTCTGTCTGTCTCTCTGTCATGCACGCTGTATAATAGAAGAATAAACAGAGCGTTGAAAGTATGTAAAGTTTCATTTTTGTTTCAAGACAGCGTTCGTTACATTAGTTATGGACTGCACTCCCAGGTATATAACTGCGCGCCCCCCTACCCCCCGGCTCCGTCAAAAAAAAAAAAAAAAAAAAAAATCCCCGTGCACACAGGCACACACAAATACACACAGTGTCCTAAACAGTTTGTTCTCTGTCCTAAAATAAATAATTTGGTTAATTTTTTGTTGTCAGTGTTTCTCTTCAGTTTGTTTCAACAGAATACCAGTTTACCCTCTTGTTAATGTTGCACTTCATGTGGAATTTTTGTTATTTTTATGCAGAATGTGAACTGACAGAACTGGGATTAGATTTTTCTTCTTTGTTCGAAACTACCTTTCAGGGAAAAGTGCAATACTAATGTTTAAAATACATTTAGTAATATTAATAATTTATTTTATTTTCTATTTGATTTGTAGCAGCAGAATTATTATTATTATTATTATTATTATTATTATTATTATTATTATTATTCCTGTTTTTCTATATTCTATTGTCTCCAAAAATTGGGGGAAAAATGTTGAAAAATTCATAAATGCATGAATAGACATTTTGAGGGGTTTTCTTTCTTCCCGTACCGAACTTAAAGCTTTGAAAACCGAAAACGTACTGAACCGAAAATTTTGTGTACCGTTACAGGCCTAGTTGATAGTGTTGTCCACCTGTTGCCACAATGAGAGGAAACACAACTAATTTGTTTGGCCATTTACATCAGCACCATACAGCTATTATACCTCCTGAGTATTTTTTCATTTTGCAATATATATCGCAGGATTAAAAAAATCGCAATATCAGTGTTTTCCAGTATCATACAGCCCTAGAACCTGAATTAAAATGATTTCGACACCATTGATTGTTCATATTTTCAATGTCATTTTTGCATCTCACGTCCTATATTTGACCCTGTGGCGGCCGCTTTTAGGCCACGGGCCTCATGTTTGACACCTGTGCACAGAGAAGAACCAGTCCACATATTAGATTATGAGAAACAATATTTGTCTTAGTTTTCTTTTGACCCATTTTGATTTCTTTCCTTTTCTTTTCCTTGACCTGAATCCATGACAATGTAAACCACAGCCCTTTAACATCAACACACAATAACACAATAACATCGCACTTTACCGTCACGTCCTACTGGTTTCAAATGTCTATTACGACACATTATTAAAACCAGCAAAGAGAAGAAACATTTTATCTTTATCACATTATGAAACAGAACACAAAGGCTTGTATTCATATGGATTCACAGAGCACAGATAAATCACTTCAGGCTCAATGAAAGCATTTTAATAGCTCAGATTAAAGCCTCTTGCCAGTCGTCTACGTCCTCTGGAAGCTCGTACAATGTCGGCCTTTGTGGTAAAGGCTGTCTTCAGTGTCAGGGCTGAGCTGCTGCTCCGTCTGCTCCTCATTACTGCTCTAATCATAGACCAGGTAACTCCAACTCAGCTGCAAAATCCAACCACACTGTTAGTTTTTGCATTTTCTGCCCACCTTTTCCCCTCCATTCTCCTTGCTTACTCTTCTCTCCTCAGCTTGTTGCTCCTTTGCTTCATTCTTTTACTGCAGGGGTGTCAAACTTATTTTAGTTCAGGGGCCACATTCAGCTAAATTTGATCTGAAGTGGGCCAAACCAGTAAAATAATAACATAATAATGTAAAAATAATGTCAACTCTGAACTTTTCTCTATGTTTTAGAGCGAAAAAAGTAAATTTACATTACGAAAAGGTTTGCACCTACAGACTATCCTTTCAAAAGATGTGAATAACATGAACAAACTGAAAAAAAATAAGTGTAATTTTAACAATATTAAGCCTCAGTTAATCATTTCCACATGTACATTATAACGTACAGTTCACAGTGGATCTACAAATACACAAAACATTGAGTAACAGGCGGAATATTGTTAAAATTACACTTATTTCTCTGAACAAATTTCAGGTTATTCGTATTTGTTCAGGCTATTCACATTTTTTGCAAAATTTTACTTTGTTTTAGTGTAAATACATGAAAATATTTACATTTACAAAAATAAAAATTTGGAGTTGTGAGTATTTATATGTTATTATGATAGTATTTGACTGGTCCTGCCCACTGGAGATTGAACTGGTCTGAATGTGGAACCTGAACTAAAGGATTGTCAGTATTTCAGTGTATGTCATGATCTGTACCTGTGTGGCCTCAGCTCCTCCCTCTCCTCATCTCCTCATCATCGGACTCACCTGCTGGCGCTGTGTGGCTGCAGCCAATCGCCTTCAAGCCTATTTAAGGCTTAGGTTTGCAGCCATGCAGCGCTGGTCCATTGTTCTCCTCTTTCCATTCCATAACCCGGACATTCTCTCATCTTATCCAAGGACTCTGACCCAGGTTTTGTATGGTTTTTTATGGACTCTGTTTTTGCTTTAGTTCGTGTTAGGTTTTTTTCGTTGTGTTGTTTTCATTTTTGTTGAATAAACTTGTTATTTTTTTCCCTTCAGTTCCGTGCATTTGAGTCCTCTCTTTTTCCCCATCGTGACAGTGTAATTTTTGTATTTCACAAATTCATCCCAAGGGCCGGACTGGACCCTTTGGAGGGCTGGATTTGGCCCCCGGGCTGCATGTTTGACACCTGTGTTTTACTGTCTTTACTAATCTGTCCTCATGTAGCTCCTCATGTATTGTCTACAGCCAAATATTTCAGACAATGATACAGTTCATCACTCCTTCCTGACCAAGGCCTTACTAGAACTGGAAAAGTCACTGGAAAGGAGACTCCCTCTTAGGCAGAAGGGGTCCAAATATATATGGACCATAAGAGGTAACAAGGAAATGATAAAGAAAAAAATAAAAATAAAAACTGGGGAGTGGAAATTTCCTTGGATCTCTGAATGTATACTAGAGCTGAAACAATTAACTCTCTCTCTCTTTATATATATATATATATATATATATATATATGTATGTATGTATGTATGTATGTATATATGTATGTATGTATATATGTATGTATATATGTATGTATGTATATATGTATGTATATATATATATGTATGTATGTATGTATATATATATGTGTATGTATGTATGTATATATATATGTGTGTATATATATATGTATATGTGTATATATATATATATGTATATGTGTATATATATATATGTATATGTGTATATATATATGTATATGTATATATATATATATGTGTATATATATATATATATATGTATATGTATATATTCAATTACAATTTTCCTGACGTAAAGCTTCATTTCCTGAATTTTGCTGCCACCTTACATTGGTTCCGCTGGTTTGTTTCACAGGGACGTTTATTGTGACGTACATGTCGCCAGGATTAAGACAAACAACAAGGACAAAGAGGCAGAAAATGTCTATATGCTCACTTTTATATATTGTAACCATCATTTACTCCTTTACGCTTCATTATTATTATTATTATTATTATTATTATTATTATTATCATTACCTAGATATTTATGTTTTTGTGCATTGTTGTTATGACTACTATTACTATTATAGCTTTATTATGACTTTTATTCTGTGATTATGAAAAAAAATACATATATAGCATTCTATAATTTTGTAACATAATAAGTTACTTATTATTATTATTATTATTATTATTATTATTATTATTATTATTATTATTACTACTACTACTACTACTACTACTTTGCCACTGGTTTCTACTAGTACTTTCTAATGTGCAATTGTAATTTTTCACTACTGTTTTTAGAGTTATTGTATTGCTTTTTTTTTGTTGCTTTTTTCTTGTGGTATTTGTCGTGTGTATATTCAGTGTTGTGCTGCTTTTGGAACCTTAATTTCTGTAGGGTTCTGCCCAAAGGATCAATGAAGTTCTATGTAATCTAATCTAATCTAATCTAATCTAATCTAATCTAATCTAATCTAATCTAATCTAATCCCTCCCTCTCTTTGTGCTTCATAATATAGAAGTGTAATGAAATGAATAAACCCCAAACTGTCACTAAGCCTCAGTGCATTGTTGCTTTAATGTGGTGTTACCAGAATAAAAATAAGAACAATGGATGTTTTTATTGAACCTGTAGAGAGAGAAAACAGAAGTTTGCTTGAGATGAACTGCAGCCAAATGGGTTCAATGCATGTGTTTGAGATGAGAGGGAGAAAAGAGTTTGTTTTAGACAAAATAAAGAGGAAAGCCTTATGATTTGATATACGTATACTCACACTAGACACTTTAAATGACAGCAACTGTTTAAAAAAAAAAAAAAGAAACAGACAAAATGGCATGTCACATTTAACAGAATAGATTAAAAATTAAATAAAAATATTTGGCTTTTTTTTTTTTTTTTTTTTTTTTTTTTTTTTTTTTTAAAGTTGTGTGTTAGTTAAATCTTAAATTGTTAGTAAGTTAGATCCAAATTTGTTGAAATTTGTTCATGTCATTTGACTTGTTTGTTGTTTATATATAGATACTTTTATATATATACATTTATACCATTGTTGTTATTTATATATATATATATATATATATATATATATATATATATATATATATATATATATATTTTTTTTTTTTAAATACATATCCTTTTAAACTTTTTGTGGCAGTTATTTCAGCTGCTTCTGGAACATGTCTTTTCCACTTTTTTTAAAACTTTTTTTTCCACCTATCCACCTATAATTTGATCTAATCGAATCCAAGAAAATAATCAATAGATGAATCGATAACCTCAGCTCTAATGTATACAATAACTCCGTTTCTTCTGTCTTTCGTTCCTGTTTTTCTGACCTCTACACTCTTGCTTCTTACTCTTTAATTCCACTCGTTCTTCACTACATCCTGTGACAGCGTTTTCACCCCTGCCTTCCACTTCTCGCCTTCCCCTTCAAATTTTTCCAAGTTCTCCGAGCGGACGGATGCCCTGGATTTCCCTACCTCATCATCTAATTCCTCATGAAAGCATTTTTTCCACAGAGCCACTCTCCGCCCCTCACACTCACAGCAGCCACTCCCACTGGATTCTTGTGTGCAGACAGAGTGGTCGTAAGGAAGCAAAGATATGCGGTAAATCCCTGTTACGTCACGGTTACTTCGCTAACTGCTGTTTCTACCGCCGTACCTAAAGTTATGGCCGCGTATCCATATGCATTCACTTCTGTTTTTGCAGTGCAGACTAACACTACATCAGCAACAGTAGGATGGTGGTATGACACCAATTTGCAAGGTGGTTGTCTGGTGGGCTTGTTATTGTCTCTGTGCAGAACTGGCAGATGGAAGCAGACTGGCTGGTGACAGTGGGGGTTTGGACTGGTGCCCTTTGACTCTATCGAACAGAGTCAACAGGAAAAACATTCAATATATAAATATCGTCAAATTCCTGAAATAATTATCCGAGTAATTTTTTCAGCTTGTTCAGGAAACGCAAACACTTAATGTCACTGATGTTAACCCATAAAGACCCAAACCTCTACCGTTGAGCAAAAGCATCAGCTGATCTGAAATATTTAATAACTGTTGATCCACTCATCCTATCAATACATGTAGATAATTGGTGTAAAATACAGTTTGTCATCTTTTCATGGTCATCAGATATGACCCATTCGGACGTTCAGAGGCTCTGTCATCTTCTACAACATTGATTCACCAGTAAAACCCATGGAGTTTGTTAACCCTTTCATGCATAGTGGTCACTACAGCGGACAGCTATAGCTACGGCTGGTCTCTAGTACGAGGGCTGTTCAATAAGTTCATGGCCTCACCCAGAAATACTGGTTGTTATAACACAGGATGTTACATTCTTTCGTGATGGGATAGTGATGCTTGAACATTGATGGACCAAGTGCATTGCTGTAAATGGAGATTATGTTGAAAAATAAAATATAAATTGTCAGTCTGTGTTGTTCTGTTCTGGGTGAGGCCATGAACTTATTGAACGGCCCTCGTATATTCATGGGTTTTGTTGTTTTAGTTCCATATCAGTCAACACAGTAAACACTTATGCATCATCCCATACACTGCAATTCATACCATTACTGTAACTTTGCTGTTTTTGATAAACCTGATTTGCAGTAATATGTTTTAGTGTAAATCAATTGCTAATTGTTATTAGACTGTAATTAACAGTTTTCTAAATCTTTTTTTTTTATTTTTTTTATACATATTATCTCCATGAAGTGAATAATAACTCGTATTAGCCCTGTAAAGCCTGAACCATTAAATCATTGACAGAAAATTCCAGTTCTTTGAAACTGGAGCCTTTATTGGTCCTTCTGAACAGCCCACAAATGTTTTTTGATACAAAATTGAAACTCATACATGGAAATTGATATTTGAAAAAAAAACAAAAACAAAACTGGTTGTTCAGAAGGACCAATAAAGGCTCTAGTTTCAAAGAACTGGAATTTTCTGTCAGTGATTTGATGGTTCAGGCTTTACAGGGTTAATAGTCTGACCTGTACAACTACTCACTAATGCACATATCCAACAGGTCTGGTAATGAGCCTGTTTATTTAGGAAATGATCTGAGTGCTTCTACTACAACTGGGAACCAGCATACCAGTGTCATAGCTAATAAAGTACAGCTAATAAACAAAGCTCCAGTTCCTCCCTCATGCAGGAAAAACACTTACGCAACGATGCTCCGTCTGCAGACCTTCTAAGGACAAGAAAAGACAATATGATTTATTTGCTGTGCAGCCACAGCTGATTACATTCTTGAGCTCAGGTCCGGTTCACATCAGACCTCTGAGCCACGTGGCTCACTGTCTGGTTGTAAGAACTGTAGATGCACTGTCATTATGGGCACAGGGTTGGTGTTGGGTGACTATTCATTCCACCAGACCAACTCCTGACAAAATGTAACATCTGCTGAATTAACTGTTAGCGGAAAGGATTTCGACTCAGCTAATGTGTGCGAAACATCCTGGAAGTGTTAATACAAAAGGGACAGAAAAAGGATCCAGTGGAGACTCACAGATTAAGGAGGAGGTGTAAATGATGACTTCAAGATGAGTACCAAAAGCTGCAGTTCCTTGAATGGCCACTAGAGGTTGGCTCCAAAAGTGAGTTAGTCCCCCATGTCAAAATAGCAGAAACACGGTATGATACAAAAGATGCATCTCCACAGTTAATTAGGCATAAAACTTACCTATTTTTATTCTTTTGCTGAACCACTTATTTCTCGAGAGGGGGGTGCAGCAGCTTATCCTAACTACCATTAGGTAAAGGTGGGGTACACCCTGGACGTGTCACCAGCTCATCACAGGGCTGACGTATAGCATTAACTCTCACTTTTGCACCTGTGGAGGATTTAGATTGACCACTGTGATAGGCTAAGTACAAAGGCTGAACCCAAAAGCAAGACCACAAAAATCCAGTAAGGTTTAGTGTTTTTATTAAACACTTTAACAGGGGTAAGTATACAACACAGAGATAATACAACTTCTGTGAGGCCACCGGATCCGGGGAAAAACATCTGGGCTGCGGATGGATATGGCAGACGACCAGCTTGGCCGAGCCGGGAAAACCCCAACGGAATCCCCACTAGGGACAAACAGAGGGTGGTCAAAAAACAAGCCAGGTCAAACACGGAAAAGCAGTCACACAAGCAACGGTACATGGGGGACAGGCAAACTCACGGTAGTAATCCAGGCGAAGGTCAAAGCACAGGTAATCGGTGGAGGCTGAGGTGATAAAGGGAGTAGGCAGAGACAGAGTCGGGTAACAAACCAGGTCGATAACGAGCAGGCAGGATAGGAACAGGCTGAATCAGTGGTCGAAGGACGAAAACGGGTCAAACACAGTAGACAAACGAACAGGATCCAAAACGCTGGTTAGTGAACACAACAAGTTGTAGAGCACAAACTGGCAACTAAACAGGGGAAGACTGAGGGTTTAAATACACAGGAGGGCGGGAAGACAATTGGACACAGGTGGAGATAATCAGGGAGGAGTCAGGTAATCAGGGAAAAGGTGAACACGATCAGGGAGAGGAAGTAAAGACAACAGACAAGACACATGAGGAAACTTAACAAAATAAAACAGGAAATGACAAACAAAACAGACAAGACAGACAAAGTCCAAACGCCGACATGACAACCATTGCATGTCTTTGGATGGTGGGAGGAGCTACCTGGAGAGAACCCCCACCCCACATCAGCTGGTGCTGAAAGTGAATCCAGGCCCTAACCACTGCACTACCATGTCACCCCATTTTTATTCTATCGAGGGCTAAAGTTATGCATTTTTAAGTGCGTGGGTGCTGATGTCACATGTGGACTAGCTGCTAACTGTCAGTAGCGGCTTTTCCATTGGACATATGCGCAAAACTTTACCGATATTTATAAAATGTCGAAAAAACAGAAGTGCGTAATGTCGTTTTTTCCATTAAATCAAAAATGCGATGATTTATTTATTTTTTACTGTGAGATGACATGAGAAGTCATTCCATAAACATGGCGACGAATATAAATATGGTTTTGATTTACAGATATATTAATTATTATTATATATTACCCCTCTTTCCCATACTAAATTTAAAAAATGATTCCGTTTCCTGGTGTGTCCACACATACCGCACCATTTTTCTTTTAAAACTCTTCCTCTTTGCTTGTTGTAATATCCGTCAACATCTTTTTTCTTTTTAAATTCACTTGACTCTAGTTGCAGAAGAAGGTCTTTCCATTGCAGTTTTGCGTGATATACCATTTGAGCTACACCTGAAAAACCATCTCTTGCCAGCGCAAAAAATTTTAACCGAAAAATGAGACTTTTGGCAAAATTGTCATTTTTCCATTAGGCAAATTTTTATGCGCAAGTTATTTTTGCTCAATGGAAAAGCGACTAGTGACAGCGTGCAGAGCTTAGATGTTATGATCATCAACAGGGTTTATAATGCAAATGATGTGACGTTAACTTATACGTAATATCATTTTGTGACCCATTAGCATAACCAAGCTACATCAGTTATTGTATCTATTAGCATTTATTACCCTGTCAAAAGGGAGGCAAGGGTTATTGTTTCTGGTTCCATTTGTTCCTTTGTTTGTTTGTTTGTTTGTTAACACTTTAGCAGCAAAACTATTGGTTGAACACATAGACATGATGACGTCAGCTGGATCGATGCCAACATAAGCTACAATTCGTGCAAGGGGCGGGGTTTCTTGTGCCTGGCATGACTTGTTTAGTTTGTATTACCAGGGCCGTTCAATAAGTTCATGGCCTCACCCAGAAATACTGGTTGTTATAATACAGGATGTTACATTCTTTCGTGATGGGATAGTGATGCTTGAACATCGATGGACCAAGTGCATTGCTGTAAATGGAGATTATGTTGAAAAATAAAATATAAATTATCAGTCTGTGTTGTTCTGTTCTGGGTGAGGCCATGAACTTATTGAACGGCCCTCGTATATAGTCACTAGCCTGATAATTGGTGTCTTTTTACTGCACGTAACATTCCATAAGTAGTGAAAATCTGTGGTGTTTTCACGTAAAATTTCTATGTAAGAACTAGTGTCACTTCCTTTGGTAAGTTCGGGGGAGTGTTTGTTTGCCATATTTCAGGGGTGTCAAACTCATTTTAATTCAGGGGCCAGATTCAGCTAAGTTTGATCCACAGTGGGCCGAACCAGTAAAATAATAACATAATATTATATAAATAATGTCAACTCCAAACTTTTCTCTATGTTTAAGAGCGAAAAAAGTTAATTTACATTATGAAAAGGTTTACATCTACAAACTATCCTTTCAGAAGATGTGAATAACATGAACAAACTGAAAAAAATCAGTGTCATTTTAACAATATTCTGTCTCAGTTTATCATTTACACATGTGCATTATAACTTACAGATCACGGTGGATCTACAAACACACAAAACATTGAGTAACAAGCAGAATATTGTTAAAATTATACTTACTTTTCTTAAGACATTTCCAGTTGTTCATATTTGTTCAGATGATTCACATTTTTTGCAAAATTATATTTTGTTTTAGTGGAAATACATGAAAATATTTACATTTACAAAGAGAAACATTTGGAGTTGCCATTATTTTTATGTTATTATGATAGTATTTTACTGGTCCTGCCCACTTGAGATTGAATTGTTCTGAATGTGGAACCTGAACTAAAAGGATTGTTAATATCTTAGTGTAATTTTTGCATTTCACAAATTCATCCCAAGGGCCGGACTGGACCCTTTGGCAGGCTGGATTTGGCCCCCGGGCCACATTTTTGACACCTGTGCCATATTTCTTTCCTCATGTTTTCCTAGTTCCACCTTCACACCCATATGCGATCACTTCTAGCTTTGTAAAAAGAAGACGGTAACAGCCAAAATGCCAAACTCAAGGCTTCGAATTGGTCAAAAAAATTAACGGGTGTCGGCACAAAGTCTGCATCAGTTTATTTTACAAGTCTATGACTAAACTATAACTTACTCAGTCATCCACATCCTTATGTGATGTCTGCCGAAGTCTCTAATAAACAGATTAAATTCCACTGATATTCAAAAAGAAGTCTTGTTTTACTGTTGTTACTGAAGTTACATCATAGAACTGCAATGCATAACATAAACCACTACAATCCATCTGTAAAATGTTCCATCTTCTGCACTGTTGACAACTGTGCATTTATGTTTTGTATGTTTGTCAACACAAGCAAAAGGCTTTTATAAACCTAAATGTATAAATGTTAATAAATCAAATCTACTCCAAACTGTTGTTTTATCTCTGTTTGGATAAAGGATAAGAAAAAAAAAAAAAACATCTGACATTTGTGTACTACTAAATGCATATGTAAGTGTAACTGGTTCATTTTGTGTACTATGAAGAGACGAAAACTTCTCTGGGTCGACTTTGAATTTATCGTGTTCCTCCTGAGATGAAACAACAGACAATGCTGTGGTTTCTGAGTTCTGTGACAGTCTCTAGCACATCCTTTATAAATCAAAAATTTAAAGTATGTTACTAACAAATTATAAAAAGAGAACACATGGAGCTAGCTTAAACATCAACGAAAATGCACATTAGCCCTGATCGTGGCCGACTACAAACTCTACAAAACAAAAATATACATCACATAGATGCACTCTTCCAGTAGTTAATCACAAAAAACAATAGAAATACAAAATTACTAAAACAAAATATATTCCTTTGTAAAAATATCTAAAGAAATGCACGTTTTATTGGGACCCACGTTTCTTGCGTCTTACTTCCTGTACAGTCAGAATAGACTGAGCTACCCCAACTAACACATGTAAGAGGTAATGTAAGGTGGTCACAGTGCTGCGTTCAAGGACAATCTGTTCACAGGCCATTCCACCATCTCCAGGTATTTTACTTATTATCCATAAACTGATCGGTGGAATTTAGTTAATTATGAAAAATGAATTGAATTATTTTTAATAATGTGTTCCACAAGGCTTTATGGTTTAATGGTGAAAATGTCATGTGAATTCAGTTAAACAGAGGGAGTGTATTAACCAGGCAGAGGTGGGGCTTTGACACATATGTGTTGACAATATCTAGTTGAAATATGGATATATGAATATACTATTACTATAGTACTATATAGGATAATATAGAGCAGGGGTGTCAAATTCATTTTAGTTCAGGGGCCACATACAGCCTAATATGATCTAAAGTGGGCCAGACCAGTAAAATAATATAAATAATAGGATGAGAACTGATAAATAATACCAAGTCCAAAGTTTTCTCTCTATTTTTGAGTGAAAAAAAGTAAAATTCCGTAATTAAAATGTTTACATCTACAAACCGTACTTGAACGTAACATGAACAAATATGAACCTGAAAATTCTTAAGAAAAATATTCGTAATTTTAACAATATTACGCTTCAGTTTATCATTTATACATGTGCATCACAACTTACAGATCACAGCAGATCTACAAATGCACAAAACATTTAATAATAGGCAGAATATTGTTAAAATACTACATACTTCTCTTCAGACATTTCAGGTTGTTCATATTTTTTGTGAAAAGCCAGTCTGTACATGTAAACATTTTTGTGTAATTTTACTTTTTTGACACTAACACAAAAAGAAAAAAATCACTTTTTTTCATTATTTATAAGTTATTATGATAGTATTTTACTGGTCTGACCCACTTTAGATTGAACATCCTTGATTGTTAATATCTTCAGTGTAATTTTTTACATTTCACAAATTCATCCCAGGGGCCGGATTGGACCCTTTTGGCCCTGGGCTGCATGTTTGACACCTGTGATATGGAGTATTATATCTATTTATATTATATATGTATATGTGTTTTTGGTTTCTGTTTGTTTTTTTTTTTAAATCTGAGCTTGCTGATACTGGTATGATAATTTGTAAATGCGTATTATTATATTAGTGTATATAGGAATAAGAATGTGTTATATTGTTGTATTCTTGTTATTATTATTATTATTATTATTATTATTATTATTATTATATTGATATTCATATAAAATAATAATTGATACTAATTTATATAGAGAACATAAGGAATAGAGATTGGGGTAGGAGTATATAGGATTTTACTTCTTCCTACTCCTTTTCGACCACGTTTAATTTTATTTATTTATTTTTATTTTTTCTCCTTTCTCTTCTGTTTACTTATCAGCCTATTATATACCCTTACTTTTTTTTTTTTTTTTTTTAATCAATTTTTTATTTGTTTTCATTGTGCATCACAGAAGTACAATACAAAAGAAAAAGAAATTCACATTTTATAATACAAGATTCTGTGACACACAAAGTACAACAACCCCCCCCCCCCCCACAGAACCAGTGGCGACCCCCATACCAACCCAGTCTGGATCTCAGAATACAAAAACCAACTAATAAAGATAAATAAAGACAAATACATGTATATCGATGAAAGAGTATAATTTACAGATATAAACAGAATAGTGATCGGGGAAGTCATAGACAGTTATGTTGCACTCTTTCTTTAACCAAAAAATAAACACCATCCCACATACTCAGCGTTTTTTGACTGGCTGCATGCATCCGGGCCACTGACCTCTCCATCATAATTATATACCTTTACTGATATTTTGTTGGTTGGTTTTGTTTTGATTTCACTGTCTACATGTTCGAAAAAAAAAGATTTCAAATCAAATTAAATCAGGTGTGGCTGTCGACTGACCCATCTGATGACTTCACACTAACTGAGCACAGACACCAACCTGTAGATGGGCATATGGATGGTGTTCTGCAGCTGTCCACAGGGGAGTGTGGAGAGTGTTTCCAGTGTGAGGTGGGTGAAATCCAGTCCTGAGTGCAGCTGTGCCATGCTGTCCTCAGCAGCCACCGACAACTATGTAAGCACGTGACGCTGGGTAAACAAGAGAAAGAGTAGGGAATAAGGTGGTAACAGGCTGCGGATCTGCCTGTGCTTTCCCTCTGTCGTCGGAAGCAACGTGCAGTACAGTTAAAGGCCATGGGTGGTCGCCTGACGGCTGTGTGGAATCAAAAAAAAAAAAAGCTTTGTTAAACAACAGCAGCTCATGTTGTGCACACACAGCAGGAGAGTTGGCAGCCCTCACACACTGGATTAAAAACCAAAACACAAAACAGTGGAAATGTCAGTTGAGCTTCATTCAGTTTTATTTCCTCAAATTAGTCATAAAACGCATCAACAGTTTGAGCCCAGAGGCGTTTTTCCGAATGAATCTATAGACGTGACAAGTCAGAGAGTAACTCGGAATGACTGTAAAATGCCACATCATGAATCAAAATTCAAAAGACAGAATATAGTGCAGGCATTGTACATTTATGCATGAATATGTGTAAGGTCACTGACCACAGAAAAGGCACAAAATAATCACAAATCATGACAGATAACACGCATCCACTGAGAGCAGATTGAAATTTACAGGGTGGGGAAGCAAAATTTACAATATTTTGAGGTAGGGATTGAAAGACAGTGTATGACCAATTAGTTTATTGAAAGTCATGAGAATTTATTTGCCACAAGAAAACTGACATAATAGAAAATGTTTTTATTCTATGTGTCCTCCTTCTTTCTCAATAACTGCCTTCACACACTTCCTGAAACTTGCGCAAGTGTTCCTCAAATATTCGGGTGACAACTTCTCCCATTCTTCTTTAATAGTATCTTCCAGACTTTCTGGTAATAGTTTTGCTCATAGTCATTCTCTTCTTTACATTATAAACAGTCTTTATGGACACTCCAACTATTTTTGAAATCTCCTTCGGTGTGACGAGCGCATTCAGCAAATCACACACTCTTTGACGTTTGTTTCCTGATTACTCATATGGGCAAAAGTTTCTGAAAAGGTATGGATAATAGTGTTAGGTATGATTATGACATCAATATATGTTTGGTTTCAAACCAAATTGACGTAGTGTCTGCTGAGAAAAAACAACTAAATGTTCATTGTAAATTTAGCTTCCCCACCCTGTACATTTATTTAACTCGGTTTTTTTTTTGGTTTTTTTTTGTGTTTTTTTTTGTGAAGTTGGACATCAAGACATTAAAACACATACACTTTGAGGTATTACAGGGTGGGGAAGCAACATTTACAATATTTTGAGGCAGGGATTGAAAGACAGTGTATGACCAATTCGTTTATTGAAAGTCATGAGAATTTAAATCTTCAAATCATATTTTACTGCATTTCTAACGGTCTTGTTGTCTAAATCAAGTTCAGTTGCCATTTTTCTCATGGATTTGGTTGGATCCTTTAGGATTTTGGATTTGAGAGCTTTAATAAAAGCTTTGGTACGTTTTTTGTTGCTTCCTCCATTTCCAGACTTTCTCATAATAGTTTTGCGTATTTGTACTCGTAAAAGATATCCGATACAAATGCACCGCTACCACTTACGGCTGAGTGACACTCACAGTTCAGTGCAGCAGGTACGCAGCGGTGGAATAATGTGTGGGGAGTGTGAAGAGTGTGGAGATTTTTCAAAATAAATGACGGTGATAAAAGTAACGCTGACTGCAAATAACGTTAAAGACACAGACAGATACGGACACATCGTTCTGTCCGTCCTCTGCGTACATTCCATCTGTTTTCCAGGTGCTGGCGGATGAGTACCCAGATGGAGAATACCACCGGGAACTGCGGAGGTAGAGGATCTGTTCAAAGAGCGACTGTGTGAGTTAGAGAAAAACTACTGACAGATTTATAACAACTACCCAGGGCTGGGCTGGGGGTACGGAGCAGTGCAGACCACCACCAGCGGAACTGAAAATTAAACTTATCACTCATTTCTCTTTTCTCTACCTGCTGAAGTTAAGCTTTTAAACCTTACTAGCAAAAACGCTACAATATTAGTATCACATTAGTGTTGCCTCTATTTTTGGACAACAGATCTGGAAAATCTTATTTCAAGAAATCTTATCAAGATAATTTCACTTGTTCCATTGGCAGATTTTATTTTGCTTGAATAAAGCAAGCAAAAATAAAATAAAATAAAATCTTAAATTAAGCAAAAAAACCCCCCAAAAAAACAAAAACTTGAATTAAGCAACAACAACAAAAACTTGAATTAAGCAAAAAATAAATAAATAAATAAAAAATAAAAAAATTAATAAAAAATAAAAATAAAAATCTGCCAATGGAACAAGTGAGAATTATATTGGTAAGATTTCTTGAAATAAGATTTTCCAGATATGTTGTATAAAAATAAGTTCTTCTATCTCACTGAAAAGTTACTCTTTAGGTGATTATGTCTTATTTTAAGTGTGATGAGATATTTTGTCTACAAATGAGAAAAATACACTTGGTAAGATTTAGATTTTTGCAGTGTATGAGGAAGATACTGTTGCATTTTGACATAAAACCGAGGCTTGTGGGAAATGAATGATGCCTTCGAAATTTGAGAGCAAATAATCCAAACCTAAAAAGTAATTTAAGTAGTAATAGGAATGTAACTGTACTCTGAACCAAATACAGTTACTCATACTATTTATATATTACTCCACCTTCCACAACATTGTCCATATATGGCTTTAAGGTTGGGATAATTTATGTATTATCAGCTTCTGGACACAGTGCAAAAGGTCTGTTCTTGTTTTGACCCTTTCTTTCGTCGACCTCGGCTCCTCCCGTTCAGGCCAGTGTGCATTCCCAGCTGCTGCGGCCCGTCCTGTCCACACACAACATGACGGCATATCTGCTGCTGCACAACTACCAGGGCCACGCATGGGTGAACTCACAGCTAAAATCACCTCACGTGTCACATACACCTGACATGTACATGTACACATACTTAAGCATCATCATAATCACCGTGAGATTGAGCTGCAATGGGAGCAAAACCATGGTAAGAGCTGGGAGCTGACACAGGAGAAAGATTCCTGAAGAGTTTACATCTCAAGTCTCTGTGTTGAGCCAAACTGGGAAACATGTGGCCATAACAGTCACATGGTTACTGCATTAATGATATCCTGACACCTCTGTTAGATGAATGCAATAGGGAAGGGTCGGTTTTGTTCTGATAAACCAGGGGTGTCAAAGTCATTTTCTTTCAGGGGCCACATTCAACCCAATTTCATCTCCAGTGGGCCGGACCAGTCAAATAACAACAGTGAAAAAAGTAAAATTATATTATGATCAGGTTTACGTCTACAAAGTTTCCTTAAAAATCCGAATAACATGAACAACTTGAATTGTCTTAAGAAAAACTAGAAGCACTCGGAGAGCGCAGACCTCCGCCAAGGCTGATCAGTGGCCCCCCCCGTGGGCCCCCCCACTCCCGATCACCACCAAAATGTAATCATTTCTTCCTTATCCCATTTCCAACAAAGCCTGAAAATTTCATCCAAATCTGTCCATAACTTTTTGAGTTATGTTGCACACTAACGGACAGACAAACAAACAAACAGACAGACAGACAAACAAACAAACAAACCCTGGCAATAACATAACCTCCTTGGCGGAGGTAACAAGTCCAAGTTTAACAATATTCTGCCTCGGTTTATCAGTTTATCATTTACATGTGTGCATTACAATCACACAAAACATTTAATAACAGGCAGAATATTGGTCAAATTGCATTTACTTCTCTTAAGGCAGGGGTGTCCAAACTTTTTTTAAAGAGGGCCAGATCTGATAATGTGGACATTGCCAGGGGCCAGTGGTCCCTTCAGACATTTTTTAAACAGTAAAAATGACATATAAATGTGCTGTTCTACAACAAGTTTATTTTCATTGTCACAATATCATTTTTTTAAATGGCAATGTAACCAAATCTGAGCCACTCAGGTGTGAACAAATTAAAAAAAAAAAAAAAAAAAAACAATTCTGCCTTCCTTTCACATCTGGAGTCAGATAACATAGAACAAACTGTATGGAGTATCTTAAACTTCCAAGTTGATGAAAATCTTAACCCCACATTCATTTTAAACATGACTTATATGAGTAATCATTACTCATATATTACTCAGTAATGCAAAGTCTGTTAACATTTCAGATGAAAACATTTGACTCTTACTCTTGTCTTTCACAAAATCATTCAGAAAGTAATATTTGTGTCACATCTACAAGTACATAACACCAGCAGTTAGAGGCAACTAACCTGGCAACTTGGTAGCCTGCCTTGGTGGTGAATTCATTGAACTCCCAGGTTCGCATGAAGAGTCACTGTTGTGAGTTTAAAGCAGCTTGAATTTGCTTCACTTTTTCGGAACGCTCACTCCCTGCTAGCTTGTCGTATGCGTTAGCATGTTTTGTCTGCTAGTGTCTCTTTACATTGAATTCCTTAAACAAGGCAACAGTCTCTTGATAAATTAGGCAAACACAATCGCCTCGATTTTCAGTGAAAAAAAAATTGTAATTCCCATCTCTCCTGGAAGCAGTGGCCCTCACTGTCAACTTTCGTTTTTTTATTTACAGGCACCGTGGTTAGAAATTAGCGAAAAGGGTTCACGGCAAGGTCACAGAGCCAGATAGAGTTAGAGTGGTGCTGCCACCATGAGGTGAAAGGAGGAACTGCATTTTGAACCTTTCATGATTCATGTACTCGGTTCAACAGTCCAAGCGGGCCATGAATAATACATTCTAAAACCCAAGCTGTGGGCCGTATAAAATCTGACCGTGGGCCGTGATTGGCCCCCGGGCCGGACTTTGGACATGCCTGTCTTAAGGCATTTTTGTTTGTTCATATTTGTTCAGGTTATTCACATTTTTGGAAAAGTATAGTTTGGTAATGTAAACATTTTCATGTAATTTTACTTTTTTACACCAAAAAAAAACAAAGAGAAAATTTGGGGTTGTCATTATTTATAGGTTATTATAATATTTCACTGGTCTGACCCACTTGAAATCTAATTGGACTGTATGTGTCTGTATGTGGAACCTGAATTAAAATGATTTTGACACCACTGATTGTTAATATCTTCAGTGAAATTTTTGCATTTGACAAATTCATCCCGCGAGCCGGATTGGACCGTTTGGCAGGCCAGATTTAGCCCCCAGGCCGCATGTTTGACACCTGTGTGATAAACCTATCCTGCATCAGTGGGTACGGTTACATGATGTTTTTAAATCTGATTTATTTTTCCAGAAGAAATTAATCCCGAACTGAAGTACTTTCTCTTCTGTTTACATGGAAACATTAAACCTGAATAAAGGTTTACATGAGGAACGTTTATTCGGTTCTTGCAGCCCTTCTGTTAGCTTAGCTTAGCATAGTCACTGCATTCCCATGGTCACACGTAGCCAGTTTTTTAAAGGTGATTTGTTGTCTTTTGTAAGTGATTTTCTGAAATCCGATTTGCCCTAATTATTTCTTTAGATCCACGACTTACTGCACTCATACAATCTTGGGACTGTTGTGTTGACGGAAGTTGGAAAATCTTTTTGTTGGAAGGGATGCATGCGCTAAATTAGCTTTGCTTAACCGTTTTAGCTTTGCATTAGTTTTTATTTCCCAAGATTTTTTTACTGCAGTAAGTCACATCGCCTCAATTTGTGATCATACTGACCCCACCGGACTAAAGGAATGATTAGGGAGAACTGAATTTCACAAAATCACTCATAAAATACTACGAATCCCCTATAAAAGCCTGGCTACGTCTGACCATAGGAATGAAGTGATTATTTTTAGCTAGGCTAAGCTAAGCTAACGGAAGGGCTGCAAGAACAAGGCAATCGGTGCACTGCAGTGCAAACTGATCTGCCCACTTATCGAACTCATTAGTGCATGACAAATGAATGATTTAAAAACAGGTGGTGAACTCTTCCTTCAGGGTTTTCCAGACTGGTAGATCCCATCAGAATAGCCCACTGGAACGGTTTGGGTTGACTAGACTGCATTGCATATTTTTCCACCAGCGCAGAATGTGTGCGTTATCACGACAGGACAAGACAACGAGCATGTGCAGAATGGCAGGAATAAAGTCCAAACGGAATAAAGGGTTTACATGTCCGAGGAAGAATTTAGTTCGGAATAAAAAGTGGATTAAACCAGTGACTTTAATCAGGTTTAAATTTAATCCCAACTTTTCTTTTTCAACTGGAATAAGGTGTTTACATGGGCACCTGAAATAGGATCTAAACTTTAATCAGTTTAAACCAGGAATAAAAGTTGTCATGTAAACGCACGGATTCAAAAAAAAAAAAAAAAAAAATGTAGGAAAGACAGAACACTGAGCGCTAAAACGAAAAGTCTTGAATGTGCCCATCTCATCCATGAGCTGCCAGGAAAGTCAAATGAATTCTCCCAAAGCTGCGACGACGCTGACAATAATGTCATTCTGCTTGAGTCCAAAATTGGGGGAAAAAGAGAACAATCTGAAAGCTTGTGAGGAGCCGTCAACCAGAAGCCTTTGGCATTTCAGAGGGAGAGCGAGGGTGTAGAGGTTGGAAAATGTCTCTGAACAAAAAAGCCATGGTTTTAAATGCCCTTCTCCGCCTTGCAGCGGTAAATCTTAATCGTCTTTGGCCTTTTGTTTGGCCAGTGTGAGCTGTTGGTGAAGAATCCAGACAGGGTGTATGAATGAGACAGCATTCAGTGAGTCTTATACCAAAATATGTGTCATTGATCAATTGCCTACTGTATATTTACAGTGGTACAGAAGAATGTCAGTGGATGATAGTAACACAATAGACTCACTTTACTTAACAAGCAGCAATAATTGACAGTTCGAGGTCACTTGGGGGGTATATTTGAGTTTTTCACAAGAGAATTGGACTACATTTTTTTTTTTTTAACTTCTATTTAAAGTTTTTTTTTTTTTTGCCCAGTTTACGCAGTTCTGGTTGTAGTTATTGTTACCATTATAATTGTCTCCATGGTTGTTACTGTTTGTATTGTTGATACTTTCTTGTGAGGGTCTTCGCCACCTTCTTCTCTCTTGTTCTCTCCCCTTCTTCTACCCCCACCCCCCATGTCAGGTCCGGCATCGAAATGTGGTTCAACAAAACGCATAATAAACACAGAAGAATATCAAAGGGCGCTTCATATACTTTATGAAGTTACCCTTGGCAAAGCAAATTTGTTCAGCACCAGAAAGAACCAGACTACCATTCTGCTGTTAGGATGCTGGACAAGACAAATAGAAAAAAAAAAAAAAAAAAAAAAAAAGTAGTGTGAGATACTCCCTGGTAAAATGTTCAAATAAAAGAGGATACACAAGCAAAGGTGTCAGAAAAATGGGCAATTATGACTGGGAGTACAGCTGGTGTCGGCTGCTGCCTTATCGGTACAGACAGCTGCCTGTTAGCCAGCTGAGCCCATTAAAAAAAAAAAAAGAAAGAAAAAAAAAAAAAAGGTGTTTTTTGACAACTTTACAAACATAATGAAAAAAAGTCGATAAAATTAAAATTACAATGATGCTACAAGACTGGTTTATGTAATATATGCTTGTGCAACATCACTAGCACACTGAGGTAGTACAGAATGTTTACACAATAGCTCATATCGTATGGTAAAATAAAAGAATGTTATTTCTTTACAAAGTGAAAAGGAAGACAAGCAGAGAAAGAAAAACAAAAAGTGATGAATAACTGGAACACATTTTACAGATATTATAGAAATAAATCAGAGTAGCAACACAACAAAAATTTAGGAAGACTCAAGCACCAACTGCTGACTGTTTAACCCTTTCATGCATACTGGTCACTACAGTGGACAGCTATTCTACAGCTGTTCTCTTGTATTTAAATTCCAACGTACACTAATGGTAAGCACACAAGCATGAGTTCCTCCTACGCTGACATTTAACCCTTTCATGCACAAATTATGAGAACCTTAATCAAATTTTTTTTCCTGAGTGTTTTTATTCCTCTTCAGGCATGAAAAAAACAATGCGATTGAAAATTTTCTTCTGATGAATAAATAAAAAAAAATAAAAAAATAAAAATAATTAAAAAAAAAAAAAGGAAAAAATACATTAAAAAAATAATAATGAAAAAAAAATTTCTTATGAACCTGTTTTTCATGAAGTTGCAAAAATGTCCACTCAGCTGGACACCACACGTTTAATTATTGACGCACAGAAATATGTATTTTCTGATAAATTGTATGAAAACTATGGGGAGGGCTTGTGATTCTGGGGGTTTATGCTCCAATTCATGTCAGAAAAGATATGTTGTGTCTTAAAACTTTAATAAAGATATGTGTAAAAAAAAAGAAAAAAAAAGGGCAAAGCGTTCAAATATTAAAAAATCAAAGATGGTGAAATTACTAAAAAGAACAGTACTAAGAATAAATGTGAGAAAGCAATGAGCAAAAAGGCAAGGGACAAAGCTAAATAGATGGGGATAATCGGGGCAAAATCAGATGTAACAGCAAGTGAAGGTTTAAAGGAGAGCCATGAGCCCAGCGTTGGGTTTTAATAATCCTAAAAATGCTTTTCCATGGAAACCAACAGAAACATCAGAAGGTCAAGGAAAAATATGAAGGAGAATCCAAAACAGATGACAACCATACCGTCATATATGCGTTCTTATTATGATGTAGGCTATAAATGTGGACAATGCAGTAGAAATGTCCAAAGTTAGAACCAAAAATTAAAAAAAACAAAAAAAACAAAAAAAACAGAAAGTACATGGATGAAAGTATATGAGGAAACACAACAATTTCGACAGTTCATACAGCTCTTATCATGGCGCCCACTCATTTCATTCATCGTCTCTAAGCAAAAAGCAGTACTCGAACGCATCCCAGGAACAGGAAAACAGCTCATCAGTGCAGCGAGTGGCGGTTGTTTTAGCAACACTGTGCAAACACCATAAAAAAGCGGAGAGGAACATGGACATACAATCTCAACAGTTGTCGTTAGCGTAGGCCATGCAAACAAATCAGGCGGTCAGCTGCAGCAGACTTATGTAACAACTCTACAAGTAGACAGTAACACAATCTGAACACAAGTGGACGCACTGGACATGGACGACAGCCATAGGTCAGTGGTAGTGTTCACTTTTAACCCATAAAAACCCAAACATATACCGTCGAAAAAAAAAAAAAAACATCTACTGATCTAAACTGTTTACTACCTGCTGATCCATTAATCCTATCAATACATGTCAATAATTGGAGTGAAATACAGTTTTTCATCTTTTCATGGTCATCAGATATGACCCATTTGGACATTCAGAGGCTCTGTAGTTACCATGGAAACACTGTCATGCTCTATAACACTGATTCACCAGTAAAACCCATGGAGTTGGATCAATGACAGTGGACGGACACACTGGGTGTATGTTCAGTTATTGATATGTTTTACTGAAAAATTACCTCTTTTTTCAGTTTTCTCTGTTTTGATATAATAACCTTTGAATTTAATCTGAGATTTCATGAGTATCTAAATTAAATATAGGAAATTAAATTTGGGAAAATACATGATTTACTGTGAAAAGTGAAAAATACAGAGGATAATATTGTAATAAATGGTGATAAATTAATGAAGAATGGTTAAATAGAGAAAAGAAATATTTGGGAACTGACACAAAATTAGCACTGGGTCTGCATGGGTTAAACAGGAAATTTGGTAAAAAAAAAAAAAAAAAAAAAAAAAAAAAAAAAAAAAAAAAAAATATATATATATATATATATATATATATATATATATATATATATATATATATATATATATATATATATGTATGGGCAAAGTGTTCAAATATTACAAAAAATAATGATATATAGATAATGATAGATTTGACTGAAAAAGTCACTTTTTCTTCAGTTTTCTCTGTTTCTGAAATAATAACTTTCAACTTTAATCTGAGCTTTTAAGAACATCTACATGATCAGTGAATTAAATACAGGAAAATATTTGATTATAATATATAATATAATGATATAATATATAAGACAATATTACAATAAATGGTGATGAATCACATAAATCAATAATAAATATATCTTAAATACCCAGTGCTACTTTTGTGGCTGTTCCCAAATCTTTTTTTTTTTTTTTTAATTTAATCTTTAAGTGATTTATCACCATTTATTATTATAATTTCCTCTGTATTTTGCAATTTTTCAGTGAAAATCAGGTATTTTCCTATATTCAGTTACTAATTATGTTCTTTTATCACCATTCTGATATTACATGTGAGGGTTATTACATCAAAAACAGAGAAAACTTAAGAAAAAGGGACTTTTCCAGTAAAATATATGATTACCTGAACATAAAAATAAGCACCTCCATCAACTATCATTTATCGAAGTAGAGGGGTTTTACTGGTGAATCAGTGTTGTAGAGGATGACAGTGTTTCCATGGTAACTACAGAGCCTCTGACTGTCCAAATGGGTCATATCTGATGACCATGAAAAGATGACAAACTGCATTTTACACCAATTATTTACATGTATTGATAGGATTAGTGGATCAACAGGTATTAAACAGTTTACATCAGTAGATGGTTTGAGTTGCCAGTGGCTGTTTGGGTCTTTATGGGTTAAAAATAGAGAAAAATTAATTTGGGAACTGACACAAAAGTAGAACTGGGTTAAAACTGACTCAAAAACTAAAAAGTGAAAAACAATCAACACAGATATAACAAACAGGATTGTAAAAATATAGTTAAATATTGTGTTTCTATTACCTTTATGCAGTGAATGTATTTGTGTATTGTTAACTTGAGTCATGCTCACAACTCCCATATACACTGCCTCGTCAGCAAAAAAAGGCGATTTCATTAGCATCATTTACACAATGCACTGCTTATGCAATACTACAATAAATGTCACAACATTTATTTCAGTCTAGCATTCATTTTTTTCATGAAGACCTTGTCTTGATGAGACCACAGCTTAAAGTCTGCTGCACTACATCCTAAAACAGTGGTTCCCAACCTTTTTTGGCTCATGACCACATTTTAACATCACAAATTTCTGGTAACCCCAGACATTTTTTTGCTAAAATTAATTGGTTTTTGATCATGCAATAGTTTGCTATACTATGTTGCAAATAAACCTTAATTTTAGACGACATTTAGTCTATATAATGTATATTATTATGGACGGAGGCAGAAAAGCCAGGTGTAGATTACTGCACAAAGTGAGAATTTAATTTTCCTTGGTCAGGATATGTACAGTCAGTCCAGCTTGGATTTACAAGGCTGACAATTAATACTGAAAAAACAAGAACTCAAACTATGAATTATGAAAGAGCTGCAGCATCTGCACCATAATGAATATTTGACAGATAAACAGAACCACAGTGCTTCAGTTTCAGCTTCAGAGTTTGTCATGTCTTTTATGGACTGGGATTGTCTCTCTCAACTCACCATATATTTTTTATTAGTAAGGTTTTTTTTGTTTGTTTGTTTTTTAAATCAATCACTCGAAATTTCAGGCGACCCCATTTGAATTCCAGGCGACCCTACGTGGGGTCCCAACCCAAAAATGGAAAAACACTGTCCTAAAGATTCCCACTGGACTCTGTTTTGGCCAATAAATGTATGAAAATGAGGTCTAACGCTCCCTGAACTGCTTTTTCACAAGTGGATTCAAAATGATGAATCCTTGCATTGTCAACTCCTTTTTCTCTCGAGCAAATTGATGGTTGTTGAAGACATGAGAAGCTGCTCACTGCATTATTTAAGATTAAGACTGAAAAATCAATCACTGTATTGGGCTGTTTTTTGGTGTTTTTTTAATATTTTGTTTGGTTTGTCTAAGAACTATTAAATAAAAAGACATATTCAACTCATTTCTATCCAAAAGCTGCTTCATATTCAACATCTACTTCAGTTCTTCTAAACAGCTGGCAATTATTAGAAGAGGAAATACTCCAAAATGTCCTAACGTGCCAAATCTAAACATCAGTCGCACTGAGTATCTGTTCTCCAGGTTTTTAAATAAAGACACTTCAGTCGGAGAATAGTGGAACTGCTCTGGTTTTCATTTGAATCATGGCAGACCTCTGCTTTTCAGCTCTGACAGTTCATGGTGATGCAGACATGGCTTTAGTCACTGAGTCCCTGTGGATCCAGCAGCTCCAGTCCCAGTTCCAACCCTTGTTCCCATGCTGCCAAAGTCCAGCTGTTCGCAGTCTCCCATCAGCGCTGACAGACACCTCTTTGTGTGAGAGGACGTAAACTAAGGCCGGCTATAAAAAGGATACAGAGAACTTTAGCAAATGGAATATTCAACTAGTGATTAACTGCCTTTAAAACAGGCAGTTATATCAAGAATAAAGGCTTCGAACTGTGTGTTTCAGTAAAAACAAAAAAGAAATGACAAAGTTTTTAGCATATTTAAAATCAACAACAACTGTAAATGTCCATAACAAAACTTTTTGAGATTGCAGAAATAAACTTTCAACTATTTTACATCTGCTCAAACATACTTTTTGGTCTTGAACATTCAGTATCCATATTATGGTTTCATATTTTTGTTATTTCCAGATGTTTTTTTGCCTGTGTGGAAGTCCTTGAAACAGTTCCTTTCTACTTGCAATAGAGTCCCGCTTTGCTGCCGTAAAATGTTATAGCCTATAGTGTTCGAAAGTTCAGGATCTCAGCTTTCCGATGCCATTAGAATTTTGTGGATATAGCGTAAAATGGGACAGGAGTTACAGTAATTTGAATGATGTAAAGTGTAAAATGCTGCACCGGAGAGACCCCAGATAGCAAATCTTTTGGCAGTATTATGGCATACATTTGGCATTTTTGGCTTTCTTTTGGCATTATGAAAACCTTTAGGCTTAACTGTGGTATGATTAAGGTTATCCATGATAGATATGAAGGCACCAACAATAATATGGCTGAGTTCTGGCATATGTCTGGTTAACCAAAAGACTGGGCGAAGAGCGGGATCAAGTATAGGGATGGTATGGCATGTTTTGGCTACTTTTTGGCTGGATTATGGGGATTTGGGGCTTTTCTGGGACAATTATGGTTAGGGATGGGAATTGTTAAGAATTGAACGATTCCGATTCCGTTATCGATATTGCTTATCGATCCGATTCCTTATCGATTCTCTTATTGATTCTCATTGGGTGAGGGAATAAAAGAGTACAAACGGGTGTGTTTGCATTAACTGTCTTTTATATTTCCATCTCTGCACAGAAAATATAACATATACAGTATGTACAAATAATAAGAACAGATGACGTCGGGACAGTTTGTGGGGAAAGCGAAGTGAAAGCGAAACTAAAGATGCTTTACTAATTCCTCTATTGCCACATTTCTACTATGTGGAACCGGTTTGACTCGGCTTGGCTTGTCTCCCGTTGTTGTGCACCTCATTTCCTTTCCCTTCTTACCTTTGGAAACTTGTATTTGAGAAGTTACGATGTTTGTTGCCCACACCGGAACCGGAGCCGGCCCGGCGTTCACTCTGCCGCTACATTCACAAACGCCGCTAAGTAGAGTATCAAATACATGACATTCCTGTAAATGAATCACATGTTGTGGACAAATGTTAGAGGATATTGGAGGGATTCCACCCTTTTGAAGACATGTAAGCTTTGTAAGTGTTCCAGTGGACCTGGTGTCGTCTGTTTAGACCATTTCTACCTCAACGCCATGTTGGCCACGTTCTGACCAAAACAATGCAGCGTACGTGTGACGTCATCGCGCATGCAAACAAAGGCGGAATCGATAAGCAGAATCGTTAAGCAGGCAGGCAAACGATTCCAAAGAATTGAGCTACTGTGAACCAGTTCTCAAAAAGAACCGGTTCTCGATTCCCATCCCTAATTATGGCTATATTTTGGAAGTCCGCAGTTAGTTTTGGGTGAATTTTGGCTTCCTTCTGGTTTGATTTTGGCTTGCCTATTTTGGGCCATTTAGGGCCCATACATCCACGCAGAACTTTGCCAAATGGCATGCCAGTTTTGGGCCAGATTTAAGCCATAATGATTTTGCTATCTGGGACTGCTGTTCACTGTTACAAATTTCTGTCATTTCTACAGTAAAAATTACAGTAGCTTCTTGTTCTTACAATTTACAAGGTGCAAATGTATACTGCAATGCATTATTGGTAAAAGAAATTCACGGTAACTTCAAGCATTTGTTCACAAGTATCACATTGTAAAATTACAGGATGTAAATGATACAAATTACAATTACGCACTGTTAGCATTAGAAGGCGCGAAAGAGGACATGAAAGCGGACACGGGGGAGCGAACCCTACATCCATCAACTCAATAAAGTGGAAGTAAGACATTATTAGCCCACAAAATTAAAACGTGATTCAAGTAGTAACTTCATGCAACATAATTTGACCATGTATACATCGATTTTAACTCAGCGTGTAATGTAGATATACCAAAACCAGCATTTTAGGCAGAATAATGTTTCTTTATTTGTGTGAGCGACCGTATTTCACATTATTTTATTCACCGTAGTCGTCTTTCATACAGATTATATGGGGTGTGGGACTCAGAATGCACCATTTTTGCAAATGTTAGCTAGTGAAAAACTGGTGAAGTTAAGCTAACACTAGCTGCGTGCATTAGCCCTGTTTGGAAATGCCTTTGATAGTCCAGGCTCTGTTAGCACCATTAGCACAGCTACAGTCAAAACTAAAAAACACCTAAAATACAATTAATGGTTGTTTCTAATATAAAACAATACATTGCTGTAATTTATATACGGCAAAAACTTGTAGTATCCAGTAATTATTTTGTACAGTAATTAGCAAACAATTTTACAGCACTTTATTGGCAACTTTTTTGCCTGGAATTTACTGTAAATTCAACAGGAAATTTGTCACACTGTTAAAGGTTTAAACAAAATGATGAAAGAAGGATGTGTTTAGAGGAAGCAAGAGCATGAGAAACAGCAGATGAAAAAATAAAGCAAAATCACACGAATAAACACAGACATTGACTTCCTCATCTGTTTTCTTTATTTGTCATTACAGATCTGATGTTCTATGAATGTCGCACATCAGCTGACCATATGTCGACCATGCCTCAAGGAAAACGAGGTCTTTTTCTCATGATTAAGCTTCAAGGTATTTTATTCTGACCATACTTTGTGTGATTGTGAGTCACCGTACAACCATCTGAGGTTTCTATCATTCACGCTCCCTTCCTGTCCTGCCTAGATGACAAGTGCAAGCAGCATTTTTTCCTAATTTGGGGTGGAGGTCTGTGTGAGAGCAGTCCACACACCCAGAGTGAATAATTCAGGTCCTGAGTCAGCACAGAAACATTAGACCGTTCTCCACTCTATAAACGTTTGGCCAAAAATAGATGCAATCACAAGCACCAATCCGCTTTAAACTTCAGGCCACATTGTTAACTCGCTTTATAGATAATGTGCAGTTTAAACAAGAACCGATACCGCTGGAGACAAATCATCCGGCTAAACAAATGTAAACCATTTGAGGTGCTAATGGAAAGCAATCATTTGGCTGTCCTATTCAGTGAAACCACACCACAACCAGAAGGATTACCAAGGACTTTGCCAATGACTCATAGCTTCCATCACTGGCTGAGACCCAGAGAGAGATTAAAACAATTCATTACTGGTGCCCATTGTACTTCACATTGGTGGTGCAATGACAGTAGATGAACAGTAGGGGTGCTGTTCTGTTTAAAAAAAAAAAAAAAAAGTAATCTAGAAGAGATCCTCTACTAAGATCAACCCAGCTCCTGAGATAAAAGAATGAAAACGTACATGTAATTTCTAAATACACTTTATCAACAAAACCATTTCGGGTTTGTCTTTTAGAAAGGACATGTAGGAATACATTCATATGTACAGGGGTTGGACAAAATAATGGAAACACCTTAAAAAATCAACAAAATATAATTTAATATGGTGTAAGTCCGCCTTTTGCGGCAATTACAGCCTCAATTCTCCGAGGTATTGATTAATAAAACTTATGAATTGTTTCCAAAAGAACTTTAAGCCATTCTTCAGTTAGAATACCCTCCAACTTTTTAGAGACGATGGCGGTGGAAATTGACGTCTTACTTGAATCTCTAAAACTGACCATAAATGCTCAATAATGTTGAGGTCTGGGGACTGTGCCGGCCATACGAGATGCTCAACTTCATTAGAATGTTCCTCATGCCATTCTTTAACAATTCTAGCTGTATGGATTGGGGCATTATCATCTTGAGGTGAAGGTGTTTCCATTATTTTGTCCAACCCCTGTACGTATTTAAAGCAACACCACAGAACTTTTGTTCGCGAGGTCCCCCTAAAGTCAAGAAATGATAACACTGGGTTACAAAAAAATGTTTTTTGCAAGTTGTCTAGGTTTTTTCAACTGAATTAGGACCATTTTGCACCGCTAAATCTAAAAATGACATCTGTTTTTTTCAATCAGGTCAGGTTTTTTTGCTAATTTGATTTTGAAAAAATTGATCTTCTCACAAAATTAATTACATTTTTTTGACTTTATCAGTTGATTTTTTTTATAAAGTTCTCACCCAAAATAGGTTTTAAGAGAAAAAAAATCATTAGATCACTTGATTCCTGTTAGGTACAATGGTGTATTCACCGCAGATGTAGCAGAATACGTCAGGCTTATTTTTGCAAGATCTTCTAGTCGAAACCATTTCATTCACCTGTAATATTAAAAAAACCATTAATCATAAATTGGCAAAAGTAAAATCTTCAGAACTCATTTATTGCAAGAAATATGAAAGAATTTTGTATCATATGATGTGAAAATGCCCATAAATGTAAGCAAAAATGTTAAAAAGCCAATATGTAGCATAGTTCAGAAAGTTGACCTGATTGAGCAAAATTAATGTGATTTTTGGATTCAGCACACCAAAATTATCCTAAATCAACTAAAAAACCTTAAACAATAAATTTGTTGTTGACCAGTGTAATGTCTGTAACAACTATCGTAAAATCTCTATCTTGGTAATACTCGCGCATTTGTTGACAAGCCATTGACGCCTGAAGAAAGACAGGAGACATACTGACAGAAATTTGCTAGGGTCTTCCTCAGTGAGTTATGATTAAAATCACCCAATATAAAGTTCGGAGCCTACGGTGAGAGAGTCCGCAATCTCTGTACAACGTCAAGTCCAGTGCGGGAGGCAGAATCGGCATTTCTCTTTGCAAAGTGAAAGTGACACTTAAGACATGTTACTAATTCCTGTAAGTCTCCTTTTCTTTACCTCCTGAAACTTCGCAAAACTTTAATTTGAGGGGGCAGGACGTTTTTTTTTTCTCAGCTTCAAGGGAGGTTTGCCAACTCCTCAAACTGGCCTTGGAGGAAACTCCTGGGGCAGGTAAAATGGACTTCAAATTTTTAAATTTTATGTTCTTCTGCTGGTTTTTTTCCTGGATTGTTCTTAACTTTTCTGGTTTTTCTTGTGTTTTATAGCATCTTGTTTTTTATTTTTTTGATCTAATTTATTTATTTATTTTATTCTTTAACTTATCCATGCTAATAAACTGATGAATGGTGGAACACTGAGCACTTTTTGTCTTCTTGTCCTATCTGTAAGCATGATCAAGTACCTGTCTTACATGTTCAATGTATGTACTGTTGTAATACCAAAGCAGTCACCTAGACTGCAAAACAAATCTACCTACGGGTACAAATAAAGTAACCTTGACCTTTGACCTTGGGCGCAATGACACTGACAAAAGTTCAATGTCTGGTGTACAGATTTGTTCTCTGATAATACCAGAGCTGCAGAATTGTTCATAAATATACAGACATACCCCACCTCCCTGTGTTTTACCCGTTACTTCAACGTTAAGGGGGTCCCGAAGCCATTAATGGCGAGATCGGAGTTGTGGTCCTGTTCGGTGAGCCATGTCTTGGTGAAAGCCATGACACAACAGTCTTTAAAATCCTTTTGGAAGCAAATGTTTGCCTGAAGCTCATCTCCTTCATTCCTTAAAAACGGGCATAAAAGCTCAAAAGCCAGGACTCTAAACTCCTTACTGCTGGTCACTGCATGCGCATTCACTCAATTATGTGACGTATCAGAGACATATGCCATAAAGTAAAGTAAAATTTTGTAGTTGTTTTTGTGTAGGGGTCCCGAACCGAACCCAGAAGTTGCATAGTGCCAGTGCAGGCGATACAGACGCTCTAGAGCAGGGATGTCAAACTCATTTTGGTTCAGGGGCCATATTTAGCCCAATTTGATCTCAAGCAGGCCAGACCAGTAAAATAATGACTTAATAACCTATAAATATTGACAAATCCAAGTTTTGTTTTTGTTTTAGTACAAAAAAAACCCAATTAAATTCTGAAATTATTTACATTTTACAAAAAAAGATGTGAATAACCTGAAAAAACAGAAATTTCATTTGAAAAATTGGTACAATTTTAACAATATTTTACCTTGACTTATTATTTATACATGTACGTTTACACACAATGTTACATAAACATTTGGTAACAGGCAGAATATTGTTAAAATTTTGGAGTTTGGAACTAAAATTTGAACAGTTTCTACAGTATTCTATCTCTTATTATTAACGCAACTACAGATCACAGTGGATCCATAAATGCAGAAAACATTTAGTAAAAGGCAGAATAGTGTTAAATTGCACATTTCAGGTTGTTCATCTTTGTTTTTATTTATGTATTTATTTGCATTTTATCGTGAATTAATAGTTTTGTAAAGGTAAATATTTTCACAGTGTAATGTTATTTTTTTCACTTAAATTTTTTCCACATAATTTTTCCCCAAGAAAATTTGTCATCATTATTTATGAGTTATTGTGTTGTTTTTTTTACTGTAGATCACATTGGTCTGTATGTGGAACCTGAACCAAAATGATTTGGACAACCTTGACTGTTCAGATTAATTCTTGCACTTTCATCCCGCAGGCCAGAATGGAACCTTTGGCGGGCCGGATTTGGCCCCCGGGCCGCATGTTTGACACCTGTGCTCTAGAGTGATGACAAAAGTGTAATTGAACCTATTGTGAGTTGTTGTACCAGCAAAATGACCTGGAAAATATAGTTTGAAGGCTGAAAAAGTCAGTCGTGTTGCTTTAAGTCTTTATGGTTAGGGTTTAGGCAGAAAGAATAGTTACAGCTGGAGAAAGATGCAAGTTAGTGGTGAGCACTTATGCTTTTCCGAAAGAAGGTTCAGGTCAGACCGGAGTCTTTTTGTGTTAGTTTACCCATGCAGGTTTCCTCTGGTTTCCCTCACCATAAAAATAAGTACATACACAGTCGCAGAAAAAAATACTAGACCACCCCTTGTTTTCTTCAATTTCTTGTTCAATTTAATGCCTGCTACAACTAAAGGTACATATGTTTGGACAAATATAATGATAACAACAAAAATAGCTCATAAGAGTTTAATTTCAGAGCTAATATCTAGACACTTTCCATGTTTTCTTGATAACCAAAATCACTTCAGTTCTTACGTCAATATCTATGGCATTGTACTGATAAAAACAGTGCTTTTAGGCATTCCATGTTTTCTTTTCTGTCTGTTTTAGTCACATGATACACACAGGAGTTAGCACTTGATTGCATAACCATTGTTTTTGATGACTTTTGATAGTCTAATAATTTTTTCTGCAACTGTAGTTAATTCTCCTGATGCTTTCCTAACCCATAGCGCCCTCTGCTCCTAATGTGTGTGCTAGGTGCTAATGCTAATGCTAGATACTGTGTGTATTAAAATGGGTAAAATCCAGAGACTGAATTTCCCTCCAGGGATAATAAAGAGAGTTAACCTAACATAAGTGATAGTATTAATAATTATCTTTTTCCCTGGGTGTTTTTTTGTTTTTTTGTTGTTTTTTGTTTGTTTGTTTTTGCCACTTAGGGTAGGTTGGGCTTTAAAAAATGGACTCCATACACATATCAACAAATACTGATGTAAAACAAATCCATTTTTGGTTCAGGAACATATAGGTTCTGTATCTTTGGTTTGCAAATTCATCCAAATTTTCACATAATAATCCATTACTTGCCCATATCTTTCTTTAAAGTAATTGAATTTTAGTTCATTTAATTAACTTGGTATAAGTATTGACACTGGCCCCATATCCTCCTGAGGCCCAGTAAGAAAATATGTTTGCCATTTTACATGAAATAATTGCCTTAATTGGAAACAGCATGATGCAACAGTTTTTCAGATACATTTTTTTTTTTTTTTTTAATATAATGTTCTTTTCTGTGGACATTTTTTTATTTTTATTTTTCAAAGTAAAGCTGCACTGTAAAAAAATGACTGTAGAATTAACACCAAAAAGTTGTAAACTTGCAACATAAAAAAACTGTAAGTGACAATACAATGTAAAATTCATTCATTCCTTCATTTTCTGAACCCGCTTTATCCTCACTAGGGTCACGGGGGTCGCTTGGAGCCTATCCCAGCTACGTACGGGCGAAGGCGGGGTACACCCAGGACATTTCGCCAGTTCATCGCAGGGCTGACATACAGAGACAAACAATCACTCTCACATTCACACCTATGGGCAATTTAGATTAACCAGTTAACCTATCAGTGCATGTCTTTGGATGGTGGGAGGAAGCCGCAAACAGTGCAATACAATGCAAAGTCGTTTATTTGAAAAGATTTTTATGTTAACGATTAAATCAAATATTGCTGAAGTTCATTACAGGAAGAGTATGTGAACAAAACCAGATTTTTATGTAGAAATTATGTATTTCTATTGTTTTAGAAAATAAACTAAATTGAAATACAGTGTGGTGCCGTTTAAATTGCAAGACCATAAAGTCCAAATAACGGTGTATTAGTTTTTATATATATACAGGGTGTCCCATAAGTCTCCATACATAAGAAAAATAAACGTTTCTTGACATAAACCATTTTTATTTATATAATATGCTCTATATGACTGCCATTTTGTCGGGAACACATTTCAATGTGTGTCCTCCACTGCTGAAGAACTATAAAGAAGAAATATAAAGAAATACATGTTAGAACCATGGAATGTATTATGTCTCCTATGTATGGAGACTTATGGGACACCCTGTATATATATATATATATATATATATATATATATATATATATATATATATATATATATATATATATATTTATTTATTTATTTATAAATATAAAAAAGTTATAAAAAAGTAAACATTTAACAATGTAACATTTTAAATTTGTAAATTAATGGGTTGGTAGAGTTGGTAGAGTGGCTCGTCCAGTAACCAAAGGGTTGGTGGTCTGAATCCTGGCTCCGACTGTCCATACGTCAAAGTTTACATGGAAGACACTGAACCCTAAATTGCTCCCGGTCGGACCTGGTGGATTTGGAAAGCACTTTGGACACCATGAAGGTGGAGAAAATGCGCTAATTAAGTGCAGTCCATTTACCATTTAAATCTACATGTTTAAAATGTTAAATCTACATGTTACTCTGTAAATATGTTTACAGTTGGATGTGCTTTTTACAGTATTGTTCTGGAAACCACAGCTGCCAGTTTTTTTCTGTAAAAACAACAGGATTTTTTTTTTTTTTACAGTGTGTGAAACTCTAGTCCACTACAGAGGACAAACATGCATTGCTGGGTCTCAGGAGAATATGGCCAATCACTTGTTCATCACTGCATCTACTTTTAAAAGGAGTTCCAACCCATTCTCCATGCAGATACATTTATTTTCATTCAGAATCAACTGGTCAAACTGTGAACTGTGGTCCTCTCCTGCCACTGGGCTGTTGCTGTGTGCTCTGTCTTTCGTGTCTTTAATGTGATCTTGATGCAGTGTGATACTTTGACAGGTCGAGTCTGCTCAGTGTTTCCTCTCTAAGCCCCCCCTGTCTTGCTCCGGTTGCCCTGGTCTGCCCTCTCCTCCGCTCTGCTGCTCGCCACACGCTGGCTCCAGTGGAATGTGATGACCATGGACCGGACAAAGCCCGGCATTCATGGCCTCTCGTCCCACTCTGGAAGTTTTCGACTGGGAGCCTTGATCACAGAGTGAGGGGTGGCCGGAGTCCATCCACCCCTCGTCTGTCCTGTCCGACACGCGTTACCCTCCCCTGCAACGAGCCTTATGACTGACATATGAGCTGCTCACCATTTAATCCACCATGTTATTTCAATCATCACACACCTCGATAAATACAAAAAAGAAGGATGCTTTTCTCACTTGTTTAGTTTGTTTCTATTGCAACTTCAGCCTTTGTTTATAGTTCATGTGATGTTTCTATCTGTAATAATACTGCATCTTTAATAAAGAAATTCTTGCCTCATTATTATTATTTTTCTGTGCAACAGTCACCGGTCAATGAATACTATTTTAAAATGTAATAGTCCTAGTTAATTTATTAACCCTCTCCCGAAGGGGAGGCAAAGGGTAGTGTTTTTGGTTCTGTTTCTTTGTTTCTTTGTTTGTTAACACTCTAGCAAAAAAGGATTAGTTGAATTCATACCAAGTTGGGTTTATAGATTGCCAGTGACCCAGAATATATCTGATTACATTTTGGGAACAGTAGGTCAACGTTACAATTTTGTATTAATTTTTAAAATCTTTCTTTTCCCATTTACTTATAATGGGCAAAATTTCACATGTCTGTAGCAGCAAAACTATTGGATGAATTGATACTAAATTTGGTTTATAGATCGCCAGTGACCTAGAATAGATGTGGTTACATTTTGGGAAAAGTAGGTCAAAGTTAAAATTTATATGAATTTTTTAAATCTGTTTTTTCCCCATTTATTTAAAATAGACAAAATTTTAAATGTCTACAAATTCATTCATTCGTTATTTGAACCTGCTTTATTTTCACTAGGGTCATGGGGGTCACTGGAGCCTATCCCAGCTACTTATGGGCAAAGGCAGGGTACACCCCGGACATGTCACCAGTTCATCGCAGGGCTGAACATATAGAGACAAACAATCACTCTCACATTCACACCTATGGGCAATTTAGATTAACCAATTAACCTGTGCATGTCTTTGGATGGTGGGAGGAAGCCGGAGTACCCGGAGAGAACCCACGCAGACACGGGGAGAACATGCAAACTCCACACAGAAAGGTCCCACCCCCCAAATGTCTATAAAACATCAATTTTGTTTCAATTTACTTCAAACTTAGCACATACATAGAGGCACTTGGTATGCTGACATCAGCACATGTATAGACATGATGACATCAGCTGGATCGATGCCAAAATAAGCTACAGTTTTTGCAAGGGGTGGGGTTTGATATGCCTGGCATCACTTGTTTATGTGTACTGATAGGATTAGTGGATCCACAGGTATTAAACAGTTTAGATCTGTAGATGGTTTGTGTTGCTGGTGGCTGTTTGAGTCTCGATGAGTTAAGCAAGTTATGTTGGTCGACACAGAGGTGATAGACATACTTACTCTACACCAGTGTAAGTATAATGTAACTAAGATAAATACTATATAATATTACATACACTAGTGTGAGTATGGGTTGAGCACCAGTACTATGAAGAAATAAAATACCAACATGTTTCTAAGCTTAGATTTACAGACAAAAGCTGATATTGTTACGTGAGTAGGCATGAAAAACCATGTGGGCTGACAGTAAATAGTTAAAGACTTAAAAGCAGAAAACACAAACAAAACTGTACACAATCATGCTCTGCCTGCCAGGCGTCTGTCTGCTCTATGGTTTCTCTGTCTGACTTTCTAATAGTATCCATTTGCCTCCTTTGTGTACATAATATAATAGAGTACCCATAGTGCACTCAGGGCCTCCGAGGCTTTTTCCACCACATGTACACACATCAAACTGCAAACACAAAAGTATCCATGCTGCCCCATATAAAGCATGGGAACATGTTATTGGACCTTTATTGCATCATGTATATTCTTGGTAGACATAATTAAATAATGGGAATAAAATATAATGTGAGTGTGATTCGCATCTGGCAATTAGTAGTAACCACAAATAACAAACATCTACAAAGTCATCAAATCCAATGGAAACCAACTAGAGGCATTCATATACTAATTCCACTAATTCATTCAAGCAGTTCTGGAAATTCTGTTAGTATTTCTAAAGCAGGGATGTCACACTCATTTTAACCCATAAAGACCCAAAGAGCCACCGGTGACACAAACCATCTATATATGTATAAACTGTTTAATACCTGTTGATCCAGTAATTCTATCAATACATGTAAATAATTGGTGTAAAACACAGTTTGTCATCTTTTCATGGTCATCAGATATGACCCATTTGGATGTTCAGAGGCTCTGCAGTTACCATGGAAACACTGTCATCTTCTACAACATTGATTCACCAGTAAAACCCATGGAGATGGATCAATGAAAGTGGATGGAGACACTTGTTTTTTCATTCAGTTAGCAATATGTTCATGAAAACGTAACTTTTTTTTTTTTTCATTTTTCTCTGTTTTGATATTATTAACTTTGAATTGATTTCACATTTTCATGAACATCTACATGATCTGTGAATTAGATATTGGAAAATACATGATTAACACCATAAAATGCAAAATACAGAGGATGATATTATTTAACCCATAGGGACCCAGTGTGACATTTTAGGGAGTTTCCAAATTAATTTTTCTGTATATTTACCATTTATTGTAATCATCTTCTGCATTTTGTGTTTTTTTTTTTTTTCAGTGAAAATCTGCTATTTTCCAACATTTAATTTACTAATCATGTAGATGTTCATTAAAGGTCAGACTAAAGTTGAGGATTATTATATAAAAATAGAGAAAACTGAAGAAAAAGTGACTTTTTCAGCCAAATCTATCATTAACTGAACATAAACAAAGTATCTCCATCCACTGTCATTGATCCAATTCCATGGATTAGTGTATCAACAGGGTAGATTTTGGTAGATGGTGGATGTTTGGGTCTTTATGGGTTAAAAAAATGGTGATAAATCAGTTAAGAAAGGTAAAAATAGAGAAAAAGTCCATTGGCAACCGACACAAAAGTAGTGCTGGATCTTTATGGGTTAGTTCAGGGTCCACATACAGGCCTATATGAACTCAAATGGGCTGGACCAGTAAAATAATAACAGTGGAAAAAGTAAAATGACTTAAAAAAAAAGTTTACATCTACAAGGTTAAAAATCTGAATAACAGGAACAACTAGAAATTTCTCGTTTCTCAAACATCTCTTTTGTTTGGATAGTTTGTTTATTCAGATTCAGACTATTTTATTAATCCTCGTAGGGCAATTCAGTTCACAGTTACCCTGCCTTATTGAACGTCCAAACAATTGGGGAACAACAAACAAATGCAAAACATTCACAGTAGCATATGACAGCCACATACACATTCACCTGTCAGTACCCAGAGAACATCATCATTTAATGGGGCTTTTTGTACTAAAGGTGAAAACTTTGGAGTTGTCATTATTTATAGGTATAATGTAATATTTTTTTTCACTTTAAACCAGGGGTGTCAAACTCATTTTAGTTCAGGGGCCACATCCAGCCTAATATGATATAAAGTGGGCCGGACCAGTAAAATAATATAAACAATAGGATAAGAACTTTTGAGTGAAAAAAGTAAATTCCGTAAAATAAAAAATACACGTAAATATGCTTAAATATCCTGCAATACACGCAAAAATGCACTTAATTATGCTCAAAAATCCCACAATACACGCAAAAATACACTTAATTATGCTCAAAAATCCCACAATACACGCAAAAATACACTTAAATATGCTCAAAAATCCCACAATACACGCAAAAATACACTTAATTATGCTCAAAAATCCTACAATACATGCAAAAATACACTTAATTATGCTCAAAAATCCTACAATACACGCAAAAATACACTTAATTATGCTCAAAAATCCTACAATACACGCAAAAATACACTTAATTATGCTCAAAAATCCTACAATACACGCAAAAATACACTTAATTATGCTCAAAAATCCTACAATACACGCAAAAATACATTTAAATATGCTTAAATATCCTACAATACATGCAAAAATACACTTAATTATTCTCAAAAATCCTACAATACACGCAAAAATACACTTAATTATGCTCAAAAATCCTACAATACACGCAAAAATACACTTAATTATGCTCAAAAATCCTACAATACACGCAAAAATACACTTTATGCTCAAAAATCCTACAATACACGCAAAAATAAATTTAAATATGCTTAAATATCCTACAATACACGCAAAAATACACTTAATTATTCTCAAAAATCCTACAATACACGCAAAAATACACTTAATTATGCTCAAAAATCCTACAATACACGCAAAAATACACTTAATTATGCTCAAAAATCCTACAATACATGCAAAAATACACTTAATTATGCTCAAAAATCCTACAATACATGCAAAAATACACTTAATTATGCTCAAAAATCCTACAATACATGCAAAAATACACTTAAAATTCCATAATTAAAATGTTTGCATCTCCGAATTGTACTTGAACATAACATGAACAAATATGAACAACCTGAAAATTCTTACGTAAAATAAGTGCAGTGTTAACAATATTACGCCTTAGTTTATCATTTATACACATGAATCACAACATAGAGATCACAGTGGATCTACAAATACACCAAACATTTAATAACAGGGAGAATATTATTAAAATTCCACATACTTTTCTTCAGACATTTCAGATATTCACATTATTTAGTAAAAGACTAGTCTGTAAATGTGAACATTTTTGTGTAATTTTACATTTTTTACACTAAAACAAAGAGACAAATTTACAGTTTTCATTATTTATAGTTTATTATGATAGTATTTTACTGTTCTGATCCACTTTAGAATTAACTGACCTGAAATTATTTTAACATCCTTGATTGTTAATATTTTCAGTGTAATTTTTGCATTTCACAAATTCATCCCACGGGCCAGATTGGACCTTTTGGCGGGTCGGATTTGGCCCCCAGGCCGCACGTTTGACACCCCTGCTTTAAACCAAAAAGAAAATTTGGAGTCCTTATTTATAGATTATTATGATATTATTTTACGTTACACATTGGTCTGAATGTGGCCTCTGAACTTAAACAAGTTCAACGCACTTGATTGTTAATATCTTCTGTGTAATTTTTGCACTTTGCAAAGTCATCCTGCAGGCCGGATCGGAACCTTTGGCGGGACGGTTTTGGCCCAGGGGCCGCATGTTTGACACCCCTGGTTTAACCCTTTACAGGACACTCAGAAATACTCTGAAATTCAAAATGTCAACCATAGTGTGTTATTGTAGAAAATAACAAAACTTTATTACTTTTGTGAAATTTTTCAAAAATTATTATTGTTATATAGAAAATCAAGGTCAGTGAAGTTACCATATTTGGTTCCTTAACTGTAAGTGGCAAAAAAAAATAAAAATAAAACAAATACAAGACGCATATGTAACACTGTTCATGCAGAGGTGGACCTGGCAGACCCTGTAGACCACGCTGGACCTGAGATTGTTGACTCTGTAACTGTCGCTGTCTTGTAATGTATGTGGAAATTACCAAAAATAGTCACTTGACTGATAAAGGGTTAATACACTGGCATCTTCAGAGCTCTTTACTCTGAACACTCTGGTGATAATTTCAGGTCATTTTTTCAGATTTAACAGTAAAAATACTACACATAGCCCCTTTAAATACAGGGTACCCCCCCCCCCCCCAAAAAAAAAAAAAAAAAAAAATTGACATCATTTGATACGTCCATATTGGAGTGACTACATAGTCAGGAGAAATGATACTTAATAGGATTTATTTTGGACATAAAATGTTTTATTCCACAAATTCCAAAGGAAAAATTGTGACGCGGCACACATTGAGTCGGTAGTGGAGTTCCTGCCTCAGTGATTCTCCTCTTATTCTCGTACACATTGAACATTTGTAATAACTTTGGAACATTATAAAATTACCATCCCCCAGAATTTTTCATTTAAAATTTGTAGAATAAAACATTTTATGTCCAAAATTAATCCTATTAAGTATCATTTCTCCAGACCATGTACTCACTCCAATATGGACATCTCAAATGATTTCAGTTTTTTTTTGGGACACCCTGTAGTTCACAGGTGCCAAACATGCGGCCCGGGGGCCAAATCTGGCCCGCCAAAGGGTCCAATCCGGCCAGCGGGATGAATTTGTGAAATGCAAAAATTACACTGAAGATATTAATCATTTTAGTTCCGCTTCCACAAACAGACCAATTTAATCTCCAGTGGGTCGGATCAGTAAAATACTATCATAATAACCTATAAATACTCACAACTCGCATTTTTCCTTTCGTAAATGTAAACATTTTCATGCCGTTTTACTGTATTTACACTAAAACAAACTAACATTTCACAAAAATACGAATAACCTGAACAAATATGAATATTTTGAAATGTCTGAAGTGTAATTTGAACAATATTCTGCCTGTTATTAAATGTTTTGTGTATTTGTAGATCCACTGTGATCTGTACATGTGTAAATGATAAACTGAAGCCAAATATTGTTAAAATTGCACTTAGTTTTCTTAAGAAATTTCAGTTTGTTCTTGTTATTAACATTGTTTTAAAGGATAGTTGGTAAATGTAAACCTTTTCATTGCATAATTGTACTTTTTTTGCTCTAAAACATAGAGGAAAGTTTAGAGTTGACATTTTTTATACATTATTATATTATTATTTCACTGGTCCGGCCCACCGCAGCTCAAATTTGGCTTAATGTGGCCCCTGAACTAAAATGAGTTTGACACCCCTGCTGTAGAATCTGTATCACTAAATCAGTGGATCAACATGATAAATGCTGGACTGGAGCTGAACCACAGTTACAGAAGAGAAAAGTCAGACCCCATAATGACCGTCCATAAGCTGAGATGAGCCCAAAAGGCTTCTGAGATTTTCCCATCTGGAGGTGCCATTACTGCAGCAGGGGATCTCTAATACTGTCATCACATTTAACGCTTGATTTCCTCTCCTGTGTTTTTCTTTCTCCAGGTGTGGCCACCCTCTTCAGAGATAGATCCATTCACAATTCATGAGAGGAAACGGATTCCATTACGATGGGCTGTATAGTGGACAGCGGGATCTATTAAACCGTATAGTTGGAGGAGCGTTCGGAGGATGGTTGTTGTGTTACTGAAAGAAAATAGGAAACAGAGTGAGACTAGGGAGCTGGATCAAACGGGAATTAATGGATGATACAGAAAAAGGGAGATTGAATTAGAAAAAGATTATGTAATCCTCTTAGTTAGGTTTTCATTAGTGTATAACCACCTGAAAATAAGAAACTGTCTTTAGTCTATGTGCTCTGTTTTCTACAGTAGCTTTATCTGTCCACTACTAAAAATATCTAGTTTAAATATGGATAAATGAATATATTATTACTATATTACGATAGACGACAATATAGAATATTATATATGTATATATGTTTTTGTTTGTTTTGTTTTTGTTTCAAAGTTTTTATTAATATCTGGAAGGATAAGTTGTAAATGGGTATTATTATATTAGTGCATATAGGAAAAAAGCATGTATGATATTGTTATACTATTATTATTATTATTATTATTATTATTATTATTATTATTATCATTATTATTGTTGTTGTTACTATTATTGTAATAATAATAATAATAATAATAATAATAATAATAATAATAATAATTATTATTATTATTATTATTATTATTATTATTATTATTATTATTATATTCATGCAAAATAATAATCGCTATATAGTGATCATAAGGAATAGTAATTGGGGGTAGAAGTATCTAAGTTTTTACTTCTTCCTACTCCTTTTCGAGCATGAATAATTCAGTTTCCTTTGTTTTTGTTTATATTCTTCTTCTTCTTCTTCTTCTTCTTATTATTATTATTATTATTATTATTATTATTATTATTATTATTATTATTAATGATTAATATTATTATTTATGTATTTATTTTTGTGTTTTTTTTTTTTTTTCTTATCAATCATTTATGTACCAGTACTTAAATTTTACTGGTTGATTTTTTGTTTTTATTTTATTGTCTACATGTTTGAAATAAAGATTTCATTCATTCATTCATTCACTACAGTAGGTGGCAGGAGGTTCACCGATATCACAGGTGTCACACTGGAAAGAATCTTACCAAGTGTATTTTTCTAATTTCTAGTAAAAAATATCACATCACACTTAAAATAAGACATAATCACCAAAAGAGTAACTTTTCAGTGAGATATAACATTTTTTGCTTGAATTAAGTAAAAAAAAAAAATCTTGAATTAAGCAAAAAAAAATTTGAAAAAAGTCAAATTTTTTTACTTGAATTAAGTAAAAAAAAAATCGTGAATTAAGCAAAAAAGAAAATCTGAAAAAAGTTACTTTTTTTGCTTGAAGTAAAAAAAAATCTTGAATTAAGCAAAAAAATCTGAAAAAAGTCAGATTTTTTTTGCTTGAATTAAGTAAAAAAAAATTTTGAATAAAGCAAAAAAATCTGAAAAAGTCAGATTTTTTGCATGAATTCAGTAAAAAGAACCTTGAATTAAGCAAAAAAATCTGACAAAAGTCAGATTTTTTGCATGAATTAAGTAAAAAAAAAATCTTGAATTAAGCTAAAAAAATCTGAAAAAAGTCACTTTTTTTGCTTGAATTAAGTAAAAAAAAAAAAAAATCTTGAATTAAGCAAAAAAAAAAAAAAAAATCTGAAAAAAGTCAGATTTTTTTGCTTGAATTAAGTTAAAAAAAAAAAAAAAATCTTGAATTAAGCAAAAAAATCTGAATCAACCCCCACACTCTGATATACTGAGTACTGAGTTTTTACACTTCAAATAAGACAATCACCTAAAGAGTAACTTTTCAGTGAGATATAAGAACTTATTTTTAGACAATAGATCTTGAAAATCTTATTTCAAGAAATCTTACCTAGATAATTTTCAATTGTTCCATTGGCAGATTTTTTTTTTTTTTTTTTGCTTTAATTAAGCAAAAAAAATCTTGAATTAAGGGATTTTAGGGATGATTTGGCTGTAACCCAAAGAGAAAGTAAGTGTTATTACTGGAAATGCTGATTTGCAGATTTATCCTGTTAGGCTTTAGTGGTATTTTAACTTAAGGCTCCATCAGTTTTTTTTAATTAATTTATTTTTGTCTAGACATAGACACAGCTCCTTGTAAACCATTCCATCTTTACTGGTGTCACAGTCAGACTTGTCCCACTGACTTTGCTGATTCAGTTTGTCTGGGAATCTGCCAAAAGTCTGCATTCCTGAGTGGCAAACAGATGCAAAGAAACAGTCAATTTTATATTCTATACGTATATTTTTACTTCATAGAATCGTAACCCCTTTATGATCACCAACATGATATTTTCTTTTCGACTGCATTTATTCTGTAGCTTTAATTTTACTTTTTAATGTCCTTAAGTCAGTGAAGTTTTTTTTTTCGGTGACTATTTTTGCTCGTCCTTGTACAGAGTGTTTACACATATATTGTGTTATGAGTCATGTACTTCTTGCTGTTTGACAGGTTTTTTCCTGCTTTTTCTTGCAATATTTACAGGATACAGGTGGAAACCTTCAAGTCAAAACAAAGTGCAGCTCTGTGTCTGTGGTTACTGGCTACGTCTGCAATTCCATCATATTTGGACATGCTGCTGCTACTGTGTACTACTATGGTAAAAGTTACTGGTGTTTTTGAAGACGCAGTTTCTATCCACAATATTTTCACTGAAATAAGGATAATATTGATACATTTCAACCCATAAAGACCAAGTGCCACTTATATTTCACTTCCCAAATTAATTATTCTGTATTTTTAACCTTTCTTAAGTGATTTATCCGAATTTATTATAATATTAACTCAGGGTTTTGCATTTTTTTCAATGAAAATCAGTGATTTTCCTATTTTTAATTTACTGATCATGTAGATGTTCGTCAAAACTCAGGTTAAAGTTGAGGGTTATTATAACAAAAACAGAGAAAACTGAAGAAAACGTGACTTTTTTTTGCAAACTCTATCATTAACTGAACATAAATCAAGTGTGTCCATCCACTGTCATTGATCCGACTCCATGGGTTTTACTGGTGAATCAATGTTGTAGAAGATGACAGTGTTTCTACGGTAACTACAGAGCCCCTGAATGTCCAAATGGGTCATATGTGATGACCATGAAAAGATGACAAACTGTATTTTACACCAATTATTTATATGTATTGATAGGATTAGTGGATCAACAGGTATTAAACATATAAGATGAGTAGATGGTTTGGTTCATTGGTGGTGTTTTATGTTTTTATGGGTTAATGTTACCTCTATAAAAGCCTGTTTATATTAGTCTTACATGGATTCTTCTGATTATTTTTTCTCCTTTCCTTTGACTCTGCATGTGATTATTTTCCTATAGATTCATCACTCTATAACACAGGTGTCAAACATACGGCCTACTCTAAAACATAGAGAAAAGTTTGGATTTGATATTATTTATATATCATCTTATTATTCTACCACTTCGGATCACATTGGGCTGAATGTTGCGCCTGAACTAAAATGAGTTTGACACCCCTGTTCTATGAATTAAAATGAAGTAAAATCTGAACAATAACAAGTGGTTCCAGGCACAACAAACCCCGCCCCTCATACATATTGTAGCTTATTTTGGCATCGATCCAGCTGATGTCATCATGTCTATGCATGTGCTGATGTCAGCGTATCAATTGCCTCTATATATGTGTCAAGTTTGAAGTAAATTGAAACAAAATTGTTTTTATAGATATTTCAAATTTCGCCCATTATAAGTAAATGGAAGAAAAAACATGATTTTAAAAATTCATAAAAAATTTAACTTTGATCTACTCTTCCCAAAATATAACCACATATATTCTGGGTCATTGGTAACCTACAAACGCAATTTGGTATGAATTCAACCAATAGTTTTGCTGCTACAGACATTTGAGATTTCCCCCTGTTGAGCCGCATTATGTAATAAATTCCCATTATGTAATAAAAGTTCAAAATGTAATAAGAATGTCACGTCATCCTTTAATAAAGCCACATTATGTAATAAACTGACACATTTTGTAATAAACTACCTCAATGCATTATGTAGTAAATTTTTTCGTATTATGTAGTAAGTTATTACAATTTGAGAAATTTATTACAAAATGCATTTGACACATTTTTATTTTCATCTTTAAACTGTGTGGTTAAAGTTCTGATTACATTATCTGTAGCTCCTGTGACTAATTTCTTCTAAATTGCTCTGAAATTATATTAATTTGGATTGTTATTGCATAATGAACCATGTTATAATATATATATATATTTTTTTTAATAAAAATGTGTCAAAATACGTTGAGGTAGTTTATTACAAAATGCATCAGTTTATTACATAATGCGGCTTTATTTCAAGATGACGCGACATTCTTATTACATTTTGAACTTTTATTACATAATGGGAATTTATTACATAATGCGGCTCAACACACCCATTGTAAGTAAATGGGGACAAAAAAGAGTTTAACCCTTTCTTACATGCATGAATTATGAGAACCTTAATCAAGATTTTTTCCTGAGTGTTTTTATTCCTCTTTAGGCATGAAAAAAACAAAGCGACTGAAAATTTTCCAATTAAAAAAAAAAAAGATTAATAAATTAAATAAATAAATAATAGAAAAAACTTTAAAAAATAAAGTTTAAAAAATAAAATATATATATTACTAATAATAATGATAATTTTAATATTAATGATGATGATGACAATAATAATAATAATAATAATAATAATAATAATAAGAAAATGTTCTTATGAACCTTTTTTTCATGAAGTTGCACACATGTCCACCCAGCTGGACACCATGCGTTTAATTTTTGAAGCAAAGAAACATGTATTTACTGATAAATTGCGTCAAAACTATGGGGGGGGGGGGGGTTGGGGTTGTTGTTATTCTGGGGGTTTATACTCAGGGGAGATCTACACAGTGTTACCGATTCATGTCAGAAAAGATATGGAATGTGTTAAAACTTGACTGGTCCAGTCTTGAACACTATTAGAGGAGTATTTTTGAAGCGCTTACCAGTATACTAGGAGTTACGATCCCTCTTGACCCTTTAACTGCACTGTTCGGTATCGTTCCTGGAAGGCCGCAGTTACCCGCAGGAGGACTCAAGGTGGTCGCCTTCACTACTCTTTTGGCACGTCGCCTTATTCTTACAAGATGGAAGGAACCTGCCCCACCCTCTGTTGGACACTGGGTCAGAGAGGTGATCTCCAACCTTAAACTCGAAAAAATCCGATATACATTACGTGGATCTGAACAGAAGTTTCATAAAGTGTGGAAATCTTTTTTAATCTTCTTTGACAATCCTATGACGCATGTACAAAGCCCTTAACAAGTCAAGATGTATTTGTAACACCTTGATATGTGACTTCATTTATATTTACAGTGCCATATTGTATATGCATATAGATTGGTGACAGCAAGGGGTTTGGGAGAGTTAAGTGGGTTTTGTTTGATTTTGATTTTTTTTTTTTTTATGTTTGAATACATGTGTGTATTCTGTATTTGAAATTTAATAAATATATCTAAACAGAGAAAAGATATGGAATGTGTTAAAACTTTAATAAAGATATGTATTTTAAAAAACCCATGAATACACAAGAGATCAGCTGGAGAATAACTGTCCACTGTAGTGACCACTGCGCAGGAAAGGGTTAAAAATTCATAAAAAATTGGAACTTTAAACTACTGTTTCCAAAATATAATCAGATCTAATCTGGGTCACTGGCAACCCAGAAACCCACTTTGGTATCAATTCAACCAATAGTTTTGCTGCTAGAGTGTGAAACAAAGAAACAAACCGAACTAAAAACGATACCCCTTGCCTCGCCTTCGGGGTGTGGGGGGGGTCCTTACTGAGAAGAACATTGATCAATAAAATCATCGTTGCTTTCATCCGATTCACTTTTCAACACTGAAACGATGCAGCCTCATGAAAAGAAGGAAACACTGGAATTCTGTGTATTTAATATATTACTGGAAAAGCTGACACTGACTCAGATCTAATTCCTCAGAACATGTCTGCCTTGGTTTAGTGTCAGTGTACTCTAAGTGGAGTGGACAGCGTGCTTGCTCCCTCAGACATTTCCACTATGCAGTAATTCACAACATACTCTCATGGGCCACAAGACAGAAGTATATATAGGCCCCTCTAACATTTCCCTCACGTTCTGAGGCTGCGGGGGGGGGGGTTGGACTAAGGAGCACTTTTACAGAGGACACTCCGAGCTCTAACACAGGGAGGAATTTCATACGAGGGTTGGCTTTTCATGCTTTTCTGCGACGTATTTATAGCGATTGAGGTCAGGGTGGCAGAGGCATGTGGGGTGGCCTTCAACCTATCCATGTTAAGTGATGCTGAGGCTGCAGGGGTGGAGCAATGACATGTCATTCCATTCTAAATCTAAAGCTCCTTGTTTATGACAATAGTAGCCTGACCACGAGCCGAAAAATAGTGTTCAGCGTGGCCTCTTTGAAGCGATCGCCAAGTTGGGCTGTTTTAGAACGCCGGGCAAGAAACATAGACCTGGAAGCATGACATTACACAGTATGGGTACAGTAAATACTACACAGCTGAAGAGGTACTGCACAACCAAACTAAGCAGGAAAAGCACAAGTGACTAGATTAGTGTTAACCCTTTATCAGGCAAGTGACTATTTTTGGTCATTTCTGCATACATTACAAGACAATAGTTGCTTTTCCATTGGATATATGTGCAAAACTTTACTCATATTTACTAAATGTCGAAAAAACAGAAGTGCGTAATGTCGGTTTTTCCATTAAATCACAAATGCTATTATTAGTTGTTTTTTTTTAAATCGCAAGACAACACAAGAAGTCATTCCATAAACATGGCGACAAACATAAATATCGTGTTGATTTACAGATATATTTGTTATTATTATATATTACCGCTCTATCCCATACTAAATTTAAAAAAATGATTCAGGTTCCTGTAGTGTCCACACATATCGCGACATGTTTCTTTTAAAACTCTTCTTCTTCACATGAACCAACCATTTCTTCTCATTTCCAATTTATGGAAGATTATATTAGTGTTAAGGCCAAGGTTCATCACTTTTAGCTTTAGCTCTTTCCATCTGTATCTCCATATCTTACCCAAAAATCCTATAATGTCAAACATAACAAATAACCGGCTTAAGGGGCCTGTTGTGTTTCTGCAGCCACTGTAGAGGAGGCTGAGTACTAGAGTATTCCATTAACTGCAATCTGCAACTTCACCAGTAGATGACACTAAATCTTACACACTCAACATTAAAATTTAACACTTTAGAGACTTAACTCTGAGGTAAGGTATCATGCTTAAATTGTACATTTTATAAAATGTACATTTATAGCGATAACTACTGAACACACAATATAAAGTATTTTGTATCATTAGTTGCTTTTCCATTGGATATTTTTGCAAAACTTTACCGATATTTACTAAAGTGGAAAAAACAGAAGTGCATAATGTTGGTTTTTCAATTAAATCACAAATGCGATGATGTGTTTATTTTTTATCGCGAGATGACACGAGAAGTCATTCCATGAACATGGCAACGAACACAAATATTATGTTGATTTACAGATATATTCATTATGATCATATATTACCCCTCTATCCCGTACTAAATTTAAAAAAAAAAAAAAAGATTCAGCTTCCTGGTGTGTTGACACATACCACAACATGTTTCTTTTAAAACTCTTCTTCGTATGAACAGACCATTTCTTCTCATTTCCAATTTATGGAAGGTTATATTAGTGTTAAGCCCAAGGTTCATCACTTTTACCTTTAGCTCTTTATATTGATATCTCTATATCTTCACCAAAAATCCCATAATGTCAAACATAACAAATAACCGGCTTAAGGGGCCTGTTGTGTTTCTGCAGCCACCATAGAGGAGGCTGAGTAATAGAGTATTCCATTAGCTGCAATCTGCAACTTCACCAGTAGATGCCACTAAATCTTACACACTCAACATTAAACTTTGACACTTTCGAGACTTAACTCTGAGGTAAGGTTTCATGCTTAAATTGCATATTTTATAAATTGTACATTTATAGCAATAACTACTGAACACACAATATAAAGTATTTTGTATTATTAGTTGCTTTTCCATTGGACATTTTTGCAAAACTTTACCGATATTTACTAAATGTTAAAAAAAACAAGTGCATTATGTCGGTTTTTCCATTAAATCACAAATGCGATGATTTGTTTATTTTTTTTATCATGAGATGACATTCCATAAACATGGCGACGAACATAAATATCGTATTGATTTACAGATATATTTGTTATTATTATTACATTTTACTCCTCTATCCCGTAGTAAATTGAAAAAATGATTTGGTTTCCTGGTGCGTCCACATATATCAGTAGATGGTTTTGGTCACTTGTGGATGTTTAGGTCTTTAAGGGTTAAAGTAATATCACTGTGATATTATAAGCATATAATATGAGTTGTGTCCTACTGCAATCTCAATAATCATGTATTTACTTCAGTCGCTCCTAGCGCAGCAGAGACAACCGACCAACTGACATAATCAGCTAGCTTGTTCCATGACGGCTACATCCTTCTGGTTACAAACATATAAATTTTCTGATAAATCCAAATGAATAAAATGTTATAGTGCAGCGCCATATATTACTAAGGTACTAAGCCAATAAACCACATTATTAGAATTTATTTTTTCAGGTTCTGTTAGAGTGGCGGTGGCATCTCACTGAACAAAAACTGCCCTTTTGATGCCTCTCACTTTAATCACTGCACCTCAGACTTTATTGACATCACCCACATGTGCAGCTGTAGCGCATGAGTTTATGAGTTCACCAGAGTTTGAGATGAAGGAATGAGACACGCCATCATGACAGCACATGTCGCTTTGTAAACAATGCAGGAAAAAAAGTTGTCAGTTTGGCACTTTGTCACCTCTGCAGGTCTTTTTTTATCTTGCGTCTACTGATGTCATGATAACCAAGGTTGACATTTCAACAAAATACCATCAAATTGGAGAAGCTATGAACCTATGTCAACTTGCTAAAACAACTATATGAAGGTGAAACAAGTTAACATTAACCCATAAAGACCCAAAGCTACTTTTGTGGCTGTTTGCAAATGAATTATCCTCTCTATTTAACCTTTCTTAAGTGATTTATCACCATTTATTACAATATTATCCTCTATATTTTGCATTTTTTCATTGAAAATCATGTATTTTCCTACATTTAATTCACTGATCATGTAGATGTTCATAAAAGCCATTAAAACAATGTGTTTTAGTTACAAAAAAAAAAAAAAAGAAGTTTTTAACATATTTATTATCAGAATCAACAAAGTAAATGCAAAAATAAACTTTAAACTACTTTACATCTACTTAAGCATACTTTTTTTTCCTATCCATATTATGGCTTCGTATTTTTTGTTATTTCCAGGCATTTTTTAACCTGTTGTGGTTCAGTCCACATCTCTATAGCAGTATGTAGGCTGTGATTTATTTATTTTTGTCAAAACACTACTCAAACTTTTGGATAATATTTCAGTATTTTAAAAAAGAAATACTATATATAACTCCTGTGATTACTTCAATTGATATGCAAATATGAACGTTTACTGTGGTCAGATTACCTGCTTATTTACATGCGCTTCATCACTGACCTGCACTGATGGTAGGTTATTGTAAGACAATGGGGTGTAGGTATCAGTATAGATGTTGCATATTCATTAAAAACATGTTAAGAATTCCCTAAAACTCAACTTCTGATCAAGAACAATGGGGTTGAAGATTAACTTATGAAGCTTCATAATGTTAAAATTAACTCTAAAACCTACAGTTGTGGAAAAAATTGAGACCACCCCTTGTTTTCTTCAATTTCTTGTTCATTTTAATGCCTGGTACAACTAAAGGTACATTTGTTTGGACAAATATAATGATAACAACAAAAATAGCTCATAAGAGTTCAATTTCAGAGCTAATATCTATCCATTTTCCATGTTTTTTTTTTTATAATAACCAAAATCACTTCAGTTCTGTCATCACTATCTATGGCATTGTACTGACAAAAACAGTGCTTTTAGGCATTCCATGTTTTCTTTTCTGTCTGTTTGAGTCATATACACACAGGAGTTAGTACTTGATTGCATAATCATTGTTTTTGATGACTTTTAATGGTCTAATAATTTAATCTACGACTGTAGTTAATTCTCCTGATGCTGTCCTAACTCATAGCACCCTCTGCTCCTAATGTGTGTGCTAGGTGCTAATGCTAATGCTAATGCTAGGTACTGTGTGTATTAAAATGGGTAAAATCCAGAGACCAAATTTCCTTCCAGGGATAATAAAGACAGTTAACCTAACCTTAACCTAACATAAGCAACAGTATCAATAATTATCTTTTTTCCCCAGCTGTTTTTTTTTTTTTTTTTCTTTCTTTTTTTTTGCCATTTAGGGTAGGTTGGTCTTTAAAAAATGGACTCAATACACATATCAACAAACATTGATATAAAACAAATGCATTTTTGGTTCAGAAACATATAGGTTTTGTATCTTTGGTTTGCAAATTTATCCAGATTATTATACAAAAAGCCAATAATTAGCCATATCTTTCTTTAAAATTCTTACATCAATAGCTAAAACAAAGCTTTTAGGCATTCCATGTTTTCTTTCCTGTCTGTTTGAGTCAAATGATACACACAGGAGTTAGTACTTGATTACATAACCATTGTTTCTGATGACTTTTAATGGTCTAATAATTTTTTCTGCAACTCTACATGTAATACACAAGATAAACATATGCATTTTTTCAGCTATTTTTGTCCAAATAGCTGTTCTACTGCCTTATCAAGATACAAATATGTGTATTTTTTGTTTGTCGGTAGCCCAGCTGAGTTCCTCTTGGCTACAGCTTTGCTTGACTCTGTAGTGGAAACCAGGCTATCATCTGTCCAGACCTGCCCCTTCAGAACAGATTAGTGTAAATGATCCTCATTTCCAAAGGTAGGTAACACAACACAGATTATTATTCTGTGCTACAGGGGTTTGTGTGGGCTCTTCCTGTGGCATGAATCTTTAAACAGGTGACTGTAATCCATACAGACAGCTAGGTTCTCAGAATGAGGGTGAGCTATCCGATGCTGCCTGGAGACGAACTGCTTTAAAGACAAAGCCCAGATTGCAAACCTCATAGCACAAAATATACCTGAAATGAAGATACAGTGTGTCTAAAATGTGATTCGTAAACTACAAATGGGTGTTACTTATATTTAACAAAAGACTCATCATTTGTTATTGATTTGCTCTTCAAGTGTCTTCCATCAAAACCACATGTAGAGCAACAAAGCCAAGAATAATGGAAAGAGCATCCAATAAATAGTGCTGATGTAAACTAATTCACAGCATTTAGAAGGATCACAGTGGCCAGGATGCATGACAGAAAAGTTCTTTGTTTACAGTTTAAACCATTTAGTTCTTCAACAGCCAAACAGATGCTGGTATTCAGTACACTGCATTAACTCGACATTACGAGTGTCTGCTCTTCATTAATTTGGAAATCCCATGCAGAGAGAACCTGTAACCAATAGCAACTGCTTCTGTGTCAACAGAAATCTTGGACAGGCCAGCTCCTGTAGCCTAGCACTGTGCACCACGATTGGCTAACTCAGTGAATGCCTTGCAAACTTGTCTATTATGTATGCCAGTTCACCTTTAGAGTGTTCTTGAGCTCATTTTCAGGTAAGCACAGCTGAGAGGCAGGACGCTGAATAACCACAACAAGATCTGTCTGTCTAGGTAAGACTTTCTACTTTAGAGTTTAATACTTTTTTTTGTCACATTTTGATTGTTATATTTTATTAATCATTCTACTATTGCATTTTGTAAGCAACGCTATAGAAATCTATGGTATTTGAAATATGTTTAACTAAAGTATATGACTTCTTCAATGTTAAAGCTATGACATAACATTTCCACATTGTCTAAAAATGAAGTAGGCCTAAAATTCAGCAAAATCTGTTTTATTTAATGTAACGACCCATTTCATACGGTCACTTTTTAGTAGTTTCATACTGTCAGTATTCACATGATATGACATAATGTAATATAGAATATCTGGCTAAAAGTTTAGTAAAGTACTTAATTAATCCCTAAAAAAGATTTCTGCTTGAGTTGTGTCAGCGTTTAATTAGCAATGATGAAAACTCCCAGAATCCTGTGCTTCATCAAGACTTCTGCTACTACATACTTGATTACTAGTTTTAATCCAACAGCCATAATAGTCACTTTTCCGTTGACCCTCAAATTGTGCGAATCTAAGTTGCGCATAAAAATTAGCCCAATGGAAAAATGACAATTTCGCCCAAACTCTTGTTTTTCAGTTAAAAATTTTTGCACTGGCAAGAAGTGGTATTTCGGGTGTAGCGAAATTGGTACATCACACAAAACTACAATGGAAAGACCTTTTTCTGCAACTAGAGTCACATGAATAAAAACAAATGTTGACAGATGTTACAACAAGCAAAGGAGAAGAGTTTTAAAAGAAACATGGTGCGGTATGTGTGGACACGCCAGGAAACAGAATCGTTTTTTAATTTAATACAGGACACAGAGGAAATATGTAAAAATAATGAATATATCTGTAAACTCAACATATTTACGTTCATCGTCATGTTTATGGAATGACTTCTCGTGTCATCTCGCGATAATAAATAAACAAATCATCGCATTTGTGATTCAAAGGAAAAACCGACATTATGCACTTCTGTTTTTTTGACATTTAGTAAATATCGGTAAAGTTTTGCGCATATGTCCAATGGAAAAGCAACTAATGACACAAAATACTTTATCTTGTGTGTTCAGTACCTGTCGCTATAAATGTACAGTTTATAAAATGTACAATTTAAGCATGAAACCTTACCTCAGAGTTAAGTCTTTTAAGTGTTAAAATTTAATGTTGGGTGTGTAAGATTTAGTGTCATCTACTGGTGATGTTGCAGATTGCAGTTAATGGATTACTCCTCTAAAACTCAGCCTCCTCTATGGTGGCTGCAGAAACACAACAGGCCCCTTAAGCCAGTTATTTGTTGTGGTTTGCTTTTATGGGATTTTTGCTTAAGATATAGAAATATAGATGTAAAGAGCTAAAGCTAAAAGTGATGAACCTAGACCTTAACACTAATATAAGCTTTCATAAATTGAAACAAGAAGAAATTGTCTGTTCATGGCTCTACTCCCTCTGTAGAAAAGACTAAATCTACGGTAATAAAACTACAGTGGTCCCTCGTTTATCTCGGGGGTTACGTTCTAAAAATAACCCGCAATAGGTGAAATCCGCAAAGTAGTCAGCTTTATTTTTTAACAATTATTATACATGTATTAAGGCTGTAAAACCCCTCACCACACACTTTATACACTTTTCTCAGACAGGCATTAACATTTTCTCACATTTCTCTCTTGTTCAAACACTCTCAAAGTTCAGAACCTTCGTAGATTTTAGACTTTGTCGGTGCAGAACGTTTCGTCAACATTGTGGGTTTTGTCGGGGAGAAAACTTGCAAACATACAGCACTTCAGAGTCACACTGCTAGCGATCGAACATTTATGTAAATTTGGCAAGCCGAACGCATTCTGTACTGTACAGGAGGCACGGCACGGCACGGAGGAGATTGACTGACAATGGTCTACAGTCCCTTAGCCAATCAGGACACAGAACACAATGCGTGTTCATATACTGTAAAAAAAAAAAAGCATGAAAAATTGCACCAAAAGAAATCTGCGAAACAGTGAGGCCGCGAAAGGTGAACCGCGCTATAGTGAGGGACAACTGTACAGGGATTATACACAATAGCATAAATTTTACATATTGAATCATCTGTAATTAAACACCTATGAAATTAACTCTCCTTGGATTCAGAAACCCAGGAGGACATTGAAAGGAGTCAACTATGGAGCTGATTGGATCCACTCTGACTGCCACATATGCTCGGCCAAAGACCAGCCACTTCCTCCCTGCCATCTCCACAATGGCATCCAGTTACCGCAACACCCAGCCAGCCTTGGTCATGAATCCCAGTGCCAACCAGTGGAGGACCAACGGCTACTACAAGAGCAGCACCACTGTTCCACCCCAATCCGCTCTACAGAGGGAGAACTTCGATCTGGTTCGAGCTAAAACCATGTTCTACCCATCCAACAGGACGGCACTGTCCACCCGGTACACCCCCGAAGACTGGTATAAATCGAACCAAAGCAACTACAGGGAGTCTGAGTCGTCTAGGAAAAGCTCAGAAAGACTGAGAAAAGACACAATTAGGCTGATGCAAGATAAAGACCAGCTCACTCGAAGAACTCAAGAGACGACCAGTAAAAACCTTGGTGAGCGGGTCAATGACATTGTATTCTGGAAGTCTGAGCTGAGCCATGAAATCGATAACATGGTAACAGAGATAGCAGCCCTCAGCGAGGTCAAGAGGAGGCTAGAGAGAGCCTTGGCAGAGACTGAAGGGCCACTTCAGGTAAAACTTCAATCTATATGTGCTGGTTTCCTTTATCGCTTCCTCTGTTTTCAATAACATGAGCGGAAATATTTACTTTTCCCCAAGGTCGATGTGCATTTGCCTTGACATTTCAACACCCTGGGGATGTCTCAGCGTAGTCCACTAATTTTTCTATTCATGCATATCATGTATCAGGCCACCTCACACTATCTGAGCAACATGTTTTGACTACCGGGCTTCAATCGCTTGTAGCAACAGTCTCGCTCTAGCTACTTGACGTCACTTTAACACACAACAGTGTTCCTACCGGCTTTTATATGGGTCACCTCAGCGGCCCCTAAAAGCATCACTGGTCATTGAGACTCTAAGGTGATGGAGGTCTAATGACATGGACACCTCACTAACCCAAGATCATATAGCACAAAGCTTTGTTAGGGAAAGCTAACAGTTACTGAAACTGGAGAATACAGATGATATGGACACTCATAGTGGGGGCGTAAATTTGTCCCCCGAGTACAAATTTGACAATCCTGTCATTACATTACTCCACGTACATATTTGAACAGCTTTAATTATAATACTTATCTTCATGTTACAGTTTTCTTGCCCTTTCTGTCCTGTGACCATTTTCTTAATCAATCATTTTCTCCAAATATATTCACTTATTAAGTCCAACATGATGACGCCATTAAACTCATTTCCGTGTCCAAACAGTCTATGACACTGGAGAACATATGGCCATTTAATACAATATTTATTTAAAGAAAACTAGTGCAGTTTTCTAAGATCAGCTCTTTACCTGAAGTAGATTGGTGTTTTAAAATAGTAATTTTTTTTTGCTTTTTTAAATGGAATTATGCATTTTAAAACATTTCCCTATGGTCTGCATAAACTGTAAATGCTATGCTTGGGTCTGAATTCTTCATTAATTAACCCTTTCATGCATGAATTATGAGAGCCTTAATTAAGATTTCAAGTCAAGTTTTAAGTTTCAAGTTTATTTGTCATGTGCATTCAGGGTACAAGTACCATGGCAATGAAACAGTGTGCGCTAGCTTTCTCTCCACCCAATATCAAATAATAAATAACGAACTAATAACAATCACAGCAACAATAAAAAATAACTCGCAATAAATAGCACTAAATAGGATTTTTTTTCCTGAGTGTTTTTATTCCTCTAGGCCACAGGTGTCAAACATGCGGCCTGGGGGCCAAAACCGGCCCCCCAAAGGTTCTAATTTGGCCCGTGGGATGAATTTGTGAAATGCAGAAATTACACTGAAGGTATCAACAATCAAAGATGCTAGGATCATTTTAGGTCAATTCAATCTCAAGTGGGTCAGACCAGTAAAATACTATCATCATAACCCATAAATAATGAAAAGTACAAATTTTTCTTTTTGTTGTAGTGTAAAAAACAAAGTAAAATTACACAAAAATGTTTACATTTACAGACTAGCCCTTTGCAAAAAATGTGAATAACCTGAAATTTCTTAAGAGAAGTATGTGGAATTTTAGCAATATTCTGCCTGTTACTAAATGTTTTGAGTATTTGTAGATCCACTGTGATCTGTAAGTTCTGACGCACATGTATAAATGATAAACTAAAGCATAATATTGTTAAAATTGCACTGATTTTTCTTAAGAATTTTCAGGTTGATATTTGTTCATGTTACGTTCAAGTACAGTTCGTAGATGTAAACATTTTCATTACGGAATTTTCCACTCAAAAACAGACAAAAAAAACTTTGGAGTTGACATTATTTAAAAGTTCTTATCCTATTATTTATATAATTTTACTGGTCTGGCCCACTTTAGATCATATTAGGCTATATGTGGCCCCTGAACTAAAATGAGTTTGACACCCCTGCTCTAGGCATTAAAAAAAAACAATGCAATTGTATATTTTTATATGAACCTATTTTTCATGGAGTTGCAAAAATGTCCACTCAGCTGGACACCGTGCATTTAATTTTTGAAGCAAAGAAACATATTTACAACATATTTATTTTAACGCAGCTAATCTGATGTTTTCTCACTTTTTATCATCCTCTAATACTAGTCATTGCTCACTTCACAGAGATAATATGAAAGAAAAATTGTAATAACAATACCAAGCTACTGATTTACACTCAAACATGTTAGTGCAGATCAGGTTTATCAACAACAGCAAAGTTACAGTAATGGCATGAATTGCAGTGTATGCGATGATGCATGAGTGTCCACTGTGTTGGTTGATATGGAACTAAAACAACAAAATCCATGAATATACAAGAGAACAGCTGCAGAATAACTGTCCACTGTAGTGACCACTGTGCATGAAAGGGTTAAATATAGGAAAATAGATGATTTTTACTGGAAAAAAAAGGCAAAATTCAGAGGATAATATTGTAATAAATGGTGATAAATCACTTAAGAAAGGTTTAAATAGAGAGAAAAATTCATTTGGGAATTAACACAAAAGTCACACTGGGTCCATATGGGTTAAATGGAATTATGCATTTTAAAACATTTCCCTGTGGTCTACATAAACTGTAAACGCTATCCTTGGGTCTGAATTCTTCATTAATTCAACTCCACAGGTCCATCTTCAACCCTGTTTCTGAGTAATGACACCAGAAAGGTCATTTTGAGTGCTGGCCCTTTAAATGCAAATGAGCCACTTCATACCCCGCCCCCTCTAGGTTTTTGGCTGTGCTGCTCTGTCCCGTTCAACCAACAACTGAACATTTTAAGTAATTGGCTTGAAGTTTGGCCATATTTTCAGTTTTTACTACAACCGCTGCTGCTGCTAAACAATTATGTCGTACTCGGAGAAATGTTTGTCGGATATCTTGACCTTATATGTGCAAATGTTGTGACGTAACTAGTTATAGATGCAACAAATTAAGAAGGAATTATAGCGGGTTGTAGAAATCCACTCGATTTTTACCAAAATGAATATAAAGATAGCTTTGCAGCTCCGGGGGGGTTCAAATTAAAACTTTTTGAACTATTAGAGTCCAAATACACAAATAAATGCACTAAAGACTAATAAAAGTGGGTTTAGCAAAATATGCCCCCTTTAAGTGTTTAAATACTTCACATCAGTTCCTGCTCAGGTGTGTATTGACATAAATCACTAGTTTATCTACTTTCTCCTGAGCTGAACATCACACTATAAGCCTGGACTTTGTATTTACTAAAATGCTTCAATTACAATGTACTTAAATGATTTAAGTTTTATTACACTACTTTAAAATGTTAAGTATATTCTACTAATTTGTAGACATAGTCAAAAGTACGAAAAAGTTTCAGTTGAATGGATTTAAATCACTAAGTTTTAGTCATGACCACACCTTTTTATCTCCGCATTGCATTGTGGGTATTGTGCATGTTGTTGAAAATGTGTTCTTTTTCTGTGCAGGGGTTCAGTGGGGTTGTGGTGTTAGTGTTAATTTGGACTTAATGTGTGTATGTCAGTGTTTATTGGCCTTTTTGTGTTCGTTTTTGTATTTTTGTAGAGCTGCACCATGAGTCAGAGCCAGAGGAAGAACTATGGCTTTACTGTTCATCTTAGATAAAATCTTGTTTAATTAAAATCTTTATGCCTCACCAAAACAAAAGCACTTCCTATACTGGTAAATTACACTGTGCTATCTTCCTGCTTAACTTCCATCCACGCTGCAATATATTAAGTTGAATCATTTCATAAAGCAATTTACATTCCAAAAGATTTTAATTTAAGTCAACTCAGAATGAGTCCAATGCACTGATGATATTAAGTTAGTGATTATACGAAGCAATTGACATTGCAACAAATTTTCAGTTAAATTAACTTGGCATGTAGTGTGTTGTACTTAAAATAGCATTTCCATTCAAATCAAGCATTTAAGTTTAATACACTCAAGTTTTCATTAGTCATTACTTACACTTTTTAAGGTAACCGGTTTACTCAAATTTTTTAGGTAAACTCATCTTATCCGGTATTACAGTGCACAAATAAAGGTCTGACCAAGGAAATATGAAGTAAGAAGATGTTACACATCTCATAAAACACTTTATATCAGGGTATTCCATAAAAATCTTAGCTAATGCGCAAAAGTTATCTAGTGCCAACTCCTCATCCAGGTAGACGGGATAACTAGTGGAATCACCTGTGTTAAGTGAACAAGTAGAACCAATACATGGCAGGACTTTTACTCTATGAAGCTGGCTCATCTTCTACAACATTGATTCACCAGTAATACCCATTCAACCAGTTGAATTCATTCAACCCACGGAGTTTAATAAATGACAGTGGATGGAAACACTTGGTTTATGTTCAGTTAATGATATATTTTGCAGAAAAGGTCACTTTTTCTTCAGTTTTCTCTGTTTTTGATATAACCTTCAACTTTACTCTAAGCTTTTATGAACATCTACATGATTAGTAAATTAAATGTTGGAAAATACCCGATTTTCACTGGAAAAAAAAAACAAAAAATACAGAAGATGATATTACAATAAATGGTAATAAACCACTTAAGGATGGTTAAATATAGAGAAAAATTCATTTGGGAACTGCCACAAATGTCACACCGGATCCTTATGGGTTAAATAATATTATCCTCTGTATTTTGCATTTTTTGGTGTAAATCATGTATTTTCATATATATGTAATTCACAGGTCATGTAGATGTTCATGAAAATGTGGAATAAATTCAAAGTTAATAATATCAAAACAGAGAAAAATGAAGAAAAAGTTACTTACTCTGCATTTTTATGAACATCAACATGATCAGTAAATTAAATCTAGGAAAATACCCGATGTTCACTGAATAAACACAAAATACAAAAGGTAATGTTATAATAAATCTCTTAAAAAAAGTTAAATATAAAGAAAATTATTTTGGAACTGCCACAAAAGTAGCTCTGGCTTTTTATGGGTAAAACTACCCAACTCTACACAAAATGTTTAAGTGTACACACTATTTGCCTGATACATGATGTGTCATGGTCTAAGCCAGGGGTGTCAAACATGCGGCCCGGGGGCCAAATGCGGCCCACCAAAGGGTCCAGTTTGGCCCCTGGGTTGTTTTTGCCAAGTGCAAAAATTCCACAGTCTTGAATTGAATTAAGCGAAAAAAAATTTAGCTTGAATTGAGGAAAAAAATCTTGAAATAAGCCCAAAAAACGAAATCTTCAATTAAGTAAAAAAACAAAAACAAACTTCAATTAAGCCAAAAAAAAATCTTCAATTAAGTAAAAAAATCTTCAATTAAGACAAAAAAAATCTCTAATTTAGCAAAAAATCTTGAATTAAGCCAAAAAAATCTTCAATTAAGTAAAAAAAAAATCTTCAATTAGGCCAAAAAACTCTTCACTTAAGTAAAAAAAAAATCTTAAATTAAGCGAAAAAAATCTTCAATTAAGTTACAAAAAAAATCTTGAATTAAGCAAAAAAAAAAAATCTTCGATTAAGTAAAAAATCTTGAATTAAGCAAAAAAATAATCTAGAATTAACACATTTTTCTTCTTTGTTGTAGTGCAAAAAATAACATGAAATTATGAAAATATTTACATTTCCAAACTATCTTGTAACAATAAAATGTGAATAACCTGAAAAAATATGAACAACCTGAAATGTCTGTAGAAAATTCTGCCCAATCTGAACTCTTTTCTGCCTGTTCCTCAGTGTTTAGTGTCTTTGTAGATCTGATCCATCATGCACATGAACAAATGAGAAGTGGAGGCAGAATGTTGTTAAAATTGCACTAAATTTTCTTACTTTTTTACATTTAAATTTCAGTTTTTCAGGTTTTTTTTTTTTTTTTTTTGGATGGTTTATAAAAGTAAGTATTTTCATAATTTAATGGGGTTTATTTGCACTAAAACAAAGACAAAAATTTGGAGTTGTCATTATTTATATATTATTATGTTATTATTTTTCTGGTTCGGCCCACTGCAGATCAAATTTAGCGGAATATGACCCCTGAACTAAAATGAGTTTGACACCCCTGGTCTAAGCCAGCTGTCATTGTCTCTCATCTATCATCATCATCATCATCATCATCATCATCATCTTGTCTTGTTTTAGTCATGATCGCTCTGTCAATAGGTGTCTCAAGAGTGTTTGTACCACAGAGAGAAGCGGATGTCCATCGATTTAGTGCATGACCATGTAGAGAAAGATCTCATTAAGGTAATATTCAAGCATCAGCAGAAACTGTACAGGTGTGACTTCTGATTAGACATTAAACACACTGCACCCTGTGTCTACTGTCTGTGCTACAAGGAAGTGGAGGTCATAAAATCATGTCAGGAAAGGATGAGACGACATCTGGACAGAGCCACTGCTCAGCTGGCGTGAGTGGAAAAACCAACATCATATGGTTAAGAGACGATCACACTTCACACTTTACTAATCAAATACAGGGTTACGCAAATAAACGGGAACTTTTTAACAATCCAATAAAATCAAGAGTGATGGAAGAAAAATATTTGGTAACACTTTACTTGAAGGTCTAGTTTATAATGCATTAAGCGCACATTCATAAGACATTATAATGCATTTATAATGTATTATAAAAGTCATTACAACAGTTTATGATCATGTACAACAACTTATACCAAGGTTAATAAAGTATTATAAGTGTAGACATAATGTATTATAAATTCAGCTTTCATAATGTTTTATACATCCATACCAAAGCAGTGTGAAGGAATTTATGTTTTTTAGGTGGGGAACTTTTGTTAGGTTTTGTCACTGGTCCCTATAACCATCTTTTTTAGGGATTTCATATTTATAAAAAAAAAAAAAAGTATGTGTTTGAATTAACAAAGATTTAGAGCTGCCACATTATTTTTTTTATTTATGTATAAAGCAACATGTAACACTTCTATTTACTGTCTCTGTTCTTTTAATGTTTTGTTTTTGCAAAATAAAGAGTTACTAAGAACACTTTTGTATAATTTTTGACTTACACTTTACTTAGAGCCAGCAGATACTGCTCATACGTCATCATACTTGTGTTATATCATACAATTGATGTGTTCTGTAACCCAGGACCTGAGATTCTTCCTACAAACACTGTTGTCACTTTGATATGGATGTATAAAACATTATGAAAGCTGAATTTATAATACATTATGCCTACACTTATAATACATTATTAACATTGGTATAAGTTGTTTTACATGATCATAAACTGTTGTAATGACTTTTATAATGCATTATAAATGCGTTATAATGTCTTAAGAATGTGCGCCTAATGCATTATAAACTAGACCTTCAAGTAAAGTGTTACCAAATATTTTATTCATAGTAATTGAAACCTTAAAACATGCCATTTAAGAAACAATGATGGAATTTTCATTTTTTAAAAATTACAGGGTGACCCAAAAAAACGAATTTTTGAAGTGTGTATTGGCAGACATGAGCAAGTGGCAGCACTGTGAGACAGTGACCTTGAGCAAGTAAACACACCCCCATTTTAGTAACCATTGGCGGCTGTGCGAGAATTGTTCGGTAACCGTGTGATCTCAAGATTCGGTAACGTTCCCTGGCCCCCTAGATCGCCAGATTTGTCCGTTTGTGATTTTTTCTTGTGAGGCTATCTCAAGAGTAAAGTGTACACGACTCGACCGAGAACTCCGGATGAGTTAAAACAGAGAATTCAGGATGAAATTCACAGTATCCCAGCTGAGATGTTGCAGCGGTCGATGAGGAATCTCAACAGCAGATTTCAAGAACGCATTCGTACAGGAGGACGCCATCTACAGGAAGTAATTTTTAAAAAAATTAAAATTCCATCCTTGTTTCTTAAATGGCATGTTTAAAGGTTTCAATTACTATGAATAAAATATTTTTCTTCCATCACTCCTGGTTTTATTGGATTGTTAAAAAGTTCCCGTTTTTTTGGGTCACCCTGTACTAGAATAATTATCACATTCAATTAAAAGCCATGTTGAAAGTTAATCTAACAGCTAATCTTAGGCTATGTTTACACAGCAGGTCTTAATGCACAATTCGGATTTTTTGGTGAAATCCCATTTTTTTGTGTGCTCATTCATATTACACATTAAATGCGACTTTTATCAGTTTTGAGAATGAACTGAATGCGACCCTGAAGTGACCTGCATGCACAAAAGAGGTCTTGATATGATACATGACCCACCAGAATACATGTCAGTACATTTTGGGGGAAAAGTAAGTCAAACTTTCAATTTTTTTGTTTATTTTTTTTAATCTCTTTTTTTCCCCCATTTACTTATAATGGGAGAAATTACACATGTCTGTAGCAGCAAAACTATTGGTTGAATTCATACCAAATTGGGTTTATAGATTGCCATTGACCTAGAATGGATCTCATTACAGTTTGGGAACAGTAGGTCAAAGTTCAAATTTTTTATGAATTTTTAAAAATTTACTTATAATGGGCGAAATATGTGCGAGGGGCGGGGCTTGTTGTGCCTGGCACCACTTTTTTTTGACTGATTTGAATGATTTTCAGTCCAATATAAAAATAAAAAATGAGAAAAATAACAGTAATTATGAGAGTAAGAATACAGTACATAGACTTAACATACATATATTAGAATGTATTCAAGTTCATAATGGATATCTGATTGATTTTTTTCCCTTGCCTTTGCTTATTCAGGTCAAATCGAGCCGCTCAGCATGAACTTGAAAGAGACATGAGTGACAAAGTGACGGCTCAAAGGATCGATGGCAGGTGTCACCATCTGAGGAACACTTCAGCTGGTATTGGATATTACAGAGGGATTGAAAGACTAGACCCCTCGTGAGTACACAGTATATGTGTTTGTGATACGCCTCAGCGCCATGGTGTGGAACAAGTTTCAACTTAGGATTTCAAACCCCTTAACCCAGGGGCCAAATCCGGTCCGCCAATGGGTCCAGTCCGGCCCGTGGGATGAATAAGTGACACACAAAAATTACACTGAAGCGATTAACAATCAAGGATGTCAAAATAATTTTAGGTCATTTCCATCTAAAGTGGTCAGACCAGTAAAATACTATCATAATAACCTATAAATAATGAAAACCACAAGTTTTTCTCTTTGTTTTAGTGTAAAAAAAAAAAGGAAAATTACACAAAAATGTTAACATTTACAAACTAACCTTTTACAAAAAATGTGAAAAATCTGAACAAATATGACCAACCTGAAATGTCTTAAGACAGGGGTGTCAAACTCATTTTCTTCCGGGGGCCACATTCAGCCCAATTTAATCTGAAGTGGGCCGGACCAGTAAAATAATAGCATGATAGCCAATAAATAATGACAACTTCAAAATGTTTTAGCACAAAAAAAAAAAAAATGACATTCAGTTATGCCAATATTTATGTTTACAAACTATCCAAACAAAAAGGATGTGAATAACCTGAAAAAAATGAAATTTGTTAAGAAATATAAGTACAATCTTATCAATATTTTGCCTTGACTTTTCATTCATACATATGCATTACAGATCAGATCTACAAAGGCAAAAACACTTAATAACAGGCAGAATATTGTTAAAATTGCACTTAATTCTCTTTAGACATTTCAGGTCGTTTATATTTGTTCAGATTATTCACATTTTATTGTTAAAGGATAGTTTGTTAATGTAAACATTTTCATAATTTAATGTTTTTTGCACTAAATCAAAGAGAAAAATTGGTGTTGTCATTATTTATAGGTTAGTATAATATTATTTATGACTTTGATGCCCTAACTTGCACTTTGCAAATTCATCCCGCGGGCTGGGTTGGACCCTTTGGCGGGTCAGTTTTGGCCCCCGGGCCGCATGTTTGACACCTGTGTCTTAAGAGAATTAAGAGTAACTATACCAAAATTCTGTCTGTTATTAAATGTTTTGTGTATTTGTAGATCCACTGTGATCTGTAAGTTGTAATGAACATGTGAAAATGAGAAGCTGAGGCCAAATAATGGCATACATTGTTAAAAATTGCACTTTTTTTCTTAATAAATTTCATTTTAGTCATGGTTGTTCATGTTTTTCCACATTTTTCTAAATGATGTAAAAATTTTGAGAATTTAATTTTACTTTTTTCACTTTAAAACATAGAAATTAGACATACAAATTTTGGAACTGATATTATTTTTGTATTATTGTGTTATTGTTTTAATCATCCAGCTCACTGCAGGTCATATTGGATTGTATGTGGCCCCTGAACTAACACTAACCCCTAAAGACCCAAACATCCAGTGATCTAAACTGTTTAAACCCTGTTGATCCACTAATCCTATCAATACATGTAAATAATTGGTGTAAAATATAGTTATTCATCTTTTCATGGTCATCACATATAACCCATTTGGATGTTCTGAGTCTCCGTAGTTACCATGGAAACACCATTATCTTCTACAACATTGATTCACCAGTAAAACCCATGGAGTTGGATCAATGACAGTGGATGGACACACATTGGTTTGTGTTCAGTTAATGGTAAATTTTGTTGAAAAAGTCCCATTTTCTTCCTTTTTCTCTGTTTCTGTTATTATGACAATCAACTTTAATTTGAGCTTAAACGAATATCTACCCAATCAGTAAAAATAAAAATGGGAAAATACCTGATTTTCATTGAAAAAACACAAAATAAAGATGACAATATTATAATAAATGGAGATAAATCACTTAAAGAAAGGTTAATTAGAGAGAAAAAATTCATCTCGGAACTGACACAAAAGTAGCACTGGGTCTTTATGGGTTAATGTCGACTGTCACAAATTTGCAAACAAAACATTTCCATATGTATTCACCCATGTTTTCAATACGTACCTAATCAGGACACTGAAAATCATTTTGTGACATTAATAAAAACCCTCTCCTCAGTTGGCAAAATCTGTTTTATTGCTGTTTCATTACTGTTGACCATTATGCCTGTTGTTGCAAATTTGCATCATACCCAAATTTCTATTTATTTTAAGTGCTGTAGTCAAATTTCCAAAATCTTCACTTAAATTACCATCTGCTTGAAAGCAAAAACACAGTTAATTTTTTTTTTTTTTCATATACTCGAATACAAAGTCAGGTGCTAAGGCAGTGGTTTCCAACCTTTTTTGGCTTGTGACCCCATTTTAACATCACACATTTCTGGTGACCCCAGACATTCAAAACAAAGACTGTTTTTTTTTTTTTTTTGGCTAAAATTCATTTGTTTTTGATCATGTAATAGTTTGCTGTACTATGTTGCAAATAAGTTCAATTTAGACAACATTTATTCTATATAATGTATATTATTATCGATGGAGGCAGAAAAGCCAGGTGTAGATTACTGCACAAACTGAGAATTTTATTTTCTTTGGTCAGGATATGTACAGTCAGTCCATCTTGGATTTACAAGGCTGACAATTAATACTGAACAAACAATAACTCAAACTCTGAATTATGAAAGAGCTGCAGCATCTGAAACTGACCACAATAAACATTTGAAAGATAAATCGAATCACAGTGCTTCAGTTTCAGCTTCACAGTTTGTCATGTCTTTTATGGATTGGGATTGTCTCTCTCAACTCACCATATATTTTTTATTAGTAAGTTTTTATTTTTATTTGTATCAATCGCTAGAAATTTCAGGTGACCCCATTTGAATTCCAGGCGACCCCATGTGGGGTCCCAACCCCAAGGTTGAAAAACACTATGCTAAGGGGTTAAGATAAAATTAAAAGTACATAAAATATTTCATCCAAGTCTTTTCCGTATGTATGATGATTAAAGACGGTGTTTTCTCTCTGATAGGCTGTCTCTGCCTGACTCGTGGTCGAAGTTTACAGATGACAACATTCTGCACTCCCAAAGCGAACGAGCTGCCTCCCACAAGCTCAGGGACGAGATAGAAATCCTCCTGAACATCACATCCAATGAGATGTGGAGCCAGTTCAACTCTGTCAATGTGTCCTTTACCAACCGCATATCAGAAACTGCTGATGCGAAGAACAGCCTGCAGACGCACCTGGCCAAGGTCTATTAGTCGAGCTTTACTTGAAAACACATTATGTTGTTTCTTAAAAGGAATCTTGAGTATGACTCGGGGAGGAAATCACATGACAACATCCATTCACGCTCCTACATCAGTGGGTAACTAGATTTGCCACTTAGGAGATCATGTGTTTGTAACATCCTCTTGTCAAACAGCAGCTATGCTAAAGCTAACACTGGATGGTACAGCTGCACAGAAAGTGGAACTAAGATCAGTATTCTCCTTTGCATTTCCTGTTGTGGACATTTGTCGTCTACACCGGATTGTGTCTGCATTTAGATTCAACACTGAAGGCATTTATTTGTCCTCGTGGGGCAATTGTTTCGACCAAATTAGGAATTAAAACAAGATGAAACAGCAATGACGAAACAAAGTGAGACACAAGACGATGATCACATAAAAATAAGTGGTGCATAAAAACACTTACTTTAAATCAAATGTAATCTAATGGAACTGTTACCGGTGTTGTGCAGAGTCGAGCATAGACATGGCTGAGGGTATGAAAACCACTGTATGAATTTACTGCAAATCATTCTTGTCAAAAGATAGAAATATCCATCCTGTAAAAAGATTCCTCTTTCAGTGTATGACACTAGATGCCATTGTTCTTATTACTGGGGTTTACACTATAAATCCACATTATCCGTTGCTTGGGTTTCAACAGCGACAGCAGCAGTGATGTGAGGCACCCAGTCCTTAATAAACTACAGTCACTATCAGTTCTAAGCAGCACTGATTCACTGAAATGAAATTACAGTGAGTGTGTTTGGACAGAGCAGACCACTGTTCAGCGTTGTGTTTAGCTGATTCGAAGTAGGCGCTATACATTCTTTCATTGCAATCCATACGGTCTTTCTTCTCACCTGTCTGACACTTAAAACATGAACTAATCCCAGTGTGACTAAGTGTTAAAATTGTATTTACTGTAGCCCCTAATACACAGCACTTCTTTTACGGGAATATTTGGCCTTTATTCATTCATTCATTCCTTTAGTTGTTTTTAGCAGGAGAAAAAACAAAACATTTTATGTGTACAATTAAATAATAGCAGAGAAAATACATTAATAAAGGTGATCAAGACAATATAGCAATAGCCACGTACACTAGAAATGATAAAATAAAGTCAACATGTATTGCTCGAAAAAGAGTGGGAAGAAGAAGGACATCTGTGTTAACAAAATGGTGGGATTATTTCGTCCCACTTTTATCGTGGCTTTGTAGCGCCTCTGGAGGTAGTAAACAGAGGTGTGATTAGGGATGGGAATCGAGAACTGGTTCTTTTTGAGAACCGGTTCCCAGTAGCTCGATGCCTTGGAATTGGTCGCCTGCCTGCTTAACGATTCTGCTTATCGATTCCACCTTCGTTGTGCATGCGCGATGACGTCACACGTACGCTGCATTGTTTTGGTCAGAACATAGCCAATGTGGCGTTGAGGCAGAAACGGTCTAAACAGACGACACCAGGTCCACTTACTTGGAACACTGTCAAAGCTTCCATGTCTTCAAAAGGGTGGAATCCCTCCAATATCCTCAAACATTTGTCCACAGCATGTGAGTAATTTACAGGAAAGTCATGTATTTGATACGATACTTAGCGGCGCTTGTGAATGTAGCGGCAGAGTGAACGCCGGGCCGGTTCCGGTGTGGGCAACAAACATCGTAACTCCTCAAATACAAGTTTCCGAAGGTAAGAAGGGAAAGGAAATGAGGTGCACAACGACGGGAGACAAGCCGAGCCGAGTCGAACTGGTTCCACGTTGTAGAAATGCGGCAATAGAGGAATTAGTAAAGTCTCTTTAGTTTCACTTTCACTTTAACCCCCCCCCCCCCCCCCCGGGACCGGCCAGGCGTCATCTGTTATTATTATTATTATTTGTACGTACTGTATATGTTATATTTTCTGTGCAGAGATGGAAATATAAAAGACAGTTAATGCAAACACACCCGTTTGTACTCTTTTATTCCCTCACCCAATGACAATCAATAAGAGAATCAATAAGGAATCAGATCGAAAAGCGATATCGATAATGGAATCGGAATCGTTAAATTCTTAATGATTCCCATCCATAGGCGTGATAAAGGTAGAATCGTGATTCTAGAACGCTATGTAAAAGGAACCCCTCTCATTTCGCAGTCAAGGTGTGATGATTTGATGACATATTGCGTGTGCGACCCTCGCGCTGGGGGGGGGGGGGATTAAAAATGAGCGCGGGTTGTGTACAGTAAACGAACATATCAATGCAACCAGAAAGATGTCGAACTGGGGAGACGCTGAGATCCGCGAGAAGTTGTTACTTTGGGCGGAAGACTCTATCCATGCTAACATTTGTGGAACGGTGAACAATATAGCAACTGCCATGTAAACTAGAAATGATAAAATAAGGACTCTGGAGAGGTTAGCTATGAAGCTATGCTTTTGGTATTTCCGAGGCAAAAGTTATATATCACGCTACACACTGCGCTGCGTCGTCACCCCTTTGATTCCGGAAGGCAGGTCCGCTATGTTCAAGTCCAGCCTATCTCACCTCTGTTACTAATTTGCTTGGCTGTGGAAATACAGACTGATCTCATGAAACTGCAATGTGTGTCACACCAGTTCTTATGGCGTTTGGCGTACTATACGTCTGCATTTTCATCCTTTCGCATGTTATTCAGCGCCATTTGATCACATGTCAATTTACGTCAAGATCTTTGGTTTACATATCCGTAACTGCTAACTCTAACCTTAAACCTAACCCTAACCACTAATCGCGTGGTATTTGATGCAGCGTCAACATACACACGGAAAGCTTATAATACGTACAGATAACATGCCAATTAAAGGTGGTGTGTATATTTACGCAATTCATGATATCACGTTGGTAAATCGGTCAATAGTAGCAAAAAGGTAGGATCACCATCTTACCTTTTTTCCTGGATCTCTGTGTAAAAGTGGCTCATGTTTCTCCCCACACAGACTCTGCAGGAGATCTTCCAGACTGAGATGTTGATCGAGTCTCTAAAAAAAGCCCTGAGAGACAAAGAGTGTCCGCTGAAAGTGGCCCAAACCAGGATGGAGGAGAGAACTCGGAGACCCAACGTAGAGCTCTGCAGGGACAACCCACACCACAGGTCATTTCACAGAACAGACGGTGTTCTCTTTACATTTTATTAAATAGAGGCTTTAATTTTAGTGTGATGTGACATTTGAGAAGTTAAGAAAGCAAGTTAAAAAAGGTTATTCCAACCCATACATCAGTTTTAAATAGAATAGAACAGAATAGAATAGAATAGATCTTTATTGTCACTTTCACAAGAACAATGAAATTCAGTTTAGCAGCTATGTTCTTTTTAGCAGCAAAAACACTTAGTGCAAAAAAAACTGGATAAAAAATATCACACAATACTGAAAATGTAGGCATGTGCAAAATGCTACAGGATAAAATATTAAATATACATAAGCTACTAAAGTACTAGAAAAACTACTGAAATAAACAAAAGCTAACTCTATACTAATACTACAGATATATCTATATTGATATATAGATATGGCACTGTCCATTAGAGTGGAGATTATGTTTGTTGTGGTGGTGGAATGTGTCATTCTGTGGATATAAACAGGAGAAAGTTGACACATCTTACTCTTGGATGTCACTTAAGGTGAAGTGTGTAAAAATGAAACATCAGATAATTTATTCTGGGTTTAACAAACCTGAAAAAGGCAGATTAAAACACTTGACACCATAACACTCTATGCTTTTGCTAATTTTGTCATGAATTGACATTCTGTAGCCTTAACTATAGTTCATTTAAGTAGAAATATAATGATGGCTAGAATTATTTTACATTATCACCAAGTATTAACAATAAAGTGTCTTGATTTGGTCCATTTATATCATTCACAATATAAGATAAATGACAATAAATGAGCCATATAATTTTTTTTCAATAGTATAGAAATACAAATCCATACAAAATGGATGTACTGGCTAAAACCAGCTGTGATCAAATGTAACTCGGCAAATATTTACATTTGTTTAAATGTAAAAAGGTTGATACAGATAAGTACATGCTAGATAGAACACAGATAAAAGCTGAGAATGAACCCTTGTCCAGTATCTTTTCTCTCTATAAATCTAGATATAAATAAGTTTATGCTAGGCTAGGCTAGGTTAACATTCAACAAAAAACCTGTCTGTTAACCAATGTGCAACTTTAAATGTGCTTTAAATAAGTAATATTGCTTGATGGTCTTACAATATATTGATTTATTTTATGGGCAATATTTTAAAAGGTGGAAGATGATTCCATTCCCGGGATAATTCTTTTTTCTGCAACATACAACTGTATATATTGAGCAATATAGCAGCAAAATATGAGATTACAGTGTTTCTATTAGAAGATCCTCATGCATATGAATACTTTGAAGATTATTTTTCACATGTATTTGCTGAACGTGTTTAATTATTGAATTATTGTGGCTCCTCAGTAGCAAAAGTACTTCCTTTTGTCATTTCCTTTAGACTTGTGGATGAGGTGAGAGAGATCGAAGACACCATTTATAAACTTCAGGAGAGGCTGATGGAGGCTGAGAACACACTGCAGACTCTGGTCAAGACCAAAGTCACCCTGGAACATGACCTGTCCGTCAAGGCTAATTCACTGTTCCTTGACCAGGAGAAGTGCATGAGCATACGGAAGAGCTTTCCCAGCATGCCTCGTCTGGTCGGCTACACATAAAGTCCAGCCTGTGTTTAACCCTTTATACGGCACTCATAGAAATACTCTGAAATTTTAAAGTTCAACTGTAGTGTGTTATTGGAGGACATAACAAGACTTTATTACTTTTGTGACATTTAAAAAGAAATCAAGCTCAATGAAGTTACCATATTTGGTTCCTTGCCCATAAGTGGCAAAAAATAAATAAAAAAATCCAAAAAGTATTTATAAAAAATACAAGAAAAACACATTTAATATGACAGAAACATGTATTTTAGAACATTAGGACATCACTTTTAGAACATTATGTTATTACTAGTGCTGGGCAGCGATTAAAAATTTTAATCGCGATTAATTGCGTGGATTTCTGCGATTAATCGCATAGTTGTTGGGGGGGGCATCAACAGCGTGTATTGCCTTTCAGTGATATTTCAGACTGGAAGTACTCCGGTGATAAAAATAATTACCTCCGCCAAGGAGGTTATGTTTTTGCCAGGGTTTGTTTGTCTGTCTGTCTGTCTGTTTGTTTGTCTGTCTGTTAGTGTGCAACATAACTCAAAAAGTTATGGACAGATTTTGATGAAATTTTCAGGGTTTGTTGGAAATGGGATAAGGAAGAAATGATTAAATTTTGGTGGTGATCGGGGGTGGGGGGGCCACGGGGGGGGGGGGGGGGGGGGGCACTGATCAGCCTTGGCGGAGGTCTGCGCTCTCCGAGTGCTTCTAGTTGCACATGTCAGTGCTTCCAAACAACTGTGTCCTTCTCAACCCCACCATTTGAAGACATTTAAAATGAAAATGTCCATGGAAAAGGCTGGTACTTTTCTCCATGTTTATGTCCCCACCAGTTTATTTACAGTTGTGAGTGATTGACAGGAGTCTTTTGCCCACTAATAAGTACTAATACTAATAAGCCCAATAATATGTGATGTTCAGTTGTTCAAAGCAAGCAAAAGGGGCCCTGAAGTGGTCAGAATAAGTTGCACTAACGTATGTTTTGTCTTTTCGGTGTTACCGTAGTCAGTTCGGACATAAGAAGGAACTAACAGACACGTTTCTTTCACTCTGTTTGTATGGCCCCAAAAACATTTGCCTGTGAGTATTTTATGTTCAGTTGTTGTAAGAATGAATAGTATAAAATATCTGATGTGGACATTTATTGCTGGATAAAAAGACGTTGTAAATCTTAAATTAAGCTGTAAATGCTAATCATTAGCGTGTCTATGGATTTTCCCATTCAAGTTAGCATCGAGATAAAATGACTGCTAATACAACATTCACATCATAAATGAATAAAGGTTAGTTCAAAGGCTGGCATATTATACCTAAACACAACCAATGAATTTACATAAACTTAGCATGAGCCTGCATAAAGAATTAGCAACCCATCTCCGACTGCTAGCATAAACGAATTAGCTTAAACATGTTAATAACACATTGTAATAAACACATCCAAAATAACGTCATAAACATGTTTCTAACGGCACATTTGCATGTGAAATTATTTAGCAAACAACAGAATGATTGATATATACAGGCGTTGCTTCTGCAGGAGTTACACAAAGTTTGATTCAGCATTACTTGTAAAGTTCGCTCTTTTCTCCTCTCAGCCGGCATGTACACATAGCACCGACGTGTGGAGCACCAAAATAAAAGCATGACTTTAAAAATAAGAGTTCGTATGTATAAATCAACTAAGACTTGCTTGAAAGGCAGAACAATAATAAAACGGCGTTAACGTGAGATTAAAAAAAAAAAAATTGTCGGCGTTATTTAATGAATGCGTTAACGCGGTAATAACGCGTTAACTTGCCCAGCCCTAATAAAAATACAAGAAAAACACATGTAATATGAAAGGGACATGTATTTTAGAACATTACAACAACATAAGTGCAGATCCAGACCCCTGTCCACATTCACATTCTTCCTTTGAACATCATTCCTTACATTAGTACCATTACTTCATGGTACCTAACAAAGCATGCTTTCAGTGTCACGTAATGTGTGCGTAAATGACCAAAAATAGTCACTTGCCCGATAACGGTTTAAGTGTTAGACATGTAATTTATGCATGTTCCTGTGTTTACGTGAAGTTTGTTTTGGACTTGGGTTGTTGATGTTGGCTAACTCTCTGTCTAAGCTAACTCAGCATCTTGTTAGCTATATCCATAAGACCAGCCTCAGTGCAGATTTCTATGTACAGTCTACTCTCGTTAAACCGCCCGCCGTTATACCGCCACTTTAGCTCACCGCTGACCAAAACCATTGCACAAAAATCCCCAATGCATTATTCCATTAGCTACCGCCATTTCCGCCTATCGCCATCCGCCAGCCCAGTTCCATGCACAAACAACACTTATACCATTGATTTCCCGACCGTTATACCGCCAGCGTGATTGCCATCGAGTACACATAAATTTTAACAATGCACTGAAACAAACGCGCCAGACGCTGATCGCGACAAGCTACGAGTAGGTCTACGGAACGGCCACCGTTCATTTATCGCAGAACACTCAGTAGGTCAGGATGTTGGGCAGAGGACGTGGGATTAAGCCAAAGCCTCAAGATGATGGGGTGTCATTTCCCGACACGGTATAATAATGCTTAAAATGTTTCCCCACTTTAAATGATCCCTTACAACATAACAGAATCAAGATTTATTTAGAAACGCAATTAGAACGGGTTAACGGAGGCAGCATAGACATCATATAGTAAAGACATGCACATTATGGACGCAACCCGTTGTAACGCCATTTTCACTATACTGCCAATTTGGCCGTGAACAGAAGTTGGCGGTATAACAAGAGTAGACTATAGTAGGGGTGAAACGGTACAGAAAAATTTCGGTTCGGTACATTTTCGGTACAGTAGTCTTTGGTTCGATACATTTTTGATATGTTTTCGGTACAGTGAAGGAGACCAGTGAAAGAGGGGGTACGCTCTGTAACTACCGAAAATCGAAAGTAAAACTTAACACGCTTTTAACATCCGACCCGGCTTCTGTTCCTCTGTTATACTCCCTGTTGTCATGTTTACCCCCTAATCGGCTCCCCAGCTTCAGAATAAAGTGTTTTTGGATTGTTTTTTTTTTTTGCAGCGCTGAGAATTCGCCGCTTCAGAATGTATATAGAGGAAACTCTGCACATGGGTTCTGCTTCCTGAGTGTTTACGTTCTTCACATAGGCTACATGTATTCATTCGATGCACCTCTGGATTGTATGGAAGACCCGGAACAGAAACGCTTCTGTACAAACGAGTGCACCATTACACCCTGACTATGTAGAGCACAGGTGTCAAACATGCGGCCCGGGGGCCAAATCCGGCCCGCCAAAGAGTCCAATCCGGCCCCTCAGATGAATTTGTGAAATGCAAAAATTACACTAAAATGTTAACAATCCTTTTAGTTTAGGTTCCACATTCAGACCAATTCAATCTCCAGTGGGCAGGATTCAGTCAAATACTATCATAATAACATAAAAATAATGACAACTCCAAATTTTTCTCTTCGTAAATGTAAATATTTTCATGCATTTACACTAAAACAAAGTATAATTTTGCAAAAAATGTGAATAACCTGAACAAATATGAACAACCTGAAATGTCTTCAGAGAAGTAAGTACAATTTTAACAATATTCTGCCTGTTACTAAATGTTTTGTGTATTTTTTATATTATAATATAAATGTGTAAATGATAAACTGAGGCAGAATATTGTTAAAATTACACTTATTTTTTCAGTTTGTTAACACTACCCACATTGTTTGAAAGGATAGTTTGTAGATGTAAACCCTTTCATAATGTACATTAGCTTTTTTCGCTCTAAAACATCGAGAAAAGTTCATAGTTGACATTATTTATATGTTATTATTTTACTGGTTCGGCCCACTGCAGATCAAACTTAGCTGAATGTGGCTTCTGAACTAAAATGAGTTTGACATCACTGATGCAGAGGACTATGTAGGCTTATATGAGAAAATTCTTCTGTTATCTCTTCTTTTATCTCCTTCCATTCTACCGCTGTGGCAACAGTGTGTAAGATTTACAACTGCTAGTTTAGAAAGCAACAAATGAAATCAATCAACATCAATAACAGCACAACACACAGACCAACACTCTCAGATTGAGCATTTCTGCCAGTACACTCTGTATGTAATGTATTATTTTGTCACTGTTGGGCAGAAACCTCTTATGTCCAAAAGGGTTATTTTTTCAGGAAACTGGAAAAATTATGTATATTCTTTTTTTTTTTTTTTAACTCTCTATTAGATTTTCACACTTTTAAAACACATTCAACAGATAATGTAAACATCTCATATTCTACACATACAGTTACACTGCACATCATCCATCACTCAAATTTAAGTTAACCCTTTCATGCATGAATTATTAGAACCTTTGTCGAGATCTTTTCTTGAGTGTTTTTATTCTTCATTAGGCATGAAAAAAACAATGCCATTGAGGTTTTTTTTTCATGGATTTACAAAAATGTCCACTTGGCTACACCATACATTTTATTCTTGAAGCACAAAAACATGTATTTAAAACCCAATATCAGAAAGTGATATGAAAACAATGAAATAAAAGCATTTTTAATGCTGCTAATCTGATGTTTTCTCACATTTTAACATACTCTAATACTAGTTATGACTCAGTTGATTGATTTGATTGACTGATGTATTTATTTCGAATATGAATGTCAAAACAGAAGAAAATAAATAAACAAAACACTGAAACATAAGACATATAATACATATTCGAAAAGGAGTGAGAAGCAGCATAACTTATAAAATCCCACCCCTTCTCCTTAAATAATTAATAACAGTAATAATCTTCCTAGTTCATGGAGATAATATGCAAAAAAAAAAACGTTTTGTTTTTTAAAAAAAAATCTGCTATAATTACAGTCTAACAATTAACTATTTATTTACACTCAGACATATCACTGCAGATCAAATTTATCAAGAACAGGAAAGTTAAAGTAATGGTATGAACTGCAGTGTATTGGATGGTGCAGAGTGTCCACTGTCGGCTGATTATGGAACTAAAACAACAAAACCTGTGAATATACAAGAGAACAGCTATAGAATAACTGTCCACTGGAGTGAACACTATGCATGAAAGGGTTAAAGTATACAAACATATATGTTATATTCACACATATATAAACCCATGCCTTACAACCATAGGGCAAAAGACAGGGAGAAAATAATTAATTAAAAATAATAGTAAAAGAAAAAAAGGGGCGGGGGTATGTTTTAAATAAATGAATGCAGTTAAGAAATGTAGTCACAAGCCATTTTCAACACTTTTCATTAGTTAAATATATATGTTATATGTACAGGGTGGGGAAGCAAAATTTACAATATTTTGAGGCAGGGATTGAAAGACAGTGTATGACCAATTAGTTTATTGAAAGTCATGAGAATTTATTTGCCACAAGAAAATGTACATAATAGAAAATGTTTTTATTCTATGTGTCCTCCTTCTTTCTCAATAACTGCCTTCACACACTTCCTGAAACAAGTGTTCCTCAAATATTCAGGTGACAACTTCTCCCATTCTTCTTTAATAGTATCTTCCAGACTTTCTGGTAATAGTTTTGCTCATAGTCATTCTCTTCTTTCCATTATAAACAGTCTTTATGGACACTCCAACTATTTTTGAAATCTCCTTTGGTGTGACGAGTGCATTCAGCAAATCACACACTCTTTGACGTTTGCTTTCCTGATTACTCATATGGGCAAAAGTTTCTGAAAAGGTATGGATAATAGTGTTAGGTATGATTATGACATCAATATATGTTTGGTTTCAAAACAATTGACGTAGTGCCTGCTGAGAAAAAACAACTAAATGTTTATTGTAAATTTTGCTTCCCCACCCTGTATATAGATCCATTTTATGGCAAAAAAAAAAAAAAAAAAGACCAAAAATGGACTTATGAAGTTTCCGCCTGACAGCAACATTATAAATATATATTATTATTACTTGCATAGTGCACAGATTTCGACAAATTAGCATAATCTCAAATCAAAGTGGCCGTTGTGAGCTTATGGAGACACAGTGTCTTCACCGCTTTTTAATCATTAATTAGTGGGCTACCATCCAAAAGAATATTGGCCATTAAACTTATCTGTCCATTCTTTATTTGCAGCATCATTCACTAACTTCTCCATCCTTCTGTCCATCTGTCCGTCCACCCCCCCACCCACTTATCCAGGTCTGGAGTTTACATCCAGCTACTTCCCATAAAATGTGCAATTAGAAACACGGCACTACACAGAGGGCATGAAAGCGCATATGAATCTTCTACATTGAACTGTTAATATAAATAAATGAATGTTTTCATTATTTTGGAGTGATTTACACAGTGGTGTGGGTGATTTATGATTTAACTTGTCGAAAGTAATGAAACTGAGTAGCCTGTGTAACCGTCTCTGATGTATTTGGTTAATGTATGAGCAAATGTTTGTCCAACTTTGGTAATAATGAAGAATCAAATGCCAATACTTATGTATAACCAACTGGCTACACGTACATAGGGAACACATTTGCTTTAAATTAGAGCTTTAAATGGTAAATGTGTGCATTCTGCTTGAAAACAGACTGTAAAAGGATTTCCATTTGAAAGCTGCACATTAAAAACTCAGTGATACCTCTTCATTTTTAAAGCTTTCTTTAGTTATTAACCACAACACTGACCGCGACACCGTCTAATAACTGAAATCCTGCCAAATGGACTTTGCTGTCAACACTGTGTGCTACTTTTGTTGTATTGTCGAGGTGTGGTGTGATAATCCATCCAAGCGTGGGCACCCTGGTTTTCTTTGCACTACACTGGTAATAAGCCGGAGCACAAACAATGGTTCTGGTAGCACATGTGACCGTATTCTCCAAACAAACAGCTTAGATAAGGTTTGGGCAGCTTTGCCAGAGACGTCGAAATCCTGGGGCATGTAACACATTCAGCTCATTGTTCTCATGTTATTTAAAGGCCTGTTTGGTGAACTCTGGGTAATACACTATGAGGAATTGATTTATTTTTACCACCATCTAAACCTGTGGTGTGACCCATTACTCAGTAGATTAGCAGGTTTCCATTCAGACAGATCTTCAAATGTGAACCTGGTGGGTTTCAATAACAGACAAAGTTCAACTGATATAAAAATGCATATTAATGATTGATGACATTAGCTGCTAAAAGATTGAAAAATCTAGGCCTGCATGGCATCAAAAGTGCAGGCTAACAAATAACATTTTATTTTCTTTTTAAGATTTTGCCACAAGGTCTGTGTTTTTGAGCATGATTAAGTTATTACCCCACCCCTCAAAGGGGAGGCAAGGGGGATGGTTTATGGTTTGGTTTGGTTTGTTTCTTTGTTTGTTAACACTCTAGCAGCAAATCTATCGGTTGAATTCATACCAAATTGGGTTTATAGATTACCAGTGACCCAGAATAGATCTGCTTACACTTTGGGAACAATAAGTCAAAGTTAAAATTTTTAATGAATTTTTAAAATCCTTTTTTTTCCCCCATTCACTTATAATGGGTGAAATTTCAAATGTGTATAGCAGCAGAACTATTGGTTGAATTCATACCAAATTTAAGTTAAAGATATCCAGTGACCCATTATAGATGTGTTTACATTTTGGGAAACGTAGATCAAAGTTCAATTTTTTCCTTCTCCCATTTACTTATAATGGGTGAAATTTCATAAAAACATCAATTTTTTTTCAATTTACTTCAAACTTTGCACATATATAGTGGCAATTGATATGCTGACATCATGCATATACATGATGACATCAGCTAGATTGATGCCAAAATAAACTACGCCATGAGGTCATTTTGACCTCTCACCACAGCAGGATTTATAATTGTCTAATTTTTTTAATTTTTTTTTTTCAAAGTAATATGTAAAAATTGATTAAATGAGAGCATCACAATTTAATGAATTTTGCCACATTAGGATTTTTTTTTAAATTTTACCATATTTGTATTAACCCATAAAGACCCAAACAGCCACCAGTGACCAAAATCATCTACTGATCTAAACTGTTTAATACCTGGTGATCCATTAATCCTATCAATACATGTAAATAATTGGTGTAAAATACTGTTTATCTTCTTTTCATGGTCATCAGATATGACCCATTTGGACATTCAGAGGCTCCGTAGTTACTGTGGAAACACTGTCGTCTTCTACAACACAGGTGTCAAACATTTGGCCTGGGGGCCAAATCCGGCCCGTCAAAAGGTCCAATCCGGCCCGCGGGATGAATTTGTGAAATACAAAAATTACACTGAAAATATTAACAATCAATGGTGTCAAAATCATTTTTATTCAGGTTCCACATACAGACACATACAGTCCAATTAGATTTCAAGTGGGTCAGAACCAGTAAAATATTATCATAATAACCTATAAATAATGACAACCCCAAATTTTCTTTGTTTTTTTGCTGTAAAAAAGTAAAATTACATGAAAATGTTTACATTACTAAACTATACTTTTACAAAAAATGTGAATAACCTGAACAAATATGAACAAATGGAAATGTCTTAAGAAAAGTAAATGCAATTTTACCAATATTCTGCCTGTTACTAAATGTTTTGTGCGATTGTAATGCACATGTGTAAATGATAAAGTGATCAACCGAGGCAGAATATTGCTAAAATTGCACTTGTTTTTCTTAAGACAATTCAAGTTATTCATGTTATTCAGATTTTTAAGGAAACTTTGTTGATCCAAACCTGATCATAATATAATTTTACTTTTTTCACTGTTATTTTACTGGTCCGGCCCACTGGAGATCAAATCGGGCTGAATGTGGCCCCTGAACTAAAATGAGTTTGACACCCCTGTTCTACAACATTGATTCACCAGTAAAACCCATGGAGTTGGATCGATGACAGTGGATGGAAGCAATTGGTTTATGTTCAGTTAATAATAGATTTGACTGAAAAAGTAACTTTTTCTGCAGTTTTCTCTGTTTTTGATACAACAACCCTCAACTTTCCACTGGTGCTTTAATAAACATCTGCTTCAGGGCTATCAAACTCATTTTAGTTCAGGGGCCACTTTCACACCAATATGATCTCAAGTGGGCCGGACCAGTAAAATAATAACAGCAAATGAAGTAAAATTACATTATGAAAATGTTAACATCTACAATGTTTCCTTAAAAATCTGAATAACATGAACAACTTGACATATCTTATGAAAAACAAGCACAATTTTAGTAATATTCTGCATCAGTTTATCATTTACGCATGTGCGTTACAACTTACATTACAATTACAAATACACAAAACATGTAGTACCAGGTATAATATTGGTAAAATTGCATTTACTTGTCTTAACACATTTCAGGATGTTCAGATTTGCTCAGGTTTTTCACATTTTTTTGTGAAAGGATAGTTTGTTAATGTAAACATTTTCATGCAATTTAACTTATTTTCATTAAAACTAAGTTAAAATCTGCAGTTTTCTAAGTTATTATGATAATATTTTACTGATCTGACCCCGTTGAGAGCTGTATGCGGAACCTGAATTTAAATGATTTTCTACACCATTGATTAATATCTTCAGTGTAATTTTTGCATTTCACTAATTCATCCTTCGGGCCAGATCGGACCCTTTGGTGGGCTGGATTTGGGCCCCGGGCCGCATGTTTGACACCTGTGATCTACATAATCAGTGAATTAAATATAGGAAAATACATGATTTTCACTGAAAAAAATGCAAAACGCAGAGGATAATATCGTAATAAATGTGATAAATCATTTAAGAAAGGTTAAATCTAGAGAAAAAAAAATTATTCGGGAACTGCCCCTAAATTACCTCTGGGTCTTTATAGGTTAATGGTCAAAACGACTTTATGGCAGTTCAAGGGAAAACCACTCTTATTCCATAATGTATAAGACAGTGTATAACACGCTTCTAGTTACTTACATTGACAGGTTGAAAGGACCTTGTAGCTGTTTTAGTGTTAAAGTTGTGATTTATTTCATTTTCCTTTACTTTGTGTACACAGTCAGTACATTTCAGAGCATCTGTTTCCTCTGAATGCATATCACACACTGAAGCACTCCTTGACCCAACCCTTCCACTAGTGCACTTTGGCTTTACTGAGGAATGTAAACTTTGCTCAAATCACTATTCCTGTTTAAGTTAACCTGTGCAGTAGTCTTAATGTCTCCAGTTATATCGACCACTAAGTAAACTTCTATGAGGGCTACATGTATTTTTAACCCTTTCATGCATGAATTACGGGAACCTTAGGAAAGTTTTTTTTTTTTTTCTTGAGTGTTTTTATTCCTCCTTACACATGAAAAAAACAACAAAAAACAATGCGATCATTTTTTTTTTTTTAATCATGGAGTTACCAAAATGTCCATGCATTTAATTTTTGAAGGAAAGAAACGTGTGTTTAAAACCCAGTATCAGAAAGTATGGAAGAGGATTAGGGCCACTGGGAAAAAATACAATAAACTAAGGTCCAATATGTATTTCTTCTTATTATTATGAGAAAAAAAAGTCAGAATTCTGAGATTAAAGTCAGAATTCAGAGAAAAAAGTCAGAATTCGGAGAAAAAAGTCAGAATTCTGAGCTTAAAGTCAGAATTCTGAGGGGAAAACAAAAAGCAGAATTCTGAGTTTGAAGTCAGAATTTTGAGGAAAAAAGTCAGAATTCTGAGTTTAAAGTCAGAATTCTATGGGGAAAAAAAGCAGAATTCTGAGGGGAAAAAGAGGCAGAATTCTGAGTTTAAAGTCAAAATTCTGAGCAAAAAAAAAAGGCAGAATTCTGAGTTTAAAGTCAGAATTCTGAGGAAAAAAGTCAAAATTCTGAGTTTAAAGTCAGAATTCTACGGAAAAAAAGCAGAATTCTGAGGGGAAAAAAAGGCAGAATTCTGAGTTTAAAGTCAGAATTCTGAGGGGAAAAAAAAGCAGAATTCTGAGTTTAAAGTCAGAATTCTGAGGAAAAAAGTCAGAATTCTGAGTTTAAAGTCAGAATTCTACGGAAAAAAAGCAGAATTCTGAGGGGGAAAAAAAGCAGAATTCTGAGTTTAAAGTCAGAATTCTGAGGAAAAAAAAGCAGAATTCTGAGTTTAAAGTCAGAATTCTGAGGGGGAAAAAAAGCAGAATTCTGAGTTTAAAGTCAGAATTCTGTGGGGGAAAAAAAGCAGAATTCTGAGTTTAAAGTCAGAATTCTGAGGGGAAAAAAAGCAGAATTCTGAGTTTAAAGTCAGAATTCTGAGGAAAAAAGTCAGAATTCTGAGTTTAAAGTCAGAATTCTGAGGAAGAAAAAGCAGAATTCTGAGTTTAAAGTCCAGTGGCCCTAATCTTGTTCTGTAAGAAAGTAATATGAAAACAATGAAATAAAAATATTTTTAATGCTGCAAATCTGGTATTTTCTCACATTTTAACATATTCTAGTCCTAGTTATTACTCACATCATGGAAATAACATGCAAAAAAAACCAAAACCTTTGAGTCTAACAAATAACAGGTGATTTCCACTCAAACATGTTAGTGCAGATCAGGTTTATGAAGAACAGCAAAGTGACAGTAATGGTCTGAATATCAGTGAATGCGATGGCGCGTAAACAGCCACAGTGTTGGCTGATATGGAACTAAACCAACGAAACCCATGAACATACAAGAGAACAGATGAAGAATAACTGTCCACTGGAGTGACCACTATGCATGAAAGGGTTAATATACCTCTGAATTAGCTGTTTTCGACTGTAGCACGGGTAACGTTATTGAGATATTATCCATTATTACCTGGGATCCACCTTGAAAACAGCAAGGAATTCCGGTTACATAGTTAACCCTCCAGTATCCGGGTGCACCTTTTAGGCACACTTTGCACTTCATTTTAAAAATCTTCATATTATTTTTCACAATTTAAATAAGGTTAGAATTCAAAAGTTGTTCATTTTTGCATGATCTTTAAAATTCTGGCCACCAACAAAAATGTGCACATTGTAAACAAAAGAAAATTACAAGACTAGCATCTGTCTCCCAAGTGTGCCTAAAACGCACTATTTCTTCCATTTGATATGTATGATTAGGGCTGACCTTGATTTACAAAAATAAAATCAAATTAGAGTAGAAAAATAAATCAATATATAATATTTAATTGTTTGATTTATAGGTGTGCATTTTACACACACTTGGTGACAGATGCTAGTATTTTTGAACATTTGACCAAGCGCCAAAATGTGATGATCTGAGTATGGAAACTGAACCCACATGCAAGACCCAGAGACAGACGTAAAAGTTCACAGTGTTTATTAAACACGCAGTTAACTGACAATTCTCTGATTGTGATATTGAACAGAATCTTGAAGACACAGAGTCCCGGGTTCTTCTCAGGGTTAGTGAACTGGACCGGAGACGAAAACCCACAGTCTGGACCGGTAAAACACGTCGGGAGTCCGTCGGGAGTCCGACTAGGGCACAGGTGTCAAACATGTGGCCCGGGGGCCAAATCCGGCCCGTCAAAGGGTCCAATCCGGCCCACGGGATGAATTTGTGAAATGCAAAAATTACACTGAAGATATTAACAATCAATGGTGTCAAAATCATTTTAATTCAGGTTCCACATACAGACACATACAGTCCAATTAGATTTGAAGTGGGTCAGAATCAGTAAAATATTATCATAATAACCTGTAAATAATGACAACCCCAAATTTTCTTTATTTTCTTGGTGTAAAAAAGTAAAATTACATGAAAATGTTTACATTACTAAACTATACTTTTGCAAAAAATGTGAATAACCTGAACAAATATGAAAAAACGGAAATGTCTTAAAAGTAAATGCCATTTTACCGATATTGTACCTGCTACTAAATGTTTTGTGCGATTGTAATGCACACGTGTAAATGATAAACTGATAAAACGAGGCAGAATATTGTTAAAATTGCACTTGTTTTTCTTAAGACAATTCAAGTTGTTCATGTTATTCAGATTTTTAAGGAAACTTTGTAGATCCAAACCTGATCATAATATAATTTTACTTTTTTCACTGTTATTATTTTACTGGTCCGGCCCACTGGAGATCAAATCGGGCTGAATGTGGCCCCTGAACTAAAATGAGTTTGACACCCCTGGACTAGGGGAAAGCAGAGGGAAGTCAGTAGCAGAACCAGGTCATACACGGGCAGGCAGACGGAAAGGCAAAAGGACATAGGGAACAGGCTAGCTCACGTACCGTTAAACAGGCGAATTGGTCGAACACACGTAGAATCGTTGGAGGCAGAAGCACAGACAAGGGTTAGGCAACAAGCAGGAGTCAGGGAAGGCGAACCGGGTCAAAAACAGGCAGACAGACTGACAGGATCCAAAAACCGCTGGTAAGTTTCTCACGAGGAAAATACGAACTGGCAACAGACAGCGGGAAACACAGGGCTTAAATACACAAGAGGGAGGGAAGACAATGAGACACAGGTGGAACGAATCAGGGCGGGGACAGGTAATCACACAGGTGGAAACAATTAGGGACAGGAAGCAAAGACATCAGACATGACACACGAGGAGAACTTAACAAAATAAAACAGGAAGTGACAGACAAAACACACAAGACAGACAAAACCAGACTAATGTCTGGTGGCAGACATGACACAAAAATAATAATGCAAATTAACCAGTGTTGGACTTAATCATTAACATATGCCAGGCTGCAAAAATCAAACAATATGTGATCCACTTTTCATGTAGTATATTGGAAAAAAAACATTTTTTTTTTGTTTTTTGCATCCCAAAAAAAAATGGTTTGTTTACATTACAAACACGGCATTTAAAGGGTTAAAAAATGTGACAGTTATTGAGTATTTGGTAATTTTATTTACAGCTCAAGTTGATGAAATAGAAAAAAAAGTGTAAAAGAATTAAAAACAAACTGTATGAAGTTTTTTTTTTACATTATTCCACGAGCGTGCCCAAAAAGGCACACTTGGTGCTCAGTAAGGGCCTTGCTGGACGGGATACCAGAGGGTTAAAATGAAAGCATGTTTCATCAGTATTGTAAATAAAGAGTAGTTTCACTGTGCAGGAGGGCGGGGATGACCATAAAGATAAATCAGTCAGTGCATGTGTTTGGATCTTGCACTTTGATTTAGGTGTAATGTTTTACAGCTGCATTGTAAGTGTCACAGTGAACTAAAGAGCTCTCCGTTGTGCAAATAGCATTGAGTTTGATGACAATCCTACAGGAGCAAATCATTGGCAGAGCAGCTCTGGCTATAGTCTCCTACATGTATGTTTGTATTTAGTATGTGCGCAGGACCTTCTCTGCATGGTACATTCCTAAGCCCTAGTATCCAAAGAAAGGCCCCCTGTTGTCAAGCTAACGTCCAAAGATTCCCAGCTCTTATCGCCCTGTAATTAAACCTACTGACAGAAAGTACAGGTTAGTTTAAGGTTTCGTCTCCGTCAGCTTTTGTTTTTCACTTTAAAAGAACAGAAATACATACGAAATGTCCGTTTTAATGGAATCAGAGCTTGTTTCTCTTGTCTGTCATGCTTATCCCCATATTGCACTTTCTGGATGGGACACAAATAGGCCCCTGTATGTGACCTCCTCTCCCACCCCCCCCACCCACCACACATATGGGGGAATCTACTCTGGAATTCTCCCCACAGTCCACACATATTGGCAGTTTATTTTTAACACCCACTCTTGTTATAGATGCCCTATGCCCCGTGTTATTTTATGTTCCTCACATACCTCCATGCCGTACTAAAGAGCTGATCGCAGATTACTTGAGACCCGTCTCAGTCGTAGAAATGTTTTGACTCTCTGCTGTAATTACAGACTTTGACTGAGTACGTATGGTTGTGGAAGAAAAGAAAGATTTTCTGATTTAGACAACATTTGCTTTATCAACAGTTTTAATGACTTAGCTATAAATGTGTGGGAAATAAAACAAAAACAGGTTATAAAGCTGCATAACGATTCCATTGGTGCTTCTGTTCAATTATCATTTTTAACTCATAAAAACCCAAACAGCTACTGGTGACCAAGACCATCTACTGATCTAAACTGTTTAATACCTGCTGATCCATTAATCCTATCAATACATGTCAATAATTGGTGTAAAATACAGTTTGTCATCTTTTCATGGTCATCAGATATGATCCATTTGGACGTTCAGGGGCTCCGTAGTTACCGTGGAAACACTGTCATCTTCTCCAACATTGATTCACAGTAAAACCCATGGAGATGGATCAATGACAATAGATGGAGATACATGTTTTTATGTTCAGTTAATGATAGATTTGACTGAAAAAGTCACTTTTTCTTCAGTTTTCTCCATTTTGATATCATAACTTTTGAATTTACTCTGAGCTTTTATGAACATCTATATCACAGGTGCCAAACGTGTGGCCCGGGGGCCAAATCCGGCCCGTCAAAGGGTCCAGTCCAGCCCGCGAGATGAATTTTTCAAATGCAAAAATTACACTGAAGATATTAACAATCAATGGTGTCAAAATCATTTTAATTCAGGTTCCACATACAGACACATACAGTCCAGTTAGATTTCAAGTGGGTCAGAATCAGTAAAATATGATCATAATAACCTATAAATAATGACAACCCCAAATTTTCTTTGGTTTTTTGGTGTAAAAAAGTAAAATTACATGAAAATGTTTACATTACTAAACTATACTTTTACAAAAAATGTGAATAACCTGAACAAATATGAAAAAATGGAAATGTCTTAAGAAAAATAAATGCAATTTCACCAATATTATACCTGTTACTAAATGTTTTGTGCGATTGTGTAAATGATAAACTGATAAAACGAGGCATAATATTGTTAAAATTGCACTTGTTTTTCTTAAGACAATTCAAGTTGTTCATGTTATTCAGATTTTTAAGGAAACTTTGTAGATCCAAACCTGATCATAATATAATTTTACTTTTTTCACTGTTATTATTTTACTGGTCCGGCCCACTGGAGATCAAACTGGGCTGAATGTGGCCCCTGAACTAAAATGAGTTTGATACCCCTGATCTATATGATCAGTGAATTAAATATAGGAAAATACATGATTTACACTGAAAAAACTTAAAATAAAGAGGATAATATTACAATAAATCGTAATAAAACACTTAAGACAGGTTAAATATAGAGAAAAATTCATTTGGGAACTGCCACAAAAGTACCACTGGGTCTTTATGGGTTATATTGCATGTAGGCATTAGATCTGTTTGACATATTCTGTAATATAAACAAGTTTACAAAAGTGATTCAGTTGGTCTGAATAATTCAATACAAGCTGTACAGATGCTTTTTGCCAGTTTTGTCTACATGCATGACACAGCAACTGACCATATGTGACTCGGCTGAGCCCTCACCCCATAAACCCAGGGCAGAGCTTAGTCAGCTTTAACCTCAGTGAAAAAGGATCCTAAAGTGGAGGAGCAAAAATTTAGCCTGAATATAGAATGTGAAATATGCCAAACACATACATATATATGTGCAAATCCATAATTAGACATTATGCAAAAATCTAAATCTTATCAAGTGTATTTTTCTAATTTCTAGTCCAAATATCTCATCACACTTAAAATAAGACATAAACACCTAAAGAGTAACTTTTCAGTGAGATATAAGAACTTTTTTTTTTTTTTTTTTTGCTTGAATTGAGCAAAAAAATCTGCCAATGGAACAAGTGAACATTATTTTGGTAAGATTTCTTGAAATAAGATTTTCAAGAACTGTTGTCTAAAAAGAAGTTCTTATATCTCACTGAAAAGTTACACCTTAGGTGACTATGTCTTATTTTAAGTGTGATGAGATATTTCGACTAGAAATGAGAAAAATACACTTGGTAAGATTTTGATATTTACAGTGCAGGGTTCCTATGGGTTTCTACAAGTTGAATTTAAGACTTTTTAAGACCTTTTTACAACTACTTAGAACAGAATTTAACGCCCATTTCACAGACTATTTTACTGCCATATTGGCAAAAAATTCATGTCTCCTAGAATTTAGTAAAATGTATTTATTTACTCCAATGCCTTGTTTCCCACCGTTCCGAGTCATTTCTCACTGGGGGTTGCAAAGTTAATAGTTGGTTCCTAATTTCAGTATAAATTGTCAGGTTGGAACGGGTGGAACTAAGTCAGCTAATGTAACTTTGCAACATTTAAACACAAATTGAATACCTTTTAAAGACTTTTTTAAGGTATTAACCCATAAAAACCCAAACATCCACCATCTACCAAAAGCATCTACTGATCTAAACTGTTTAATACCTGTTGATCCGCTAATCCTGTCAATACATGTAAATAATTGGTGTAAAATACAGTTTGTCATCTTTTCATGGTCATCAGATATGACCCATGTGGACGTTCAGAGGCTCCGTAGTTAACGTTGAAACACCGTCATCTTCTACAACATTGATTCACCAGTAAAACCCATGGAGTTGGATCAATGACAGTGGATGGAGACACTGTTCAGTTAATGATATATATTGTTGAAAAAGTTTTTGTTAGTTTTTTCTGTTTCTGATATAATAACCCTCAACATTAATCTGATTTTTTTATCAACATCTAAATGATCAGTGAATTAAATATAAAAAAAATACCAAAATTTCACTGAAAAACCTCAAAATACAGAGGATAATATTTGGATAAATATTGAAAAATCCCTTAAGAAAGGTTAACTAGAGAGAAAATTTGATTTAGCAACTGCCACAATAGTAGCACTGGGTCTTTCCAGATAAAATGCAGATTTGTTTATTCAAGACTTTTAAGACTTTTTAAGACCCCACAGGAATGATGTATTTTAAAAAATGAAATGGAAAGTCGCAGCGTGAGTCATTTTCGTATTATTATGATGTTAACGGTAAAGTGAGAAACATTAAGACACAGGAAATAGGACAATCAATGGACAAAATATGGATAAATATCAGAATTGTTTCCTAAAATGTTTAAAGATTTAATTCATTAGACTTGTATTAGCCACTTCTATTTGTAGGCTAACTATAGCTAATGCTAAACACTGTTGTTACTGATTGAACACTGAAGAACTTCGGAGTGAGGAGACAGATTTTTGTGGCAAAAAACAAAAACAAAAAAAACACATAGAAATCAGCGCACAGGCATGTATGACAGTAAGAGTGAATCAGCTAAAGCCTCCAAACAAACATACTTCTTTCCTGTTTTCAACTGTCTGTCTCTGTTCAATGCACTGTTGTCGCTCAAACTGATGATGAACTGTAGAGGTCAGTTTGGACGTTCATGGGAACCAGCGCTTCCTTCTGGGTTTGGATCTGTGCCTAATTGCAGTTTTCTCTAAAGGCTGTGAAGTTTGAATAAAAAGAGAAGAGGGACGTTGGCATCTGTTGAGTAATAACCTACTAACAGCTCTGACCTGGAGGGAGGAAACTGGTGACAGACAGATAAGGAACACCATTTTCTATGCGGTTTCCCATCGCAACTGCCAAACTCTTGTACAGTGGCTGACATGAGAAATCTTTACGTCCCTAAACTGTCATTTAGTCAACATTATCTTCCCTCAGCATTCTGCACATAACTGTGTCTGCAAGGGGGGGGGGGGGGGGGGGGGGGGTAAACCAGAGAAGCCTAACCGTGTGGCAAAGTTCAAAGTTCATCCGTGAAGATGACACAGATCTTGCAGGTTGCATAGTTGGCAATAACGCATTACGAAAGTAATGCATTACAGTAATGGATAACTACTTGCAGTAATGCAGTAGTGTAAGGCATTACTAATCAATTTTCAGTAATATTTCACTCAGAACATATTCAATAGCGCTTGCATTACAACACATTTTTCACCCATAATTTAATTGCTCAAATGAAAGAAACAAAACAAAACAGTAAGACCACGTACGGTCTAAGCAGCGTATGATGTTTGTCACCAAGTTTTCATCAAATCTGTAAGACCCGAGTGATAGCCTTAGTACCACGAATCCATTAGTTGGTCCGTGATTATGCACCTGAATCACTTCCCTCATGGTGAACAATCGAAACTGAATCGTCATTCAGGCCTTTTCGGAATTCCACTCAGCCACAGCAGCAAGAAGCAAATTAAGCTGTTTCTGTGTTTGTTGCTGCTGCAGCCATACTGCAGCTGCGTGGAATTCCGAAAAGGCCCAAGTGACAGTTTGGTTTTGGTTTGTTATGTAAGCAAACAGACTACTTGTGATGGAGTCAACTTAGAAGTTGTTCTCCGTGAGGAAAGGGATTCAGGTGCGTAATTACGGAAAGACTAACTGATTCATGATACTTCGGCTATGACTCGGGTTTTACAGATTTGATGAAAAACTGGTGACAAACATCATACGCCGCTTTAAGGTACTGAAAATGTGTCAAGAAAGTTCTATTTCTTGTTGGTGTTCAAGCCAATGGGTGAAGACGACAGTCCATTGTCCACATGGACGTATGCTCATTACTAACCCTAACCCTGCTTAACCCATAAAGACCCAAACAGCCACTGGCGACCAAATCAACTCCTGATCTAAACTGTTTTAATACCTGTTGATCCACTAATCCTATCAATACATGTAAATACTTGGTGTAAAATGCAGTTTATCATCTTTTCATGGTCATCAGATATGACCCATTCTGTAGTGAACGTAAAAACACCGTCATCTTCTACAATATTAATTTACCAGTAAAACCTATGGAGTTGGGTCAGTCACAGCGGTTACAGATGATTGGTTTATGTTGAGTTAATTATGTATTTTACTGTAAAAGTCACTTTTTTTGTCAGTTTTCTTTGTTTTTCATATAACTCCTCAACTTTAATTTGACCTTTAATGAGCATCAACATGATCCCAGTACATTAAATATAGGAAAATACCTCATTTCCACTTAAAAATGCAAAATACTGAGCATAATACAGGGTGACACAAAAAAACGGGAACTTTTTAACAATCCAATAAAACCAAGAGTGATGGAAGAAAAATATTTTATTCATTGTAATTGAAACCTTAAAACATGCCATTTAAGAAACAATGATGGAATTTTCATTTCTTAAAAATTACTTCCTGTAGATGGCGTCCTCCTGTACGAATGCATTCTTGAAATCTGCTGTTGAGATTCCTCATTGACCGCTGCAACATCTCAGCTGGGATACTGTGAATTTCATCCTGAATTCTCTGTTTTAACTCATCCAGAGTTCTTGGTCGAGTCGTGTACACTTTACTCTTGAGATAGCCTCACAAGAAAAAATCACAAACGGACAAATCTGGCGATCTAGGGGGCCAGGGAACGTTACCGAATCTTGAGATCACACGGTTACCGAACAATTCTCACACAGCCGCCAATGATTGCCGTGCAGTGTGATGTCACTCCATCCTGTTGAAACTAGGTTTCTTGAACGTGTGGAAAATTGTTCAATTCAGGTGTAACGAAGGATTGTAACATCTCCTCATAACGATTCGCAGTGACAGTGACTGAGATCCCCTGTTCATTTTCAAAAAATCCATGGTTACTAAAATGGGGGTGTGCTTACTTGCTCAAGGTCACTGTCTCGCAGTGCTGCCACTTGCTCATGTCTGCCAATACGCACTTCAAAAATTTCCGTTTTTTTGGGTCACCCTGTATTATACTAAACAATGATAAATCACATAAGAAAGGTTAAATATAGAGAAAAATTAATTTGAGAACTGCCACAAATGTAGCACTGGGTCTTTATGGGTTAAAAAAGCTAGTTAGCATGTTCCCTGTGATCAGCAATGACAAGGTAAGCTAATATTTCTATGACTAGTTAAAATTCTTTATCTACCACTGTGCCCCCTGTTTGAACATGTAGAATGTTAAAAATAAATGCAAGCATTCCTGCTGTAAACTGTAGCATTACTTACTGAGCTATCCATCCACATGTACTTTGTGATGCAAATTAATGCGTCTGTAGGCTCTCCTATCTCTTGGGGGGGGGGACAAGAGTCTGTATGTAACTCAAAAGTAATACAAGACTCATGTAATGCATTACAATTCTGAGACAGTAATATTGTAAGGTAAGGAATTACTTTTACATAACAGTAACAATTAATCTGTAATGGATTACAGTTTGGAAGTAACTTGCACAACACTGCGGTCCAACCTGTAAAACTGATCTGCGAGTCCTAACCCTGGAATTGGTGACAGAGAATAGTGGGTGGATTTTACAGGGACAGAGGTCAAAACACAGAAATGCAGTTTTTCCTGCTGAATCATAATGGGGTGAGGATGGATGAGAATACTTGACTTAAAGCCATGTTTATTATACTTGATATTATTTATTTATATATCTGGCATCAAGAGAGAACGTGCAGTGCTTACGAAAGAAAAAAAAAATCTTGGCTCAGTTCCTCATACAAGACTTAAATGAAAGAAAAACTAATCAAAACGGAGTATTTTTCATTCCATCTACTCTCATAGTGATTGTGATCTTCATACTCATACTTATGCTCATATTTTCCTATTTACAAACTCAAAACCATGTAAAAAAAATCAGTGAAGATGTCATGACTTTTTATGGTAACAGTTGTCATCTGATTGTCAGCTGATTCTCCCGAGGAACTTTGGAGTTAAATCCAAATTAATATCTAATTATGCAGTCCTAAACAATTCAATTTACATAAAAAAAGACAGATTTTCCATTAGATTTAATCAGTAATTCCCGGCCACATCAATCAACTTCAATGAAGAACACCAAACTCATCCTCATGGAGAGTTTTTCCATCGATGGTATCAGCACGTCTCATTTCAACTTTACTCGACTTGGCTTTGACCTTAGCGTGTTTACTTTTCCCTCAGTGTGGTTTTTGTCATAGAAATGCAGCAAAAACTACTGTAATATTGTCGTCAAGGCAACTGCAGCAATGAGCAGGAGTAGGCAACAATGTGAGGATGAAACTTTAAAGAGTGAGTCATAATTTCTGATGTAAAAATTTTTATTACAGATTTTCAGGTAAGAATACACTCGATAATGGAAACAAATCACTTTTTCTATCAAGCGTCAGTAGTTAAATCTGAGGAAAAAGCTTTATTTACACAAAATACTCATTTTTGTTGGTTTTTTTTAGGATTGTTTGTTCTCTGAAGTAAAACACATCCAATGTGTTTTTTATGTTTTATCATTACAAAATTCAAACTGCTCAAGGAAGATGTACAAAATCCACAATTTTAGATTCACAAGGATGATACATTCTATCAATTAACTTAAGAGTCTCTTTCCAAAAATTCTGAAGTTTCTCGCAGGCCCACACCAAAGTTATAATAGTTTTGGATTTTTCGTTATAGTTTAGTTTTATTTAGTTTTGACTTTGTTTTCTCTAATTCAGTAAGTTTTAATTAGTTTTTAGAGCAGGTTTGCTAGTTTTATTAGTTTTCGTTATTTTCTAAATGCTTAGTTTTATTTATTTATTTATTTTTATATCTTTTATCTTCTTCCTTGTCGAATTCAAATAAAGCCTATACAGGACTCTGCTGCTTTCTCCCAACTTTAGTCTTCATGTTTCCAGGTAGAGTGGGGACGAGAAGACGACTAAACGACAAGTGACGACAAGTGACGGACCGTTAAATATCATATGGTGCCGCTAGCTAAAATTGCTTGAGGGAAATAAATCGATTTTATATCAATCCGACATCGACAAAGACGAAAACAAAGAGAATTTTATCCAGAATTTTTATACGTTTTAGTTAGTTTTGTACAATACAATACAGTTTCAGTTAGTTATCATTTTTTTCTTTTAATTATAGTTTTTATTTATTTTAGTTAACGAAAATGTTTTTACAATTCTAGTTTTTGTCATTTCGTTAGTTTTCGTTAACAATAATAACCTTGGCCCACATACAAAGAAACAAAGTGCCTATTTCCTTATTACACTTAGAACAAATGTCAGGAATGTTAGGATTAAAACGGTGTAGTTCTACCGGGGGGACATATGTTCTAAATAACCATTTGTACTGTAATAGTTTAAACCTGGTGTTAGTTGTTTGTGTTGGAGCTATAAGACAGACGCTCTCCCAATAGATCAGGGTCATTTGGATAGTTTCTGCTGTCAGTCTGATTTAAAAAGAGCAAACACATTTGTTTGATAACACTGGTCAACAACAAATTTATTGTTTAAGTTTTTTGAGCTAATTTAGGATCATTTTGGTGTGCTGAATCCAAAAATCACATTAATTTTGCTCAATCAGGTCAACTTTCTGAACTATGCTACATATTGGCTTTTTAACATTTTTGCTTACATTTATGGGCATTTTCACATCATATGATACAAAATTCTTTCATATTTCTTGCAATAAATGAGTTCTAAAGATTTTACTTTTGCCAATTTATGATTAATGTTTTTTTTTTAATATTACAGGTGAATGAAATGGCTTCGACTAGAAGATCTTGCAAAAATAAGCCTGACGTATTCTGCTACATCTGCGGTGAATACACCATTATACCTAACAGGAATCCTGTTAGAAAATGATTTTTTTTCTCTTAAAACCTATTTTGGGTGAGAACTATATAAAAAACCAACTGATAAAGTTGCAAAAATGTAATTAATTTTGTGAGAAGATCAAATTTTTCAAAATCAAATTAGCAAAACAACCTGACCTGATTGGGAAAAACAGATGTAATTTTTGGATTTAGCGGTGCAAAAGCGGTGCAAAATGGTCCTAATTATATATATAAATATATATCTGGAACAAACTACCAGAAAATATCAGGTCTGCTGAGAGTCTGAGTTCTTTTAAGTCCAGGTTAAAGACTCACCTGTTCACTGCTGCCTTTGACTAAAAGGCTTTTGACTTTTTAAACTTTATATTCTCTTTGAAACTCTGCACTGCAACTCTTACTTTAATATGTGTTTTTATTTTTATTTTATTTTATTCTATTATTATAATTATAATTTTATAATTTTTTATAATTTTATTATAATATTATAATTATTTATATTATTCTATTATTATTTTTTTTTGATTTTATGTGTTGTTTTCTTACTTGCTGTTTTTAATCACCTTTTACATGTTTCTTTTATAATGTTTTAAGTGTGTTTCTTTTTGTTTCTTTTATTCCAATGTCCTGTGTGAAGCACCTTGAATTGCCTTGTTGCTAAAATGTGCTAAACAAATAAACTTGCCTTGCTTTGCCTAATTCAGTTGAAAAAACCTAGACAACTTGCAAAAAACATTTTTTTGTAACCCAGTGTAATAAATGGCTTCACCCAACCACTAGCCATGCGTAAAAGAAAAGTTTTTGTATAATCATTCATATTCTCTGAAAAACTTATGAGCACAGCTGTATGTACAGGGGTTGGACAAAATAATGGAAACACCTTCACCTCAAGATGATAATGCCCCAATCCATACAGCTAGAATTGTTAAAGAATGGCATGAGGAACATTCTAATGAAGTTGAGCATCTCGTATGACCTCAACATTACTGAGCATTTATGGTCAGTTTTAGAGATTCAAGTAAGACGTCGATTTCCACCCCCATCGTCTCTAAAAGAGTTGGAGGGTATTCTAACTGAAGAATGGCTTAAAATTCCTTTGGAAACAATTCACAAGTTGTATGAATCAATACCTCGGAGAATTGAGGCTGTAATATCCGCAAAAGGCGGACCTAAACCATATTAAATTATATTTTGTTGATTTTTTAAGGTGTTTCCATTATTTTGTCCAACCCCTGTACATTGACAAAGAGCAGCACCTCATTACAAAAACAGTAGAATATGAAGGCATATTTCCAACAGATGTTTACAAAGGGTTAACCGGCTCCATTTCCTTATTATTTTGTAAACTCGAGCTTACAGTTGAATTGGACTCAGAGACAAGGCGGCCTGTGTCTCATATCACAGTCAATGGCTTCTGTGGTTTCTTTAAAGGGACGGAGCGCTTTTAACCTCTTTGTTGTCATCACTCTGCGTCTGCTCTGATTAAAACGTGGTGAGAGGACGAAGATTACGAGCAGCTCAGAAACGAACCGTGCACAAACAATGACTATTTACCTCCCGTCTCTCTTTCATTCATCTCCTGTCCTTTGTTTTTGTCACCAGATGTCTGTCCACTCACAGTTTTACAGTATTTTTATGACTTAGCTGCACCACATGCTTCTTATCTAAGGTTTTAGAAGTGTTTAACCTTCTCTACATCCACATATGAGGCTGTATGAATTAAAGTATCTGGTCTGTAAACAACAACGGTAGGCAGCCCCCGAGGCCATAAGAGGCCAATGTGAATCAGACGAGGGGCAGTCCAATGATAAGAGGGCTGCAGTAGGAGTGGGAGGGGCGCTATTAAACTATGGCAACTTAGGGGAACGACACAGCAACAGCACGTCACACATTAGTGGCAGAACATTAGCACAGGCACACCTTTGTTTAACAGCGACCAGACACACACACACACACAAAAAAAAAAAAAAAAGAAAAAAGAAAGAAAGAAAGAGGGACGAGGACAGTCCCCTGAGGAACACCAACTGGAGTCAAAGTTAAGACATAAACAGGGTTCCCGCGGGGTCTTAAAAAGTCTTAAAAGCATTGAATTTATGAATTTGGAAATAATACCTTAAAAAGACTTGAAAAAGTCTTGAATTTTTATATCTGGGTCTTAAAATTTGTGCAGTATGTAACTTCTCCGTTTCGCATTTCTCCTCAAAAGTTTAATTTGTCAACCACTGTTATTTGGTTAAATAACGTAGCCTAAATAAAAAGTGGCGGAACCAATAATTGAGAACGCAACGCAGCCCCGGGTCACGATACTCCGAACACGTCACTGGAGATCACGCTCTGCAGCACCACAAGCAGCAACAGTAGCAGAAGCGCAAAAATCCTAGAAAATCTCAGCAGGCCACAGAAAAGTTTGACTGACGCCGTTAATGCTGGGGATATGGGGAAATGTAAATTTAACGAAGCGTGGCGGGATAAACAATCTTTTAGTCATTGGCTAAAACCGGTGGACAACAATGTGTTCGAGGCTTTTTGCACCGTATGCAAAAAAAGGATTCAGCTAGGTACAATGGGCGTGAAGGCGGTAGAGTCACATGCCAAGTCGTCGAAGCACATGAACTCTATCAAAGGCAAAGAACAAACTCCTTCCATCGCCGGCGTGTTTCAACCTGTAGAAGCGGCAGCGGATAACGTTAGCCACCTAACCGCTAATGTGCCCGAGGCAGCTAACGTCAACCAGCCTGCTGCTACTGCTGCTAGTGCTGCAGCCCCTCCAGCTACGACCGCAACTAGAGTGGATCTGCGCACAGCTTTTGGGTCCACACCAACGATGAAAGCAGAGGTGTTGTGGACTCTTAACACCATCGCCAAACACCACTCCTACAATGGAAATGAGGGTATCTCAGAGCTTTTCAAATGCATGTTCCCCGACTCCGACATCGCTAACACCTTTAGTTGTGGTCCCGACAAAACGGCTTACATCGCCAAGTTTGGTTTAGCCATTCATATCAAAGAAGAATTGGTGTCCAAAGTCAACAAATCGCCGTTTGTTCTGATGTTTGATGAGAGCCTCAACGAGACTACGAAAAACAAACAGCTGGATGTGCATGTCCGCTTCTGGGACGAAGGACAGGTTCAGTCCAGATACCTGGGCTCCCAGTTTATGGGACATTCCACTGCACAAGACATGCTGTTGCATCTCAAAGTAAGCATAACCTTATTGACTTAAAATGTTTCTCCATTTATATTGATAGACTCAATTTTTGTGCATACACTGTCCTGTAAAAGAAATGTTACATGACCAATTAGGTACTTCCCTTAACAATATGTGCTCATCCATTCCTCTTATCTTGAGTAATGAAATGCAGCCCTTTTTTCAGGAATGTATGGACAAACTGAACCTCAGGGACTTGGTGTCCATCTCAATGGATGGGCCCAGTGTGAATTGGAAGCTCTTCGACCTTTTCCAGAAAGATCAAGCTGAGCAGTACGGAGGTGAGGAGTTTATAATGCTATTTCTGCGTGTGGGTGAGTGTGTATGTCATCCATTAATTAATTATAATGCATTTTATTTGTAGTGCACTTTACATTGTATAAACAATCTCAAAGGCCTGCAGAGCATTTTTACAGAGAATTTGGTTTCTAATATCAAGTTTGCAATGAAACCTTCAGGTGTTCAGCTTGTTTGTGTGGGGACCTGTGGTCTACACACGCTACACAACGCATTCAAGTGTGGGTTCAATGCATGGCAGCTGGACAAGTTGCTGAGAGCAATGCACACATTGTTCCACAATGTGCCTGCCAGGAGAGAGGATTACATCACAGTAACCAAGTCCAGTGTGTTCCCCCTGTCTTTCTGTGCCCATCGTTGGGTAGAAAACCTTCCAGTTGTGGAGAGAGCCCTGGCAGTCTGGCCATCACTGCTCCTGTACATGGAAGCTGTGAAAACACAGAGACTCTCGAACCCTGGAACAGGTAGGCCCTTCTAAAATGCTGTGAATAGGTCTGTGACTGTGACCCTGGTGGTGGTGTGGCCTTTTCATAGTTTTTTTTATATATATCTAAGTTGAAATGTCCTGCCTCTCTGTCTGTCTGTGTGTCTCTCAGCATCCTATGACACAGTTGCTGCAGCCATGAAGGATCCACTCATCTTGGCCAAATTGCAGTTCTACGCAGCACTCGCCAGGACCTTCACTCCCTTCCTGAAAAAATATCAGACAGATGAGCCTGTGCTTCCATTCCTCCCCAAGGATCTGACCGAGTTGATGACGGTAGTAATTTACCAAACATTGTAATCACCAATGATTGAGCTCAATTGATATGATTTGACAATATGGGGTTTGTGGTTAGTATGTGTAAAAAATCTGTAAAAAATAGTGGATACATTGTGCATCATAATCAGACAATTTGATGTTAGTGATTGTGCCGCACCAGACATTTTTGTATTTGTTGACAGAGTCTACTCAGACGCTTCATAAAGAGAGACGTCCTCCACAATATCACTGCCCCGCAGCTGACCAAACTAGATGTCACAGACAAGACCACCTGGCTCAGCCCACAAGACATCAGCATTGGTCTAGGTGCAGAGTCAGTCCTTAAGGTAGTGTGATGTTTTAAAAAGATCATTTCACAAATGGTTAGGCTGAACAAGGTCACTGAGAACATGGTCCTATATACATGGCTAATTTCTCTCTCTAGAGCATCAAAGGTGCAGAGCTCAGGGTGCTAGAGTTCAAGAGAGAGTGCATGCAGGGACTGTGTAACATCATCAGGAAAATGCAGGACAAGAGCCCCCTCAAGTATCTGACTGTTAGGCAGATGGTGTGCCTGGATCCATCAGTAATGTACAGAGACCCAGAAAGATGCAGGAATCACATGAAAGGGCTGGTTCAGAGGTTTCTCCTGGACAAACAGCTAACTGATACTTCTGCGGGTAGGAAAAAGAGAGGCAAATTATAGGCTACACGTGAATTTGTCCTCAATCTGATTGGCTGGCATTGCCCAATGATTTATCAATGTTTTTGTCTATTGTCTCATCTGTTTTGTCATAGGGGATGTCATACTGCAGCAGTTTGACCGTCTCTTGTCCTTGGAGAGCCGGAGTGAGGACTTCCTCTCCTTTCCTCCCATGCAGAAGAGGCTGGACATCTTCCTGAGCAGTGCCATGGAGCCTTATCCAGAGCTGTGGGCCTTCTGCAAGAAGCTGCTCATCCTTTCCCACGGCCAAGCTACGGTTGAACGTGGATTCTCGATAAACAAAGAGGTGGAGTCAGACAATGTGCAGGAGGACACTGTGGTCACACGGAGGCTGGTGTGTGATTACATCATACAACATGGAGGTGTTACCGAGGTATGAATGACCCCTGCCTCGACTAGTAATATGCTGTTGACTTAGAAGTTGATAGAATCAACATGGTTGGTCTCTTGAATTTGTCATTGACTCTGGTTCTCTTTTCCCAACCCTATACCCAGGTTCCACTCAGTAAACCGCTACTGGCAAGTGTAGCAAAAGCAAGAACCAGATATCGTCTCCATCTTGAGACAGAGAGAAAGAAAAGGGAGGCAAAAGACCAGGCTCTTAAGAGGAAGGAGGCAGAGGACTGTCTTCAGGAGCTAAAGGTGAAGAGGAGACATGTACAAGAGGTATCGGAGGGTCTGGCTAGGGATGCGGACAGGCTGGCTGAGGAGGCTGAAGCGAAGGCAGGGAGCAAGATGGCTGACCTAATCTCCAGGTCCAACCTCCTGCGGAGAGGCCATAAGGAGAAGTTGGCGGAACTGGCTCTCCTTGATGAAGAGATCGCTGCCAAGAGTGCAGAGCTAAGGAGTTGACTCTTTCTGATCTTAAGTTTATTTATTATTGAGTTCTATTGTTGAGTTGATTTTCATTTTTTGATGTTCAAGAGTCTCTCTACTCCCCATATTCCCAGCATGGAATAAATAGCTAGCTAACGTAACCAATGTAAAAAAAACAACTTAACAGTGTTAGTCAAACTTTTGTGGTCTGCTGAACTTTCACACCTCTATTTGGCTTGTTGTCTGTGTCTGTGCTATGTGTTATAGTGTGAGCACTCACTACTATGCTGCAATGAGGTTACATCATTCTCCACATTTTCACATTTATTCGAGAAATAAATGAACACAAATTCAAGAATTTTGTTTTTCTTTGCCAGTAGGTCTATGAAATAGGCCGTGAAATAGGTATTAAGTTTTTATATAAATGGTCTTAAAAAGGTCTTAAAAAGACTTGAATTTAACTTGAAGAAACCTGTAGGAACCCTGATAAAGTCCTCTGCTGTGAGTATGAGCAGTTATTCCTTACAGGTTGCAGCTAATAGATAGCATTTTGAACTAAAACAATCTACTGAAAAGCTTTTTGTTTAGGTGAATTGCTTTTAAAATGAGAATTGAATTACATCATGGGCATCTCAACGAGAAAGGGTGAATTATTATTAGAATTATTTATTATTACCTCTGCCAAATGTAATGGCGGAGGTTTTGTTTTTATTAGGGTTTGTCTGTCTGTTTGTTTGTCTGTTAACAAGATAACTCAAAAAATTCTGGATGGATTTTCAGGAAATTTTAAGGAAATGTTGATACTGGCACAAGGAACAAAGGATTACATTTTGGTGGTTATTGGGGGGGCGGGGGGGACTTTTTGTTTGTTCGTCTGTCTGTTAGCAAGATAACTCAAAAAGTTATGGAAGGATTTAGATGAAATTTTCAGGAAATGTTGGTCCTGGCACAAGGAAGAAATAAAATTTTGGTGATGATGTGTGTGTGTGTGGGGGGTTTTGTTGAAATTTTCAGGAAATGTTGATACTGGCACAAGGACCAAATGACGAAATTTTGGTAGTGCTGGGGGTGTGTGTGTGTGTGTGTGTGTGCTTTTTTCTAGTTTATTCTTATGTTTTCATCAGGGTTTGTTTGTTTGTCTGTCTGTTAGCATGATAACTCAAAAAGTTGTGGACAGATTTGGATGAAATTTTCAGGAAATGTTGATTCTGGCACAAGGAAGAAAGAATTAAATTTTGGTGGTTATGGGAGGTGAGGGGGGGTGATTTTTTTGTTTGTTTGTCTGTTAGCAAGATAACTCAAAAAGTTATGGAAGGATTTAGATGAAATTTTCAGGAAATGTTGGTCCTGGCACAAGGAAGAAATAAAATTTTGGTGATGATGTGTGTGTGTGTGGGGGGGTTTTGTTGAAATTTTCAGGAAATGTTGATACTGGCACAAGGACCAAATGACGAAATTTTGGTAGTGCTGGGGGTGTGTGTGTGTGTGTGTGTGTGTGCTTTTTTCTAGTTTATTCTTATGTTTTCATCAGGGTTTGTTTGTTTGTTTGTCTGTTAGCAAGATAACTCAAAAAGTTATGGATGGATTTGGATGAAATTTTCAGGAAATGTTGGTCCTGGCACAAGGAAGAAATAAAATTTTGGTGATGATGATGTGTGTGTGTGTGTGTGTGGGGGGGGGGGGGATTTTGTTGAAAGTTTCAGGAAATGTTGATACTGGCACAAGGACCAAATGATGAAATTTTGGTAGTGCTGGGGTGGGGGGGTGGGGGGTGCTTTTTTTCTAGTTTATTCTTATGTTTTCATCAGGGTTTGTTTGTCTGTCTGTTAGCATGATAACTCAAAAAGTTGTGGACAGATTTGGATGAAATTTTCAGGAAATGTTGATTCTGGCACAAGGAAGAAAGAATTAAATTTTGGTGGTTATGGGAGGTGGGGGGGTGATTTTTTTTGTTTGTTTGTCTGTTAGCAAGATAACTCAAAAAGTTACGGATGGATTTGGATGAAATTTTCAGGAAATGTTGATACTGGCACAAGGACCAAATGACGAAATTTTGGTAGTGTTGGGGGGGGTGCTTTTTTTCTAGTTTATTCTTATGTTTTCATCAGGGTTTGTTTGTTTGTCTGTCTGTTAGCATGATAACTCAAAAAGTTGTGGACAGATTTGGATGAAATTTTCAGGAAATGTTGATTCTGGCACAAGGAAGAAAGAATTAAATTTTGGTGGTTATGGGAGGTGGGGGGGGGGTGATTTTTTTGTTTGTTTGTCTGTTAGCAAGATAACTCAAAAAGTTATGGATGGATTTGGATGAAATTTTCAGGAAATGTTGATACTGGCACAAGGAACAAATGATTAAATTTTGGTAGTGTTGGGGGGGTGCTTTTCTAGTTTATTCTTACATTTTCATCAGGGTTTGTTTATTTGTCTGTCAGCAAGATAGCTCAAAAAGTTATGGACGGATTTAGATGAAATTTTCAGGAAATGTTGATTCTGGCACAAGGAAGAAACAACATTTTGGTGATGCGGGGTGTTGTTGAAATTTTAAGGAAATGTTGCTACTGGAACAAGGAACAAATGATTATATTTTGGTGGTGATCAGAGGGGGTGGAGAGGGGATTTTTTTGTTTGTTTGTCTGTTAGCAAGATAACTCAAAAAGCTATGGACAGATTTGGATGAAATTTTTTGGAAATGTTGGTACTGGCATGAGGAAGAAATTATTAAACTTTTATGGTGATTAGGGTTGGGGGGGGCGGGGGGGGGGGGGGGGCTGATCTGCCTTGGTGGAGGTCTTCGCTCTCTAAGTCTACTTCTGCATCTCTTCTGAAAGTCACATCTGTTTTAGCGCTCTCCGTGTTGGTATGTGGATGGAGTTACTGTAACTCAATCACTGCCGCTGTCCAGATTCAAGCCCCCCCTTGGCTCCGATCCTATCTATGGTTTATGGAACGCACTCTCACAGTCCGCTCGCGTTAACGTGAAGATAAGTTATGCCATCTCAGTGACGGGGCTGCAACGTTAGATGCCGTTCCAGATGCAACATTACTCGGTGTCTCGGTCTCAATGTTTGTTACAGTATCGGACTCAGAATGTTTGGCATCCAGCTGCAGTTTCACAAACGCTGTAAAGTTAACGCTTCCATGCCCACTCGGACCACTGATCGTCAGTCTTTTACAAATATTGACATATAAGGGAAAGGCTTTGTTGCGGTGAGAAGTCTGGTTTCTATTCTCCCCTGAAAACCTCATTTGGGAAATTCTGGGAATCTTTAACATGTTAGTTTTTGTCATGTATTGGATCAGGCTGTTGTATGATTCATGCATGATTCATTCTAAATATGCAACTCATTTTGCTTTTTATTCTTGTTTTTATCTTTTTTCCCCATAGTTTTTGTTCAACATATCATTTATTTGAGTTATTTTGATTATTTATTATTTATTCCTATTTATTTCTCTTTTGTATCCTGATTGATGTACTGTTATAATGTCTTATCTTATCTTACCTTATCTTATCTTATCTTATCTTATCTTATCTTATCTATCTTACCTTACCTTACCTTATCTTACCTTACTGAATTAATGAAAGAACAAGTGGTTCCAGGCACAAAAAAACCCCGCCCCTCACATGTATTCTATCTTATTTTGGCATCGATCCAGCTGATGTCATCATGTCTATGTATGTGCTGATGTCAGCATATCAGTTGCCTCTATATATGTACCAAGTTTGAAGTAAATTGAAACAAAATTGATGTTTTTATAGATGGGAAATTTCACCCATTATAAGTAAATGGGAAAAGAAAAAAAAAAAAAAATTAAAAATTCATAAAAAATTTAAACTTTGACCTATTTATCTAAAAATGAAATAACATCTATTCGGGGTCATCAGCAGTCTATAAACCCAACAGTTTTGCTGTTACACACATTTGAAATTTCATCCATTATAAGTAAATGGGGGAAAAAAAGATTTAAAAATTCATAAAAAATGTTAACTTTGACTTACTTTTCCCAAAATACACTCAGATCTATTCTGGGTCACTGACAATCTATAAACCCTATTTGTTATGAATTCAACCAATAGTTTTGCTGCTACAGACTTGTGAAATATTGCCCATTATAAGTAAATGGAAAAAAAAAAATCAAAAAATTCATGAAAATTTAAACTTTGACCTATTTTTTCCCAAAATGCAATGACATCTATTCTGTGTCACTGGCAATCAATAAACCCAATTTGGTATGAATTTAGCCAATAGTTTTGCTGCTAGACATGCAAAATTTTGCCCATTATAAGTAAATGGGAGGAAAAAAAGATTTAAAATATTCATTAAAAAAAATTTAAACTTTGACGTATTTTTCCCAAAATGTAATGACATCTATTCTGGGTCACTGACAATCTATAAACCCAATTTGGTATGAATTCAACCAATAGTTTTGCTGCTACAGACTTGTGAAATTTTGCCCATTATAAGTAAATGGAAAAAAAAAAAAATCTGAAAATTCATAAAAATTTAAACTTTGACCTATTTTTGCCCAAAATGCAGTGACATCTATTCTGGGTCACGGGCAATCAATAAACCCAATTTGGTATGAATTTAACCAATAGTTTTGCTGCTAGAGTGTTAACAAACAAACAAACTGAACCAAAAACAATACCCCTCCCCTATTGGGGGGGACAGGGTAATTATGATAAATTAAAGCTACATCAAGCTCTTTATAAATATTCCCTAGCACTTTTCAGAAACAGAAATAAAAGAATGGAAATATAATTCAGAATCAGGCACATATGACATTTTAACAGAAAATATATATTTTTCATTGAACATATATTAACAAAAAAATAGGATTATCACTATATATCACCATCTTCCATTTAAATAAGTCTTTGCAGAAAATTCTTCTTAGTAGTTAGAATGTTTAACCCCTAAAAACCCAAACAACCACAGGTGACCAAAACCATCTACTGATCCTAAATGTTTAATACCTGTTGAACCATTAATCCTATCAATACAAGCAAATAAACGGTGTAAAATACAGCTTGTCATCTTTTCATGGTCATCAGATATGACCCATTTGGACATTCAGAGGCAACATAGTTACCATGGAAACACCGTCATCTTCTACAACGTTGATTCATCAGTAAAACCCATGGAGTTGGATCAATGACAGTGGATGGAAACACTTGGATTATGTTCAGTTATTGATATATTTGACTGAAAAAGCCACTTTTTCTTCAGTTTTCTCCGTTTCTGATATGACAACAATCCACTTTAATCTGAGCTTTAATGAACATCTACATGATCGGTCAATTAAATATGGGAAAATACATGATTTATACTGAAAAAACACAAAATATATAGAGTATAATGGTACAATAAATGGTGATAAATCAGTTAAGAAAGGTTAAATAAAGAGATAATTCATTTGAGAACTGCCTCAAAAGTAGTTCTGGGTCTTAAAAACTAAGTGCTTTATAAATGTGTCTGTTATATGCTCTAATGAAAATGTCAAAAACAGGGCTGCTGCAAACGACATAGTTTGCATATTTGTCTATATTTATCATCTCAATAATATCTCTGCTGACCCAAGTTCACATGATTCTTACAGGTTTTCCCTTCCCCGATGAAACTCCAGATTTGTATTAGCTTGAATACACACAGATATCCACAACAAACAGTGCAACAATCGTATCAGACTAAGTGGTCCTCCTATTCAACAACGTCACATACTCCGATTGCTGAGCGGGGCCCACACAAACCCCCCTCAGAGCCCACTTCACAACCGTGTTCTGGACTTGTAACTGTGCCTTTCATGTGCGAGTGGACACGAGCGCAGCAGAAAAGGCCTTGATTTTCATGTGTGTGTGTGAGAAAGTCATGGAAAGGCATGTGGGAAGTGCGAGCGAAGTGGCAAAGAATACAGAGTGGATGTTGACAGGGGTTATCTGTGGTCACATACTCATACATAGTTTAAGTGTGTGTCTCCATAGTGGGGGGAAAAATGGACTTCCTGTTCTTTTTTTGTTTTTTGTTTTTTTTATTAATGAAGGGATACGGTGTACTTTTGGTCACTTTTTGTTTCAGGTCAGCATGATCTGAACCGGTCAACTGTTACATTTATGGCTCTTAACCCTTTCATGCATAGTGGTCACTACAGTGGACAGTTCTTCTAAGCTGTTCTCTTGTATATTCATGGGTTTGTTGTTTTAGTTCCATATCAGCCGACACAGTGGACGCTTCTGCACCATCCCATACACTGCAGTTCATCCCGTTACTGTAACTTTCCTGTCCTTGACAAAACTGACCTGCAGTAACATATCTGAGTGTAAACAATTGCTAATTGTTATTAGACTAGTGTTTTTCATCCTTATGGTCAGGACCCCATCTGGGGTCGCCTGGAATTTCAAATAATTTATTTTAAAAAAAATTAAAACTTACTAATAAAAAAATTTACATTATATAGACCAAATGTCTTAAATTAATGTTTATGTGCAACATATTATAGCAAACTATTACATGATTAAAAACATATTAATTTTAGCAAATAAAATTTCTCCATTTTGAATGTCTGGGGTCACCTGAAATTTCTAATAATTTATTAAAAAAAAAAAAAGACAAAAAAAAAAAAAGAAATAAAACTTACTAATAAAAAAATTTCATTATATAGACTAAGTGTTGCCTAAAATTAACATTTATTTGCAACATATTATAGCAAACTATTACACAATCAAAAACAAATTAATTTTAGCCAAAATAAAATGTTTGTTTTGAATGTCTGGGGTCACCTGAAATTTCTAATAATTTATTTAAAAAAAAAAAAAAAAAAAAAAAAATTTGAAAAATACTAATAAAAAATTTACATTATATAGACTAAATGTTGCCTAAAATTAATGTTTATTTGCAACATATTATAGCAAACTATTACACAATCAAAAACAAATTAATTTTAGCAAATAAAATGTCTCTGTTTCGAATGTCTGGGGTCGCCTGAAATTTCTAAAAATTTCTAAAAAAAAAATTAAAAAATTAAAACTTACTAATAAAAAATTTACATTATATAGACTAAATGTTGCCTAAAATAATGTTTATTTGCAACATATTGTAGCAAACTATTACACAATCAAAAACTAATTAATTTTAGCAAAAAAAAAATTATTTTTTGTGTTTTTTTTGTTGCATATTATCTGAGTAAGTAATAACTAGTATTATTGTATGTTAAAATGTGAGAAAACATCAGATTAGCAGCTTTAAAAATGTATTTTATGTCATAGTTTTTACACAGTATGACAGTAAATTCATGTTTCTTTGCGTCAAAAATAAAGTTTTTTACTTTGGTCTGTCGTTTGTACATATAACTTGTGCTGCTACTCATTCTGTCTGGGTGCTGCCTCTTGGTCAGGTTGTTACTGTAAATTAGAATCAGTTCTCAAGTAACTTACCTGGTCAAATAAAGGTTAAAAAATAAAAAAATAAAAAACATGGTGTCCAGCTGATTTTTGTAACTCCATGAAAAATAGGTTCATAAAAAAATTTTAAAAAATTAAAAATTCAATCACATTGTTTTTTTCATGCCTAAAGAAGAATAAAAACACTAAGGGGAAAAATAAAATCTTTATTAAAATTCTCATAATTCATGCATGAAAGGGTTAAAGCAGAAAAGGTTCCAGTGTACAGAAAAGATAAGGAAGTCATTTTGTGTTTTACAATATTTACAGTTTTCACCCCTCCCTATATTCTGCCCATCCATAGTTCATGGTATTCCATTCAAACTACAGTAGTACACCCATATTTACAGCACTCACCACGGGTCATATTTGTAGATTTTGCATTTAACAGCAGGGGCAGAAGTTCTTGTTCAGGGTGAAACGCCCTCTTACTCCCACTGGAAGTGAGTCATGTCAAACAGAGGAGAGCCCCACAGATGTGACGGTGCACTGGGCAGACCCATCCACACTTTCACACATAAGCTGAGTGAGTCACAAGGCATGAGTAGTCCACAGGGGAGAGACCCACACCACTACACAACACTACACAACACTACACAACGCTGCTGTGTTTGTGTTTTCTTATTGCCAAGACGACCAAACGCTGAATTTACAGGGACACATCCTACAGTGGGGGGTTAAGTCAGAAGAAATGAATGAGTCTAATCTAAATCTAAATCTAAAAGGACCAAAAAGCAAGAACAATCTATTATAAACCAGAATGTAAAGCCTTTAATCAAACTGTAGTGCATCAACAATCTTTACAGAAATTTGACAGTATATATCCTAGACAAGAGTTTCATAGCTTTATTAGTTTAGTTTGTTTTGAATATGCAACAAAACAAAGTAACCTTACTTTGTCCTTAGAAATAAAATAGATAGGAAGAAATCATGGGAAAAAATGTATACATATACATGAAAGTAAAGTATGACTTCATTTGCACATTTGAAAAGGAGTGGGAGGAAGTACAACGTATTTAATCCCGCCCCTTCATACACATACATACACACCCATATTGACATACTAGAAAAGTAAATAAATGAATATTTTTTTTTTTTTATTGTTATTATTAGCAAAAAAAAAGAGAGAGAGAGACTGTCCACATAAAAATTACATAATAATATATAATAATGTAAAAAAAAAAAAATAATAATAATAATAATAATAAAAATTAATAATAAAAAAAAAAAAAAAAGCCAAAAGTTTTACATTCCTGGGTCTCAGGAGGTTAAATGACCAAAAAGCAACAACAATCTATTATAGAACAGAATGAAAAGCCCTTAATCAAACTGTTGGACATGGAGAATATTTACAAATATTTTACTATATCTATCTATATCTATCTATCTATCTATCTATCTATCTATCTATCTATCTATCTATCTATCTATATATATATATATATATATATATATATCTTGGACATAAAGAAACAACAACAACAAACATAAAGAAATAATATAAAATTATGTAAAAAAAAAAAAAAAAAAAAGCAAAAACTTTTACATTCCTGAGTGTCAGGAGTTTCATAACTTTATTACTTCATTAGCAAAAAAAAAAAATAAATCAATGTAACATTAAATAAGCAGTGCAAAAAGAAATAATATAAAACAATCTAAAAAGCAAAAAAAAAAGGTTAAATTACCAAAAAGCAACAACAGTCTATTATATAACAGAATGCACATACACAATATACAAATATTACACTGTATAAATTGTATCTATTATATTAGATATATATAATATTTAGATATTTTTACAAAAGAGTGATGATCTATATAAGTACATATATTTTTCATGTATTTATTTCCTTAAAAAAATAACACTAAAAACACAGTGCAACTGAATAAACTGTGGGAAGCAGCTGAAAACACTATTACGACGATCAAAACAAATAAACAGATAACACAATAATAATAATAATAATAATAATAATAATAATAATAATAATAATAATAATAATAATAGCAGGTCAGTGTGCTTTGAAACCACACCACCTCAACAATGATCCGGCTCCGTGCGCGTTAAATAAAGTTGGTAACTAAGGAAACCCACGCGCTATTACGCATGGCGCGTCTATATTGGGAACTGTGGCTCGAGACCAGAGGGTCAGTCCATGACGCAGCGACGCACGCGGGGCGTTGTTCTTCCATAATGAGACACTTTATAACAGAACGTCAGCCCCTGGCATCAATCTAGTCTGAGAGGGACTCAGAGGGACTGGAGGACTACCGCGGGGGGACTCTTTCAGGGACACTTACTTTTACAACACCGTAGTTTTCTCGTTCGCTCTTTTGTTTTTTGTTTTATTTTTTCTGGGAATACAAGCTCTGCACTCCAAGTAAGTGGACTTTGGTCTCTTGTAAACTCCTTTTATTTTCACTCGTACACAGAATATCGGTGGATTCAAAAAGGAGGCGTTTTTCCATGGAATATATCTATATATAATAAGTCAAATTAATATAATGTGAGGCTAAATTTGCAAAAATATATTACAAGTTCTTGAATTTGTTGTCATTTCCTGCAAGTTTTTGTTTATTTTGTCCAAACCCAAACCTTAAATGACTTATTCTAACATGTTTTGGGTCAACTTTAACAGTATATTTTCCTTAAAACCAACTAAATTTAAGAATATTAACATGGAATTCATATTATAAGAGCTTATTTTTAATTTCTAAAACCAAACCCAGATTCAGTCACATCCACGCGTAAAGTTTTTTAGTCTTGAATCCTCTCGTGCCTGCTGCAGACACACCCATGTCCATCCACATCCACATCCACGCTCACACTGTCTGCTCCTGTCATTCCTGTCCAGACTGTCTGCAAAGATGCTGCTCCTACTACTGGGAATCATCCTCCTGCACGTAGCTGCCCTGGTTCTCCTGTTTGTCTCAACTATTGTCAGCGTAAGGAACTATTTTTTTCACTTTTTTTTTTTTTTTTAGTCAAACTAGAACAATATATATAATAATATATCCTCTTGAGACCCAGGAAAGTAAATTTAATTTTTAATTTTTTTTATTTTTTTTAATTAAAATTGTCTTGATTGGAAAAAAAAATAAAAATAAAAAATAATGCAGCAGTTTTTCAGATCCAATTTTAATTTTAATTTTATTTTTATGGAATGTCTTTTGCAGTGGACAGAAATTTTATTTTATTTTTTTAAGTAAAGCTGTGAAACTCTTAATGCATTGTTGTGTCTGGAGGATATAGAAAAAAAAAAAAAAAACAGCATGGTAAAATTTGCCTCTAAATGGACTCATATTTCCACTTAATCCCATTTTTTTGTGTTTCTAAATACTTTGTTGTTTAAATACAGTCACTGTTCATTATATTTTGTACAATTAAGTTTTTTTTTTTTTTTTATTAATGCAGGCATGGACAACAGGTGACACAGGCACTTCAGACTTGTGGACAAACTGTTCGACTACCAATGGAGGGTACCACTGTGACCCAGCATCAACTGGAGGTCAGATAACAGCCTTTATGTGATCATTTTCCGTCAAATATAAATATAAAGCACGTGATAGACAGGATACGTCTGGTCTGTTTGATTAACCTTAGATTTGCATCAACCGACATCTTTAAAACACATGTATTTATGACTGCTGGGTCACGTACTGTGGAAAAGGCCTTTTTTTAAATCCACCATTTAACATGCTGATGATGTGGGTGTGTCTGGGCTCCTCTGGGATTCTGGTGCCATCTAGGGCAGAGAATGCGGCGGTGCTGTTTTGAAGCTCTAGCTGATAGGCTGCCGCTGTATAAATAGTCATGGTGTGATGTCCATATTCAGGTCTTGCGTGGCGGGACCATGGTGACAAGCGAGACCGAGCGGGTGGGGAGTTGTAGATGATCAGGGTGGGGCTGCAGATGGACGGAGGGTATTTAAAGTTTTACATCTATGTGTGTGAAAGCGGGGGAGACCTTGGACTACCTCATGTAGGACATAGCATGCAGATGGCAGGCCACGCCCAGTGTCAGATAATAGTGTCCAGTGTTAGTTTTCAGGGATCATTAGGCCAGTTTAAGACAGCAGCTGCCTGTGTTGGTGATTTATTTTACACCACCTCCACGGCTCTGGAGTCCAAATCCCAGTCTTTGACGTTACAGATGATGAAAAAAAAAAAAAAAAAGTCAAATTTCCCTTTAGTATTAATGATTGAAAAACAACCTCACATGAGATCACCGTCGATCAGTGGTATGTTTTCCTTGTAAATATGCCGTCACACTGGTGCAGGAGCTGTTGGCTGAACCGGGTGATGTCATTGGTCTAGAATGAGCAGTGTTCAGCCAGTGTGTGTGTGTTTTGACAAGGCCTGCACACACTCTGCCAGGTATTTTTTTTTTTTTTTTTTTACTTTTTATTTAGATTTTTACACAGTATAAAACAGAACAAAACATCTGAGGCAAGACATAAATAATAAAAAAAAAAAATTACACCACATATTATTATTATTATTACAAATATTATACTACATCTATAGATACATTGCCAAATATCGAAATATTCATATATTTGTACAGGGTGGGGAAGCAAAATTTACAATGAACATTTAGTTGTTTTTTCTCAGCAGGCACTACGTCAATTGTTTTGAAACCAAACATATATTGATGTCATAATCATACCTAACACTATTATCCATACCTTTTCAGAAACTTTTGCCCATATGAGTAATCAGGAAAGCAAACGTCAAAGAGTGTGTGATTTGCTGAATGCACTCGTCACACCAAAGGAGATTTCAAAAATAGTTGGAGTGTCCATAAAGACTGTTTATAATGGAAAGAAGAGAATGACTATGAGCAAAACTATTATGAGAAAGTCTGGAAGTGGAGGAAGCAACAAAAAAACGTACCAAAGCTTTTTTTAAAGCTCTCAAATCCAAAATCCTAAAGGATCCAACCAAATCCATGAGAAAAATGGCAATTGAACTTGAGGTAGACAACAAGACCGTTAGAAATGCAGTAAAATATGATTTGAAGATTTAAATTCTCATGACTTTCAATAAACTAATTGGTCATACACTGTCTTTCAATCCCTGCCTCAAAATATTGTAAATTTTGCTTCCCCACCCTGTATATAAATACAAAACACCTCATGTCAGGGCTTATAAGAGTAATTCTCATCAACAGCCCAAAAAGTTTAATTATACAAATAGTCTTCAACCATGTGCCATCTCCGCTTAAAAAGATCCATTTTCATTTGTAATGATGCGGTCATTCTTTCCAATAGTGAACACTTGTTTCAGTCTTTGGTGATTTGACACTCTTCCAATTTACTGTTAGTATTTTTTTAGCAATCAATAGTAAAATATGTAAAATATATCTCTGCTCTGCATTAAAAATCATTGACCGGTATGACTCCAAGTAAATAGAACAAAACATTTGAAGGGACTTCTCTTTTTTGCAATTCTTTCAATTTCTTCTTTGATATTTTTCCAGTATATAAACAAGCTCGGACAGTCCCAAAATACGTGTGTACGGTCACACCTGTTTTACCACAATTTACTCTGCCAGGCAGTTTCATGGTTGTTTGACTTGCTTTCATTAACAGGCACGTGCACACATAGGGCCCAAAGGAGGCTTGAGCCCCTGCCCTTTTTTTCCTCATAGAAAAAGTGCCCTTTTTACTTTTCAAAATAAATAAAATTCCTGACAGGGACGTGCACAGGATTATAGAGGGGCAGGGGCTCAAAGTCACAAAAAGGCAGTATATGTGTGCGCCAAATTTTTTTCAGGCCTTAATAACACAATATGTGACTTAATATAAAATGAATAAAGTAGCCATAGATAACAACAACAACAACAACAACAACATAGTACACTCTCAAAAATAGAGGTACCAGCTTGTACTTAAAAGGGTGCTAATGCTTGTCGCTGGGGGTGTACTTTTTTGAGAGACATTTCTGTACCCTTTCGAAATGGTCCATTTTTGTGCCTTAAGTACTTTACATCGAAAGAAAACTCTCGTATAGTTGATAATGCCATGATGTTTAAAGCTTGAACCGGTGGCCTAATTGAGAAAAAAAAAAAAAAACGGCATAGGCAAACTACGACATCAAGACATGGAAGTGTGAATGAAAACTTGATAAAACAGAGATTATGGCAATAATCAGAGGTTCTAATAAGGTAAATAAATTATTAGGCTATTATCATTGAGCTAATTGGGCTATTAAATTCAAACACAAATTATTATTAAATATAATATAGAGTAATTACAGTATGATATATAATAAATAATGCGCTAAGCCTAATGTTTTAACTATAATTAGACCTACTGTTAAATTATCCTATCTTATAGCCTATTCTCATGGTCTACACACAGTTTTTAATGCTGCAGGGTTCCTTATAGTACAAATTTGTACTTTACAGAACTTTGGACCCTTTTTCATAGTCTAAAGGTGCAATTCTGGCCTCCTAAAGACCAATATTGTACTTTTGAGAGAACATTCGTAAAAAATGTACTTACAGGTACATAAATGTTCTGATCTCGTACCTCTATTTTTGAGAGTGTAGTGTATAATGTGTAGCTGTGAGTGATGCAATTGCTGTTTCTCTTGTGTCAACAAATTATTGTCAGATGAGTTTTGCTTTTTTGTTTTTTTTTTTACAGTGTGGTAAAACAAGATATGACTTTATTGATTCCACTTTGGAGACACTGTAGTGTTTACAGCAGCAAAACATCAAAAATCAGAAACATTTAAGGGTGAAACATGAAATAAAAAACAGGAAATCTGCTATTTAATCATGGAAAAAATGAGTAAACCATCAAAAGTCATCAAAAACAGTGGTTATGCAATCAAGTACTAACTCCTGTGTGTATCATGTGACTAAAACTGACAGAAAAGAAAACATGGAATGCCTAAAAGCACTTTTTTTGTCAGTACAGTGCCATAGATAGTGATGAAAGAACTGAAGTGATTTTCGTTATTATCAAGAAAGCATGGAAAACAGTTAGATATCAGCTCTGAAATTAAACTCTTATGAGCTATTTTTGTTGTTATCATTCTATTTGTCCAAACAAATGTACCTTTAGTTGCACCAGGCATTAAAATGAACAAGAAATTGAAAAAAAAGGGTGGTCTAATAATTTTTTCCATGACTGTAGTGGTGTGTTGCACTTTTATATGAGGGCCGAGCCTACGTTTAACCCATAAAGACCCAAAAACAAGAGTTTTGGCAAAATTGTTGTTTTTCCATGAGGCAAATTTTTATGTGCAAGTTATAGTCGTCATCAAAATTGTCAAAATCATTTACGAATATAAAAACTTAATAACTGCTGATCCTCTAATCCTATCAATCCATGTAAATAATTGGTGTAAAATGCAGTTTGCCGTCTTTTCATGGTCATCAGATATGACCCATTTGGATGTTCAGACATGCTGTAGTTACCATAGAAACACTGCCATCTTCTACAACATTGATTCACCAGTAAAACCCATGGAGTTTGATCAATGAACATGAAAGGGGACACTTGGTTTATGTTCAGTTCACCCTATAAAGCCAGAACCAGTAAATAATTGACAGAAAATTAGTTATTTGAAACTGGAGCCTTTATTGGTCCTTCTGAACAACCCAAAACTTTTTTTTTTTTTTTTGGTCAAATATCAATTTCCATGTATGAGTTTCAATTTTGTATCATATTTCATACATCGGGTCTCAATGCTCAAATACTATTATTTTTGAACAAAAAAAAAACCCCATAATATAACACAAACATGTCTAACAAATTGGTAATTCCTTTTCAAATTTGGCAAAGTTCTGCCTCCTTCCTCATTAATGACAGTCTTGTAGTGTCACTGGAAAGGCCTCTGGTGAATGAATTCCTCCCCCCTGGTGGATTATCTGTGTATTGCATGTATCTAATTGTATGTATTAGGTTTTTAAAGAAAAGAATATCACGCTGATCATGTAGAGGGCTTCAAAACTCATGTATCAAATATGATACATTTGGCGTCATGGGGTTAATGATATATTCTGCCGAAAAAGTCACTTTTTCTTCAGTTTTTGATATAATAACCGTCAACTTTAATCTGAGCTGTTATGAAAATCTACATGATCAGTGAATTAAATGTAGGAAAATACATGATTTAGACTGAAAAAACACAAAATACAGAGGATAATATTAGAATAAATGGTGATAAATCACTTAAGAAATGTGAAATAGAGAGAAAAATTCATTTGGGGACAGACACAGAAGTAGCACTGGGTCTTTATGGGTTAAAAAATTTTAAAAAAAGGACAGTTTTGCTGAACAGTCAAGTTCCTATTCTCTCATGGGCTGAGAAGTTGATGAATCACTATCATTATTTTTAGGGTTAATTGTGAAATATCCAATTTCCGCCTTTTGCTGTTGCCTTGGTTACAAAAATATTAGCGCATTTACAGTTTGGATGAGGCCTGGGTGAGAAATACTCATGTCACGGTTATCACATGTTGAACTTCAGTCAAACTTCACGTCCCCGCAGCCAGGAAAATGACTTCACAAAATTTACTCGCTCTAAAATTAGCCCTTGAGGAAGAATGTCCTTTAGCCCCTACACACACACCACACACACACACACACACACACACACACACACACACACACACAAACACAGGCTAACAATACATAAACAAAGTAGGGTAAACAGTGCCACAGTTTTATTTTTTACCACATTGTCACAGATGTGTCGGACCTCAGAATAGAAGCAAAAATACACCAAACGTCAACAGTTATTTCCCGGTTTGGTGAAACTTTGAGTAGAATCTGTATGTTTTTTCGACACCACGGTCATAAATCATGTCATTCGTGTAAACTGTTGAGCATGAGTCATATTTATCAGCGATATTCTGAGAGCCCGGCCTGTGCCTCATCCTAGGAAACGCCTTATGTCACCGTTTCTGTCTACAAGTGTTCAGCAAAGGAAGGAAGACACACACAAGACGTCTGTTTATCGCAGAGCAGTGATGGATCTGTATTTATAGGTGGATGCTATTCAGAGGACGGGATATTTCTCTCATTACTCAGTCCTATCGCACGGTATTATGTAACATGAGACAAACAGAGTCATTATAGTGGAATCTAATTGTTTCTCATGGCAAGAAATAGTACAAAGGCGTTTTTGTAGATGCATAGATGTTGTGTTTCTGCTTCTATCTTATTCCTAAACTGGGGTGCTGTAAAGAGGGGGGTAAATGTGACAAATTCATGGGGCCCAGCATTTGTGGGGGGCCCAGTGGATACAGGTTAGAGGTTGTGAAAATTTGGTGTAAGATTTGCTGTATACACTGCAAAAATCAAAACCTTACCAAGTGTATTTTTCTCATTTCTAGTCCAAATATCTCAGCACACTTAAAATAAGACATAATCACCCAGAGAGTAACTTTTCAGTGAGATATAAGAACTTATTTTTAGACAATAGATCTTGAAAATCTTATTTCAAGAAATCTTACACAGATAACACTGGTCTACAATTTTTTAGAAATGATTTGCTTCAGAGATTAAATGTGCTAAATGTTACGTATTTTAATAAGATTAATTGGAAAATAAATGACAAAAGTGCCGGTTTGCTGATGTTTTCAAGGTATATGATTAAGTGTTATTACACATATATATTGGTTTATGTACATTTATATAATAGTTTTATAAATCTTCCACTAAATAGAACCTGTAAAGTGAATGTATTCCAATGTGCAGACAGTGTTTTGAAGTAGATCTTGTAGCTCTGAGACAAATTTTCCTTTTGAGTCAAACCCATTCTCTCGTTAATTCTTGAATTTCACATTTTGACCCAAGGCTGTGTCTTGGAAAGTTCAGCCAACCAGCCTTTTTTACTTGATTTTTCTTTATCAGTGACTCTCATGTGGTAAAATTTCATTACTTATTCTGGAGGCATTTTCCTTGTAGACCAGTGGAATTTTCACTTCATTGTCAGATTTTTTTTGCTTGAATTATGTAAAAAAAAATTTATTACACTGCAAAAATCTAAATCTTACCAAGTGTATTTTTCTCATTTCTGGTCACAATATCTCATCACACTTAAAATAAGATATAATCACCTAAAGAGTAACTTTACAGTGAGATATAAGAACTTATTTTTAGACAATAGATCTTGATAATCTTACTTCAAGAAATCTTACCAAGATAATTTTCACTTGTTCCATTGGCAGATTTTTTTTTTTTTTTTACTTAATTCAAGCAAAAAAATCTGCCAGTGGAACAAGTGAAAATTATCTTGGTAAGATTTGTTGAAATAAGATTTTCAAGATGAGATATTTGGACTAGAAATAAGAAAAATACACTTGGTTTAAATGTTTAAAAGGATCCCCATTAGCTGCCACCAAAGTGACAAGCTAATCTTCCTGGGGTCTACTTGGTAAGATTTTGATTAGTCAAAATATCTCATCTTGAAAATCTTATTTCAAGAAATCTTGCCAAGATAATTTTCACTTGTTCCATTGGCAGATTTTTTTTGCTTGAATTAAGTAAAAAAAAAATTGCCAATGAAACAAGTGAAAATTATCTCGATAAGATTTTCAAGCTCTATTGTCTAAAAATAAGTTCTTATATCTCACTGTAGAGTTACTCTTTAGGTGATTATATCTTTTTTTTTTATTATTATTTATTTTTATTTTTATTTTTATTTTTTATTTTAAGTGTGATGAGATATTTTGACCAGAAATGAGAAAAATACACTTGGTAAGATTTGGATTTTTGCAGTGTAATACATGACCAGGAGTCAGGAGTTGGACGTTGAAAGCATGTTAAGTTTCTGTTTCATTTCAAACTAGCGTAAGTTACATTAGTTATGAACTGCAACTACCCCACCCCCACCCCCGCTCCGATATACTGAATTTCATGAAGGGTCCAAAACATTTACCTTCAATGGGGCCCACAGTTGCCAATTGCTAGCGGCGTCCCTGTTCCAGAACCAAGGCTCATACTGACAAACTGTCCTCTTAGTGTAGGTAACATGAGCCAAACATGTGACCTCATGCATTAACTCAAGATACAGTTTATATCTATCTATCTATCTATCTATCTATCTATCTATCTATCTATCTATCTATCTATCTATCTATCTATCTATCTATCTTTTTTTTTTTTTTTTTTTTTTTTTCCAAAACAATTAGTACAACTGGCGACGAGGTCATAAGAAATGATAAGGTTTTGATTTTCCTCCTCTGTATAAACTGTCTCATTACGTAAGCATCCCTCTGTGGAGGACTGTAACCAGTAATAAATAATGCAGCATGTCTCTCCACTATTATAAATGGCCAACCATTAAACCACAACATGTGTTTGATTTACATAATTCATGTGAATCAATAAACCACAGTTGGTCTGATACAGCAGACAGATGTAGCAACAATAACATCCTGAAAGAAGGCTTTACAGTCCTGAAAGTACAGGAAACATTCAAACAAAGCATTAAAATACAAATTTGCATGCATGGCCGGGAATATTTGCTAATGAAGCGAAAGAGTGGACTTTGGTCTGCAGCTGCCGTATAGAGTCTGCTTGGCTTTTATGGTTAACCCTTTATGGGGCAAGTGAGCATTTTTGGTACAGTGAGGACAGTGAGTCAGCAATCTCAGGTCCAATGTGGTCTACAGGGTCCACCTCTGCATGAACAGTGAGTGTACCTGCTTTGTTAGGTACCATGAAGTAATGGTACTAATGTAAGGAATGATGTTCAAAGGATAATGTGGATGTGGACAGGGGTCTGGATCAGCACTTATGTTGTTGTAATGTTCTTAAAGTGATTTTCTTATGTTCTGAAATTCATGTTCCTTTCACATTTCATGTGTTTTTCTTGTATTTTTTTTTTTTTTTTTTTTTAATATTTAGTTCTTGGATATTTGTTGTTACTCCACCCACCTAAAGGGGAGGTGAGGGGTGTTGTTTTTGATTCAGTTTGTTTGTTAACTCTCTAGCAGCAAAACTATGAGATTAATTCATACCAAATTTGGTTTACATATTGCCAGTGATCCAGAATAGATCTCAGTACATTTCGGGAAAAGTAGGTCAAAGTTTTAATTTTTTATGATTTTTTTTTTTACTTTATTTTATCCCCTTATTTACTTATAATGGGTGAAATTTTGCATGTCTGCAGCAGCTAAACTATTGGTTGAATTCATACCAAATTTGGTTTATACATTGCCAGTGACCCAGAATACATGTCATTACATTTTGGGAAAAGTAGGTCAAAGTTTAAATTTTTTATAAATTTTTTACATATTGTTTTTTTTCTTCCCCATGTACTTATAATGGGTGAAATTTCACATGCCTGTAGCGGCAAAACTATAGGTTGAATTTATACCAAATCGACTTTATAGATTGCCAATGACCCAGAATGGATCTCATTACATTCTGGGAACAGTAGGTCAAATGTCAAACTTTTCATGAATTTTTAAAAGCTTCTCATTTACTTATAATGGGCAGAATTTCACATGTCTGCAGCAGCAAAACTATCGGTTGAATTCATACCAAATTTGCTTTATAGATTGCCAGTGACCCTGAATATGTGTCATTACATTTTGGGAAAAGTAGGTCAAAGTTCAAATTTTTAAGGAATTTTTTACATATTTTTCCCCATTTACTTATAATTGGCAAATTTCTCATGTTTGTAGCAGCAAAACTATAGGTTGAATTTATACCGAATTGACTTTATAGATTGCCAGTGACCCAGAATGGTTCTCATTACATTCTGGGAACAGTAGGTCAAAGGTCAAACTTTAATGAATTTTCAAAATCTTCTCATTTATTTATAATGGGCAAAATTTCAAATGTCTGCAGCAGCAAAACTATTGGTTGAATTCATACTAAACCTAGTTTATAGATTGCCAGTGACCCAGAATAGATGTCATTAGATTTTGGGAAAAGTAGGTCAAAGTTCAAATTTTTATGAATTAGTTTTACATATATTTTTTTCCCATTTACTTATAATGGGCGAAATTTCACATGTCTGTAGCAGCAAAACTGTTCGGTGAATTCATACCAAATTTGGATTATACATTGCCAATGACCCCCAATAGATGCCATTACATTTTGGGAAAAGTAGGTCAAAGTTTCAATTTTTAATGCATTTTTTACATATTTTTTTCCTCCCATTTAATTATAATGGGCAAAATTTCTGTTGCAGGAAAACTATTAGTTGGATTCATACCAAATTGACTTTATAGATTGCCACTGACCCAGAATGGCTCTTATTACATTTTGGGAACAGTAGGTCAAAGGTCAAACTTTTCATGAATTTTTAAAATCTTCTCATTTATTTATAATGAGCAAAATACTTGCAAGAGATGGGGTTTGTTGTGCCTGACACCACTTGTTGTTTTTGGTTTTTTTTGCCACTTACGGGTAAAGGAACCAAATATGGTACCTTCACTGACCTTGATTTTCTACAGAACAATAAAGAAAACTGTAAAAAATTGACAAAAGTAATAAAGTCTTGTTAAATCTTCCAATAACACACTGAGGCTGACATTTTAAATATCAGAATATTTCTATGAGTGCCCTATAAACACAGTTCCATAGCAACAGGCATGTGAAAAACAGGCCAAAGTGGATCTATAACAGTAAATTAAGCATCTATAAGTGTCCAGAAGGGGATGAAATGGATAGATACAGTACGAAAAAGGAGGAGATCAAGTGCTTATGAAACCTGAGCAGCAGCACGGATAACCATCATACAAGAAATAGACCCTGCTTAGAAATCCTGGGATTCCTGGCATGGCGACGCCAATGAAGCTCAGACACAGTCGTACACAACAACACAAAGATAGACGGCGGCGGTAGATGGTGTTCCCTGTCGATGCAGGTGCCTAATGGGTTAATGGAGGATTAGCAGCGAGGATCAATACGGTAGATTTAGTCTCCAGGCCTCCTCCGAGAAGGGTGCACAGAGCTTTTAGGAACCAGATACCTACATTTCATTGTTATGGATCCATTACACGTTCCCAGAAGTAAACGTGGTCGGTGCTAGCTCATTATGTTCTCTTTAAGAGGAGGCACCAGTTTTATGTTTATATTAAATATTTTATCATTTAAACATTCCTGCTTTTGAAAAATATCAGTGTTCTTACACAGGTTTAGCGTAATGTCATTATCTCCCGCTACTCCACTTTCTGTTATCGTTCGATTGATGTTACGCTCCGGTTAATGATATTTGTGGGTCTGATATTGACAGCACTTTCCGTCTTATCTCTGTACTTCCTCTACAGAGTGGATTCAAGCGGTCCAGGCTCTCATGATCCTGTCCATCATCTTCAGCTGCCTCTCTCTCTTCCTGTTCTTCTGCCAGCTCTTCACTTTGCAGAAGGGTGGACGCTTCTTCCTCACTGGAACTTTCCAGATCCTTGCCAGTAAGTTCATCCACCATTAAGGGTGTGTATTGGCACGAATCTGGCCATACGATACAAATCACAATAGTAGGATCACGATACGATATATCACGATATTATCATGATACTGTTAAAAAGGCAATTTTTTGTTTGTTTCTTTTTTTAAAGTGATTATTTCATGGAAGAACTGAATTATACCTGAAATATGCACAAATACTAAACGCATTTTTATTTGATCAGAACCAGATCTAATGCTATATCACAAAATGTTCCTGTTAAAACTTAAATTATGTTTCAGAGACATTATAGTTTAAATGTTCATATTCTATTAGTTCATATCTAACATCATAACATTATTTTTGTGCAATCCCAACAAAGGAACTAACATTATTTAATAAAAGAGTGTTAAATAATAATAAATGAAATGTAAACAAAAAAAGGAAAACAAAAATGAACCTCCACAGTACCTGCATTTGAATAAACCTAAAAATATTGATACAGTAGCGTGAAAGTAAATATCACGATATATTGCAGAATTGATGTTTTCTTACACCCCTATCCACCATCAGGTTTTCTTTCAACTGAGACCAAATAAATGGGAAAACGATTATAGTCGAGTAAGAGTTGGGCAACGCAACTAAAAAAATTAACTCAAAATTTATGGAGGATTCATGATTTTTATCTTTTTTTTTTCTCCAAATGAACTTGAAATGAAACTAAAGTGTCAATATTAATGACAACAATTTGCATACGTGCCATTATACATTGTTTATTAAAAAATGAAAATAATTTGAACCAGACTGCAAGGGAATAACTGGAGGAGCATAATCGCATTACACGCATTACCAAAACTAGGTCAGATTTTGTATTTTTGTCGAGCAAAAAAGTCTAACAAGCATTAATTCTGATATTGAGATTTGGGTTTATTTTTAATACTGTTCAAAAACAAAGACTTTAATGAATCAAATTCATTCCATATATCCTCCTGAGACCCAGCAATGCATTTTTGTCCTCTGTAGTGGACAAGAGTTTCACAGCTTTGCTTTAAAAAAAAAAAAAAAAGTCCACAAAAAAGGACATTATATAAAAAAAAAAAAAGAAAAATGTATCTGAAAAAAACTGTTGCATCATGCTGTTTCCAATTAACATTTTCTTTCAACTGAGACCAAATAAATGGGAAAACGAATATATTCAAGTAAGAGCTGAGCAACACAACTAAAAAAATTAACTCAAAATTTATGGAGGATTCATGATTTTTATCTTTTTTTTTGCTACATGAACTTGAACTGAAACTAAAGGGTCAACATTAATGACAACAATAATCTGCATTATGTGCCATTATACATTGTTTATTAAAAAATGAAAATAATTTGAACCAAACTGCAAGGGAATAACTGGAGGAGCATAATTACATTACACGCATTACCAAAACTAGGTCGGATTTTGTGTTTTTGTTGAGCAAAAAAGTCTAATAAGCATTAATTCTGATATTGAGATTTGGGTTTATTTTTTAATACTGTTCAAAAACAAAGACTTTAATCCAGTGGTTCCCAATCTTTTTTGGCTTGTGACGCCATTTTAACATCACAAGTTTCTGGTGACCCCAGACATTCAAAACAGAGACTTTTTTTGGCTAAAATTTATTTGTTTTTGATCATATAGTAGTTTGCTATACTATGTTGCAATTAAATGTTAATTTTAGAGGACATTGAGACTATATAATGCACATTTTTATTCGTAAGTTTTAGTTTTTTTTAATAAATTATTAGAAATTTCAGGCGACCCCAGACATTCAAAATGGAGACATTTTATTTGCTAAAATTTATTTGTTTTTGATCATGTAATAGTTTGCTATACTATGTTGCAAATAAATGTTAATTTTAGACAACATTTAGACTATATAATGCAAACTTTTATTTGTAAGTTTTAGTTTTTTTTAATAAATTATTAGAAATTTCAGGCGACCCCAGACATTCAAAACAGAGACATTTTATTTGCTAAAATTAATTTGGTTTTGATCGTGTAATAGTTTGCAAGAATATATTGTAAATAAACGTTAATTTTAGGCAACATTTAGGCTATATAATGTAAATTTTATTAGTAAGTTTTAATTTTTTATCAGTTACGAGAAATTTCAGGTGACTCCATTTGAATTCCAGGCGACCCCACGTGGGGTCCCGACCCCAAGGTTGAAAATCACTGAATTAATCATTTATTAATATTCAATTAATTCATTCCATATATCCTCCTGAGACCCAGCAATGCATTTTTGTCCTCTGTAGTGGACAAGAGTTTCACAGCTTTGCTTTAAGAAAAAAAAGTCCACTAAAAAGGACATTATATACATATAAAAAAAGGAAAAAAAATATCTGGAAAAACTGTTGCATCATGCTGTTTCCAATTAAGGCAATTATTTAATGTAAAATGGTAAAAATGTGTGCTTCCTGGGTCTCAGGGGGATAAACTGTCCCTGCTTTATGTGATCATTGTAAAAATCATCAGCTTCTTATCTATATCTTAAACAATGAAAAGCTGAAAGCAAGTGCATGTTTGGTATTTTCAATTAATTTAACTTATTAGTTAATAGTCAGATGGTTTAAAAAAAGGCTGCTTAATCACATCGGCGTTCCAGTTCCACTATAATGTGATCAACATCCACAGGAACACAGTGTTATGTTCTGACGCACCTTTTTTTTCCCCCTTCGTCTTTTGTGAGGGTTTTTTATCATAATTCTTACTTTACTCTTTTGGGGGATTATTGCGCTCTCTTTGTTGTTATTTTTACCTTGATAATATTTTTCTACAAACTCCTCTAGGTTAAACAACGTGATTACCATAGAATCTATGCAGCCAGAGAACAACAGGCTAACACACAAATAAGCAATACCCACACAACAGCTGGACCTTTGAACTGCTCACAGTTCCACAAAAACAGAAGCTCCATCTCCAAACAACAACAGCCCAAAACATACCAAATGCACAAATAAAGTCACGAAAAAAATTAAGTGACACAACCCAAAGTTACCAAAGACACAAAAGATAATTTATCTAAAGTAGGGGTGTCAAAGTCATTTTAGTTCAGGGGCCATATTCAGCTAAATTTGATCCGCAGTGGACCGAACCAGTAAAATAATAACATAATAATATTTAAATAATGTCAACTCCAAACTTTTCTCTATGTTTTACAGCGAAAAAAAGTAAATTTACATTATGTAAAGGTTTACATCTACAAACTATCCTTTCAAAAGATGTGAATAACATGAACAAACTAAAAAAAATAAGTGTAATTCTAACAATATTCTGCCTCAGTTTATCATTTACACATGTACATTATAACTTACAGATCACAGTGCATCTACAAATACATAAAACATTTAGTAACAGGTGGAATATTGTTAAAATTGTACAAACTTCTCTTAAGACATTTCAGGTTGTTCATATTTGTTCAGGTTTTTCACATTTTTTGTGAAATTATACTTTGTTTTAGTGTAAATACATGAAAATATTTACATTTACAAAGAGAAAAAATTGGAGTTGTCATTATGTATATGTTCTTATGATAGTATTTTACTGGTGCTGCCCACTTGAGATTGAATTGTTCTGAATGTAGAACCTGAACCGAAAGGACTGTTAATATCTTATTGTAAATTTTGCATTTTACAAATTCATCCCAAGGGCCAGACTGGACCCTTTGGTGGGCTGGATTTGGACCCTGAGCCGCATGTTTGACACCTGTGATCTAAAGGGTTACAAATGACTCCAAACCTAGGGTTCTAATTGGACTGAGCCCCCATAAATATGTTATGACCCGAAGGTTGCAACGTATTTAACATAGGACACAAGAGGCGAAATGATTCAAATTACATTTTTGACATACACTACAAACAAAAAGTTCAGGATATTTTTAATTTTTGGGCTACTTTTTCAGTTGGGATTCTTGCACAACGCTTTTTACTTTTTGTGTGTGAATCAAGGTTCTAATAGTTTTGGATTTTTCATTATAGTTTAGTTTTATTTAGTTTGGACTTTTTTTTCCTCTAACTCAGTTTTAATTCGTTTTTAGAGCAGGTTTTGTTAGTTTTTATTAGTTTTCATTGTTTTCTAAATGCTTAGTTTTAGTTTAGTTTCAGTTTTAATTTTAGTTTTGTCGCATCTTTTATCTCTTTCTCCGTCGTATTCAAATAAATCCCAGACAGGACTCTGCTGCTTTCTCCCAACTTTAACCTCCATGTTTCCAGGTAGAGTGGGGACCAGAAAACGACTGGAAACCACAAGTGACGAGAAGTGACGGACCGTGAAGTGTCGTATGGTGCCGCTAGCTAAAATTGCTCGAGTGAAATAATCGCTTTCGTATCAATCCGACATTGACAAAGACGAAAACGAAGGGAATTTTATCCATAATTTTTATACATTTTAGTTAGTTTTTTAAGCACACAATACAGTTTCAGTTAGTTATCATTTTTTCTTTTAATTATAGTTTTTATTTATTTCAGCTAACGAAAATGTTTTTTCAATTCTAGTTTTTGTCATTTCGTTAGTTTTCGTTGATGATAATAACCTTGGTGTGAATTGAATTGAAACACATTTTTTTAATGACCAGACATAGTTTTATTTACAAGTGACAAAAAAAAGACAACCCCCCCCCCCCCCCCAAAAAAAACAAATATCCTTAACTTTTTGTTTGTAGTGTAGTTGACAAATACGCACCAGCACAACTCCTCCTCCAAAGCAGAACCCAAAGCGAATGCTCACACTGCGTCTTCTGTGTCAGACAATTCAATTAGGAGAGTCTGAGCCGGTTCCTAATGGCTTAGTGCTCCATTTGTCTATTATGCTTCATGCCCTTTAGCCACAGAGCGGCTCCACTGCCAGTCCATTGTGTCCTCCCTTGGCAGCCCTTTCCAACATCCCAGGTTTGCTCTCTGTATTGTGCCAGCACATTGCCAGGCACCTAGGTGCCCACTCAGCCAAATACTGGGCACACTGCCAGTCGTACAAGTGGAAATGTCAGGAGGGCTGACGGTGCGGGGGCCCGACAGAATAATGCCGTGTCAGACCGGGGAGGTGGGTGGAGCCGTTGGCATGGTTCCACAGCTGTACTTGAACAGGAATCACATGGGTTCAGTACCAACGGGCTCTGTTATGTCATATCAAGTGGCAACCTCCAGGCCGTCGAATTAATCCCCATAAAAACTCACATGTCCAACTTTACGGCAGAAATACATATATTTACAGCCTGGTGCCACAAACAGTGTTGGACTGAAAAGCTAAATCCCTCCTCATGACAGCTGTCTTTATATTAGTGCTTAAAAATATGCTAAATTAAGACCTCTTTTTGCTGAATAAAATGTAGGCTATTGTTGTGGTTAAGCGGTAATACCAAAAAAGAAAAAAAAAATCACCTTATTTTGTGAACTTTGCAATATGCTATCTGTTAGCAAACCTAGTCATATTAGCTAATTTAGCATGAATTCATATTGGATTATATGGCTGGTGAGCTAACTTGCTAAATACAGTGCTAACTATTAATAGTTAATGATACTAATTGTGTTTATACATTAGAAAAAGTTGCATTTATTCAATAAACTGTTGTTGCAGTTAAGAAGTTCCAACAACTAAACTGTCAACATATTTTGTATTGCAAATATTTCATCTAGTCTGATAGCAAACCTAGCTACATTAGCTAATTTAGCATAACATCATACTGAATTATATGGCTGGTGAGCTAACTTGCAAAATAGAGTAAACAGTGCTAATTATTAATAGATAATAATACTAATCATGTTTATCAAAGTTGATTTTATTGAATAAACTGTTTTTGCAGTACACTAACTAAACTGTCAATGTATTTTGTATTGCAAATATTTCCTCTAGTCTGCTAGCAAACCTAGCTACATTAGCTAATTCAGCATAACTTCATACTGGATTATATAGTTGGTGCTAACTTGTTAAATAAGGTAGATGTGCTAATTATTAATAATAATTCTAACTGTGTGTAGACTACACAAAGTTCATATTGCCGTTAACACAGCTACGTAGGTGTAATATTTAACAAGTACCTGAATTTACTTGATGGTATTTATACATGTAATATTTACTGCAGTAAAATGGTAAGACAAGATATGACTATTGATTCCACTATGGAGAAATTGTAGTGTTTACAGCAGCAGAACATCAAAAATCAGAAACATTTAAGGGTGAAACATGAAATAAAAAAAGATGAAATCTGCTATTTACAGTCACGGAAAAAATTATTAGACCATCAAAAGTCATCAAAAACAATGGTTATGCAATCAAGTACTAACTCCTGGTGTAACATGTGACTAAAACAGACAGAAAAGAAAACATGGAATGTCTAAAAGCACTGTTTTTGTCAGTACAATGGCATAGATATTGATGTAAGAACTTCAAAACCATGGAAAATGGCTAGATATCAGGATCAATAAAGTTCTATCCAATCTAATCTGATCTAATCTAGTCTAATGTAATGTAATGTAATCTAGTGTAGTCTAATCTAGTCTAATCTAATGTAAATGCACTAGTTGTATGTCTGTCAGGCCTTTCTATTGTGAGCTTACATTCTCTAGAAATATACCATTATACAGTCGCGGAAAAAATTATTAGACCATCAAAAGTCATCAAAACAATGGTTATGCAATTAAGTACTAACTCCTGTGTGTATCATGTGACTAAAACAGACAAAAAAGAAAACATGGAAGGCCTAAAAGCACTGTTTTTGTCAGTACAATGGCATAGCTACTGATGTAAGAACTGAAATGATTTTGGTTATTATCAAGAAAACATGGAAAATGCTTAGATATCAGTTCTTAAATTAAACTCTTTTGACCTATTTTTGTTGTTATCATTATATTTGTCCAAACAAATGTACCTTTAGTTGTACCAGGCATTAAAATGAACAAGAAATTGAAGAAAACAAAGGGTGGTCTAAAAATTTTTTCTGTGACTGTATATCACCCATTCTGTACATAGATACATATTATTAACATACTTGCAATTATGCATACATATTATTTATTTATATATGTATGCACACACCATAGCTGTGTAGTGATAGCATGTTTTCAACCCTCATCATAAAATGTATGTTTTAATTCTAAGTTAAAATGCTGCTGTGTTGTCAGTCATTTAACTTGGTGACGTTCATCCCTCGTGCTTCCAACAAAGTAGAATCTCTAAAACCGCTTCACAAATCATGAATTACCCTGACGATTTTCACTTCTTCTATATAATCTATATGTACTGCACAGCCTTCTGGGAAACACTCATCTCCTCCAGACAGGGTTCAGTCGAGGACACAAGACAGAGAACAACAATACTGCAGAGAAACCTGATCTGATAATTGAACCAGATGAAGGCCAGCATTTTTCAGCTCTCCCTTTTTTTTTTTTTTCTCTCCTCCCGGCAGGTCTGTTTGTGATGAGCGGAGCCATCATCTACACTGTGATGAGTCCAGAGTGGGCGCCGGACACAGACTCCTTCGGCTATTCCTACATCCTGGCGTGGGTGGCCTTCCCGTTGGCATTGATCAGCGGACTCATCTATGTCATCTTGAGAAAGCGAGAATGAGCCATCCCAGTGTTTCCAATAACCTCTTCCCAACTGCAAATGTCATCTGTCCCCCTCTGATTTATGTTCTGACCTGAGTACCAACGGCCCACGGAACCAAAACAGCCGAATCACCGAACGGGGGAGGGGGGGTTACATCCATAACTATCGCGAAAACAAACAATACTGTCTCAGTTCAAAGATGTATATAGTATCTATGGTTTAAAACCTATTTATAACACTTTTTACATATATGTACATAGTTTTTGTGTTGCCATGTCAACAGATACTTGTATGAGCTTTGTTTTAGCTGATTAAGTGCCTCAGTGTTTGTTTGTAATGATGATTTAATTAGATGCTCTTTTGTCGTGTTTTTTTTTTTTTTTGTTTCGCCTTTTTTTTTTTTTTTTTTGTTCTGGCATTTGCCAAAAAAAAAAGTAAAAAAAAAAAGAACTTTACTGAACTCATTAACCAAAGTGCATGTATAAAAATAGAAGGGTTTGAAGGCTTTTTTTTTTTTTTTTTTTTTTTTTTGATGGGCTTGCTTTTTAAAAAGAGTGGTAACATCCAAGGATGTAGCATAGCCATGAAATATATAGATTTGGTCCTTTTTCTATTTGTGAATTTGCAAGTTTCAGTGTTTTTATTTTCGGTATTTTTCTATTTCTATTTTCAACAAAGATGGTGCTATGTATTTATCATTCCTATTACTGATAGCAATCATTTACAACAGTTACTTTGTTTTGTTTTTTTTTTTCAGTTTTTTTTTTTTTTTTTCAAGTCAAGCCGCTCGCCATTAATTAAACTGAGAATCGGACGGAAGTGCATTCGTACACACTGTGCCTGACTGCTGCTGCTTTAGGGAACACAGCCTATTTCACGTTGCAGTGTCTGATTTTTCTTTCCTCATCAGCTACTGTAATCAAAAAAACTAAAAAAAAACAAAAAACAAAAAACGGAATCATTTTGTTAAATGTGGTTCATGGTCGGAATGGAAGTCGTTTGAGATGTCAGTATTATTCTGCAAACAGACAGAGGGAGTACAGTGACATTAATGTACCTGAGCTTCATTTTGGCTACTTTACTGACACTTTGCTGCATTTTTAATGTTTCTGTACTCCTGTTAAAGTCACAAAAAGCCAATCTTTTCAGTATGATAACATAAAATATACTGTAACACTGTGGGGCATTGTAGCCTGAGAAGAAAATGTAATCGATTTAACTTTACTAGAAATGCCACTGAGTTGAAGCCATATATAAAATTAAAAAAAAAAAAAAAAAAAAAATACCAGAGGATTGGAAAAACACACTGAGTATTAATTAACTCTATACGTGAGCGAAAGGACAGAGAGATTTGCAGTGATGATACAAATGTCTGTTTCACATACTTGAAGTTTGACATGCTGCAGTCTCTGCCCACTGATGTTTTTTCTCTTCTACTGTATAAAACACTGTTTATATGTTGTGCATAACAGATGTTGATGTCAATGTAGCTTAAACACTCACTTATAATAAAACTAGATCACTATACTGTGTATTCCACTGTTACGGAGGACTGGACACCTCATGAATGGAAAGCTTGAAATGATATTTTTGAGTTATTTTCAAGACAGTTACGAACTGTTTGGAAGCTGTTGAAACACAAGCCTGGGATACAAAAGTGTTATGTGGAAAAATCTGATAATGGGAGTAGAAAGTAAAACAAAAAACATAAAGAACACTGGAAAAAAAATCCAAATCTTATCAAGTAGACCCCAGGAAGATTAGCTTGTCACTTTGGTGGCAGCTAATGGGGATCCTTTTGAACATTAATAATTAAACCAAGTGTATTTTTCTTATTTCTAATCAAAATATCATTAAAATATTATTTCAAGAAATCTTACCAAGGTAATTTTTTACTTGTTCCACTGGCAGATTTTTTTTTTTTTTTTTGGCTTGAATTAAGCAAAAAATCTGCCAATGAATGGAACAAGTGAAAATTATCTTGGTAAGATTTCTTGAAATAAGATTTTCAAGATCTATTGTCTAAAAATAAGTTCTTATAGTTACTCTTTAGGTGATAATGTCTTATTTTAAGTGTGATGAAATATTTTGACCAGAAATGAGAAAAACACACTCGGTAAGATTTAGATTTTTGCAGTGTTGAAACACAAACCTCAGCTACAAACGCTTCATTTGGAAAAATCAGGTAATGGGAACAGAAAATAAAACAAAAAACATAAAGAACACTGGAAAAAAATCTAAATCTTACTAAGTATATTTTTCTTATTTATAGTAAAAATATCTCATCTTTTAAAAAATCTTACCAAGGTAATTTTGACTTGTTCCACTGGCAGATTTTTATTTTTTTTTTTGCTTGAATTAAGCGAAAAAATCTTGAATTAAGCAAAAAATCTGCCAATGGAACAAGTGAAAATTATCTTCGTTAGATTTCTTGAAATAAGATTGTCTAAAAATAAGCTCCTATATCTCACGAAAAAGTTACTCTTTAGTTGATTATGTCTTATTGTAAATGTGATGAGATATTTTGACTAGAAAATGAGAAAAACACAGTTGGTAAGATTTTGATTTTTGCAAAGTTGACACACAAGTCTGAGCTACAAAGGTGTTACTTGTAAAAATCATGTGATGGGAACAGAAAATAAAACAAAAACCATAAAGAACACTGGAAAAAATCTAAATCTTACTAAGTGTATTTTTCTTATTTATAGTAAAAATATCTCATCTTTTAAGAAATCTTACCGAGATAATTTTCACTTGTGCTGTTGGCAGATTTTTTTTTTTTTTTTGCTTGAATTAAGCGAAAAAATCTTGAATTAAGCAAAAAATCTGCCAATGGAACAAATGAAAATAATCTTGGTAAGATTTCTTGAAATAAGATTGTCTAAAAATAAATTCTCATATCTCACTGAAAAGTTACTCTTTAGGTGATTATGCCTTATTTTAAGTGTGATGAGTTATTTTGACTAGAAATTAGAAAAATACACTTGGTAAAATTTTGATTTTTGCAAAGTTGACACACAAGTCTGAGCTACAAAGGTGTTATTTGTAAAAATCAGACAATGGGAGCAGAAAAAAAAAACAAAAAAAAAAAAAAAATATAAAAAATCTGCTCTTATCAGTAGCTGCATGTTATAAGATCTAGCAAAGATGTCAGTGTGCAACATGCCAAGCCCCTGGAGTAAGACTACCTTACAGCATGCATTCATATGTCAGCTGATGTAGATAAAGTGCACCAGTGTGTGTATTTGTAAAGTTACACACAGTGGGAGCAAAGGCATGGGGATTGGCAGCGGTACCAGCGATTCCAAACATGCAGCTAGTGTTTCGGTGTCAACAGTGACGCTCGTAGCATCAGGAATAAAAGGAGCCGGCTGTGTTTTTGAACGCTGTAAGCAAGGCTCTGTCCTCCGCCTGACACGTCCTGTGAGATCCTGTCGCCTTCCCAAACACAACTATGTGATAGTGGATTAAAGTATTTGATTCAGAGTTTACTGTCGTCTACACTAGGTATTCTGCTGCGTTTCTGCGCGACACTCACTAGTGGGTTCAGTTAGAAGAGACTGCCTCTAATGACAACTGCCCTCTCCATGTTTGTTGTTGTTTCTGTTTTTTTGTAAAGCTACAAAGTTGGACTGTCTATGCCATGTTTACACGTAAACTTCATATTACCAATGCTACTTTGAGTTTAATCATTAAAGGATGTTTCTTACCACCATGACTGTGCTTTTTGTGTCTTTCAGTTGCTCATTTTTTTAGGCGATACACAATACACTACGTATAAAACATGGTATATTTCTAAAGGATCTAAGCCAGTGGTCTCAAACTCATTTTCTTTCAGGGGCCACATTCAGTCTGATTTGATCTCCAGTGGGCTGGACCACTAAAGTAATAGCATAATAACCTATAAATAATGACTACTCCAAATTTTTGTCTATTAATGCAGAAAAAAAACATTAAATTATGAAAATACTTACTTTTATAAACTATTCAAACAAAAAAGATGTGAATAACTTGAAAAAAAAAAAAGAAATTTCTTAAGAAAAATAAGTAATAAAGTAATTTTAACAATATTATGCCTCAACTTATCATTTGTACATGTGCATTATGGATCAGATCTACAAAGACACTAAACACTTAGTAACAGGCAGAAAATTGTTGAAATTGTGCTTAATTTTCTTTAGACATTTCAGGTTGTTCATATTTGTTCAGGTTATTCACATTTTATTGTTACAGGATAGTTTGTAAATGTAAATAGTCATAATTTAATGTTATTTTTGCACTAAAACAAAGCCAAAATTTGAAGTTGTCCAGATTTATAGGTATAATGTCGTATTTTTTTCACATCAAACCGAGACGAAAATATGGAGTCATTATTTTTTGTCGGGTTTTTTTAGGGATGTCCGATAATATCGGCCCACTGATATTATTGGCCCGATATTGGCATAAAACTGTAATATCGGTGAATATCGTTTTTTTTTGCCTATCATTAAAACCGATAAAATAATGCCTTGATTTTGCCGGCATTTAGTGACGCGTAAATGAAGCATTGTTTGTAGCTGGAAGAAATGTGTAGTTTTCAAAATTGTACAGTAGAGTTACCACACTGTAATAGACTCATGGAGGGAGGGAGAGGAAATAAATAAATATGGCATTTTTTCCACGAATTAAGTTGAAGTATGTATTCTTTGCACAGACAGTGTTTACATTTTGAAAGCCTTGTTGCATTTGAGAATGCATCCAATGGGGCATCACAATAAAATTAGGCATGATGTGTTAATTCCGTGACAGGAGATATGTGATGTTACCTAAAATTAGTTTAATATCCCACATATATCGGCAGCGGTATCGGTAGACATTGGAATCGGACATTAAGCATTGGACAATATCGGCATATCGGTTTTTGGCAAAAAAGCCAATATCGGACATCCCTTTTTTTATGCTACTATTTTACTGGAGATCATATTGGTCTGTATGTGGAACCTGAACTAAAACGAGTTCCACAGCCTTGACTGTGGAATTTTTGCGCTTTGCAAATTCATCCCACGGGCCACATTAGAAGCTTTGGCGGGCCGCATTTGGCCCCCGGGCCGCATGTTTGAGACCTCTGATCTAAGCTAACAATAGAAAGGCCTGACAGACACACAACCAGTGCATTTACATTCCATTAGATTTAATTAGAATCCTCAGGAAATTGAGGTTCCAAAAGCAGCACGATACCAAATCTACAGTCACGGAAAAAAATTATTAGAAGATCTCTTGTTTTCTTCAATTTCTTGTTCATTTTAATGCCTGGTACAACTAAAGGTACATGTGTTTGGACAAATATAATGATAAGAACAAAAATAGCTCATAAGAGTTTAATTTCAGAGCTGATATCTAGACATTTTCCATGTTTTCTTGATAATAACCAAAATCACTTCAGTTCTTACATCAATATCTATGGCATTGTACTGATAAAAACAGTTCTTTTAGACATTCCATGTTTTCTTTTCTGTCTGTTTTAGTCACATGATACACACAGGAGTTCGTACTGGATTGTATAACCATTGTTTTTGATGACTTTTGATGGTCTAATAATTTTTTCCGTGACTGTATAAATCATGGTATATTTCTAGAGAATGTAAGATAATAATAGAAAGGCCTGACAGACACACAACCAGTGCGTTTACATTAGATTAGACTAGATTAGATTACATTATATTACATTAGATTAGACTAGACTAGATTAAATTATATTAGATTGAATTAGATTGCATTAGAATAGACTAGATTACATTACATTACATTAGATTACATTAAACTAGACTAGATTACATTACATTACATTAGACTAAACTAGATTACCTGGATAAGCAGTAAAAAATGGATGGATGGATAGACTAGATTACATTAGATTACATTAGACTAGACTAGATTACATTACATTACACTAGACTAGATTAGATTACATTACATTAGACTAGACCAGACTACATTAGATTACATTACATTATATTAAACTAGACTAGACTACATTAGATTACATTACATTACATTAGACTAGACTAGACTAGACTACACTACGTTAGATTAAATTACAATACATTAAACTAGACTAGACTACACTAGATTACATTACATTACATTAGACTAGACTAGACTAGACTACATTAGATTATATTACATTAGACTAGACTAGACTAGACTAGATTAGACTACACTAGATTACATTACATTACATTAGACTAGACTAGACTAGACTACACTACGTTAGATTAAATTACAATACATTAAACTAGACTAGACTACACTAGATTACATTACATTACATTAGACTAGACTAGACTAGACTACATTAGATTACATTACATTAGACTAGACTACATTAGATTACATTACATTACATTAGACTAGACTACACTAGACTACATTACATTACATTACATTACATTAGACTAGACTACACTAGATTAGATTACATTACATTACATTAGACTAGACTACACTAGACTACATTAGATTACATTACATTAGACTAGACTACACTAGATTAGATTACATTACATTACATTAGACTAGACTACACTAGACTACATTAGATTACATTACATTACATTACAATAGACTAGACTACACTAGATTAGATTACATTACATTAGACTAGACTACACAAGATTACATTACATTACATTAGACTAGACTACACTAGATTACATTACATTAGACTAGACTACACTAGATTACATTAGATTACATTACATTAGACTAGACTACACTAGACTAGTCTAGATTACATTACATTACATTATATTACATTAGACTAGACTACAGTAGATCACATTACATTACATTACATTAGACTACACTAGACTAGACTAGATTACATTACATAGAACTTTATTGACCCTTTGGGCAGAACCCTCAGGAAATTGAGGTTCCAAAAGCAGCACAACATGGAATATATGCACAAGAAATACCACATGAAAAAAGTGATTTAAAAGCAGTACAATTACTTTACAAAACAGTTGTGGAAAATTGCATTTGCACATTAGAAAGTACTAGTAGAAACAAGTGGTAATAAACAAAAAATCACTGTAATACTGGTAAGTATCTTATTTTGTTCTAATATTAAAATATTATTTATATATAGTTTAATAATCACTGAATAAAAGTTATAATAGTGATAGTAGTAATCGTATGATAACCACTAATATAAGTATGTAAGTAATACTAATAATCAGAGGTGAAAGAAGTAAATCTCCAACAGAAAGAAAACAAACCCTGCACACTGGAATAAACACTAAGCACCGTTCCAGATTCTGGGTCTACTGTGTTGAAGACGTGTCCCTTTCAAAGACAACAGTCAGTCCATACGCAGCGCTTGTGCTCGGAGCTGGTGATAGGTGCGGAAGCCGCAGCCGTGAAAGACTACTCTGAGAAAGGGGATTCTTCTGGGAGGCCTGAGAGGTCACGGCCTCCCACTGCCTCCCCCTCTGACATATCAGCACAGGGTGAGACGGGGACACTGGCTCTGGAATGCAGACGTGTCCATGTGCAGTGTCGTAGGTCTGAGGACCAGGGCTGGCTTCTGTGGGTTTATACACTTTATCAGAGCTGGCATGTGTCAGTGTGCTGGAGTTCCAGAAGGCACAAACTCTTTATGTACTTGATCTGAGAAGCAGAGTCTACTGTGTTCTGTATAATGCTGCCATCTGCAGGTGACAGGTGGTAACTGCAGCAGAATGTGTAAATGAGCAAATACTGCCTCAGTGTGGAAGGACAGGCACATAACTGTACCAACTACCAGTCCTGAGGAAACCGGAGGAGGATGAAAAACTAAGATTACAGCAGTAAAAATAGTAAAAATGAGCATGATGGAATGGGAATTTTCGTAAAAATCTGCATAATGGAAAAGTTGACTCGCTGTCTGAGATTAGAAAGGGCACAGTCTGAAGAAAAATTGGAAAAAACTGACTTTATTCAGAGTCAAAATAGTATTCAAAATCTCTCTGACGGGACATTTTAGAGACAGTTTGACAGATTAGTGTTGCTAAATAACTCACATTTTTACTTTTACATTCATTTTTGCTTCAGTTGGACCATAAGGGATTATCCAAAATAAGGAGCTACTTTATATTGAAATAAATGTTGGAATGGAAATCAATTAAAATTCACTCTGACAGGACATTACTGTGTTTTGACCCTTCAGAACCTGAAACAGTGACAAAAACGAACCAAAAGCAAAGAATGGGTGGACTATGAATAAAGTGACTCCCAAACAGTGTTGTTGTTATTGTTTATAAATGTTGAAAATATCAATAAAAATTAAAGTTATAAAAAAAATCAGCATGTTGTATTACCTATCTATTATTATATATATTGCGGAACTGATATTTTCTTACACCCCTACACCGACCACATTAAACTGCTGATATTTTGTAACAAATTCATTCATGTTTCCGTAGTTCACACCGTTTTGTCTCGGGTTCTGTGCTGATATCTGTTCATAAACACACTCAGCAGTTTGCGTGTTCCCTTAAGGCAGTGTTTTTCAACTTTGGGGTTGGGACCCCACATGGGGTCACCTGGAATTCAAATGGGGCCGCCTGAAATTTCTAGTAATTGATAAAAAATTAAAACTTGCTAATAAAAATTTATATTATATTGTCTAAATGTGTCTAAAATTAACGTTTATCTGCAGCATATTATAAAAAACTATTACATGATCCAAAAAAAATTAATTTTAGCAAAAAAAAAACCCCTCTGTTTTGAATGTCTGGGGTCACCTGAAATTTCTAATAATTTATTTAAAAAAAATTTAAAATTAAAACTTACTAATAAATATTTACATTATATAGCCTAAATGTTGCCTAAAATTAACCATTTTTTTGGCAACATATTATAGCAAACTATTACACAATCAAAATAAAATAAATAAAACATTTTTTTAGTCAAAATAAAATGTCTCCGTTTTGAAATTCAGGGGTCATTTGAAATTTCTAATAATTTATATAAAAAAAAAAAATTAAAAATTAAAACTTACTAATAAAAATTTACATTATATAGCCTAAATGTGTCTAAAATTAATGTTTATTTGCAACACAGTGTAACAAACTATTACATGATCAAAAAAAAAAGTAATTTTAGCCCAAAAAAATGTCTTTGTTTTGAATTTCGGGGGTCACCTGAAATTTCAAAAAATTAATTAAAAAAAAAATTTAAATTAAAACTTCCTAATAAAAATTTACATTATATAGCCTAAATGTTGCCTAAAATTATCCATTTTTTGCGACATATTATAGCAAACTGTTACACAATCAAACAAAAAAAACCAACATTTTAGCCAAAATAAAATGTCTCCATTTTGAATGTCTGTGGTCACCTGAAATTTCTAATAATTTATTTTTAAAAAATTAAAAAATTAAAACTTACTAATAAAAATTTACATTATATAGCCTAAATGTGTCTAAAATTAACATTTATTTGCAACACAGTGTAACAAACTATTACATGATCAAAAACAAATTAATTTTAACCAAAATAAAATGTCTCCATTTTGAATGTCTGGGGTCACCTGAAATTTCCAATAATTTATTAAAAAAAAAATTTAAAATTAAAACTTACTAATAAAAATGTACATTATATAGCCTAAATGCTGCTTAAAATGAACCATTTTTTTGGCAACATATTATAGCAAACTGTTACACAATCAAAAAAAAAACCAAAACAATTAATTTTAGCCAAAATAAAATGTCTCCGTTTTGAATGCATGGGGTCACCTGAAATTTCTAATAATCTATAAAAAAAAATTTTTTAAATTAAAACTTACTAATAAAAATTTACATTATATAGCCTAAATGTGTCTAAAATTAATGTTTATTTGCAACACAGTGTAACAAACTGTTACCGGATCAAAAACAAATTAAGTTTAGCCCAAAAAAAATTTCTCTGTTTTGAATTTCGGGGATTGCCTGAAATTTGTGATGTTAAAATGGGGTCATGAGCCAAAAAAGGTTGGGAACCACTGCCTTAAGGCCAAAAGAGTGATGGAAAAAGGGTTAAATTAAAGCAGAAAAGAGATAAAATAATCATTCTCTTCATTTAATGGCTATTTTTAGTTTGTAGTTTCATTTGACAAGAGAAAAAACAAGTGGTGCCAGGAACAACAAACCCCGCCCCTCTCATGTATTGTAGCATATTTTGGCATCAATCAACTCTTTAACAAATATTGAATATGAATGAAATATAAAATTGATATATGTGCCAAGTTTGAAGTAAATTGAAATAAAATTGGTGTTTTTATAGACATCTGAAATTTCGTCCATTGTAAGTAAATGGCAAAAGAAAAAGATTTAAAAACTTAACAAAAAAAAATTCAAAAACAAGCTGTCACTGAAATATCTAGCTGAGTGATGACTAAAATTTATCTCGATATTTTTGCAATGTTTTAAGTAAATTGAGTTAAAATTGCCATTTTTATAGCGATTTGAAATTTCTCCCATTACCAGTAAATGGGGAAACAAAAGATTTTAAAAATTCATAAAAATGTTTAAGTTTGACCTACTTTTCCAAAATGTAATAACATATATTTTGGGTCAGTGGCAATCTATAAACCCAATTCTGTATGAATTCAACCGATAGTTTTGCTGCTAAAGTGGTAACAAACAAACAAAGAAACAAACAGAACCAGAAACAATACCCCTTACCTCCCCTTCAGGGGGGCGGGGTAAAAATGCAAAATGTACTTAACCCTTTATCAGGCAAGTGACTATTTTTGGTAATTTCCGCAAACATTAAAGATGGGGCCAATCCTTTGCCTCAGTGAGGTCAAGAAACATGCTGATTTTTATAACACTATGCAGCATAAGTGTCAAATATATGGCCCACCAAGGGGTCCAGTCCAGCCTTTGGAATGAATGTGTAAAAAACAAAAATTACACTAAAGATTAGACCTGTAACGGTACACAAAATTTTCGGTTCACTACGTTTTCGGTTTTCAAAGCCACGGTTCATTTTTTTTCAGTTCGGTACGGGAAGAAAGAAAACCCCTCAAAATGTCTATTAATGCCTTTATGAATTTTTTTTTACATTTTTTCCCCCAATTTTTGGAGACAACAGAATATAGAAAAACAGGAATAATATAATTCTGCTGCTACAAATCAAATAGAAAATAAAATAAATTATTAATATTACTAAATTTATTTTAAACATTAGTATTGCACTTTTCCCTGGAAGGTAATTTTGAACAAACAAGAAAAATCTAATCACAGTTCTGTCAGTTCACATTCTTCAGAAAAATAACAAAAAAATTCCATATGAAGAGCAACATTAACAAGAGGACAAACTGGAATTCTGTTGAAACAAACTGAAGAGAAACTTTGACAACACAATGAACCAAATTATTTATTTAGGACAGAGAACAAACTGTTTAGGACACTGTGTGTATTTGTGTGTGCCTGTGTGCACGGGGGATTTATTTATTTATTTTTTTGGCGGAGCTGGGGGGAAGGGGTTATATACCTGGGGGTGCGGTTCATAACTAACGTAACAAACGCTGTCGTGAAACGAAAGTGAAACTTTACATACTTTCAACGTTGTATTTATTCCTCTATTATACAGCGTGTGTGACAGACAGACAGACGGAGCTAGTGTCAGTGTTTTAGAACTACCGTAGTTCCTAGGGGCCAAACAACGTCCGTCTTATCTCCGTCTCTTTCCTCGTTGTTGTCTTTCACCTGAACCTGAACTGATCCAAACTGGACTGAACTGATGGTGGAGGGTCTGCAGTCTCTTCCTTCCAGGTTCACATCAGATTTGTTGTTTTTTGTTTTAACCTTATATCAGCTGCTATTTCATATTTCGGGTCAATGTGTGCTCCTTTATTAAGTCCGTGTGAAACTTGCGCAGATTTAAAGTTCCGCGTTGAACGACGTCTTTCATTCCTTTTTCTTTTTCTCATCATACTGTGCTGTTTCAGTACAGCTGTGTACCGAACCGAACAGCTGTGTACCAAAACGGTTCAGTTCAGAACGTGTACCGTTACAGGCCTACTAAAGATATGAACAATCAAAATGTCAAAATAATTTTAGTTCAGGTTCCACATTCAGACCAATATAATCTGAAGTGGGTTGAACCAGTAAAATAATAACATAAAGAAAACTCCAGAAGTTTGTCTTTGCGTTGGTGTAAAAAAAGTTAAATTACACAAAAATGTTTACATTTACAAACAATCCTTTCACAAAAAATGGGAGTAACCTGAAAAAATATGAACTACCTGAAACTAAATGATAAACTGAGACATAACATTGTTAAAATTCTTATTTTTCTTAAGGAATTTCAGGTTGTTCAGGTTATTCACATTTTTAAGGAAACTTTATAGATGTTAAATGTTTCCATAATGTAGTTTTACTTTTTTCACTGTTATTATTTTACGAGTCTGGCCTATTTGAGATCATACTGCACTAAATGTGGCCCTTGAACTAAAATGATTTTAACATCTTTGCTATACAGCACAGGTGTCAAACATGCGGCCCGGGGGCCAAATCTGGCCCGCCAAAGGGTCCAGTTCGGCCCTTGGGATGAATTTGTGAAATGCAATAATTACACTAAGATATTAGCAATCCTTTTAGTTCAGGTTCCACATTCAGACCAATTCAATCTAATGCGGGTCAGACCAGTAAAATACTATCATAATAACATAAAAATAATGACAACTCCAAATGTTTCTCTTTGTAAATGTAAATATTTTCATGTATTTACACTAAAACAAAGTATAATTTTGCAAAAAATGCGAATAACTTGAAATTTTTTCAGAGAGGCAAGTACAATTTTAATAATATTCCACCTGTTACTAAATGTTTTGTGTATTTGTAGGTCCACTGTGATCCATAAGTTATAATGTACATGTGTAAATGATAAACTGAGGCAGACTAGTGGTAAAATTACACTTATTTTTTCAATTTGTTCATGCTATTTACATCTTTTGAAAGGATAATTTGTAGATGTTAACCCTATTCATAATGTAAATTAACTTGTTTTGCTCTAAAACATAGTGACAAGTTTGGAGTTGACATAATTTATATATTATTATGTTATTATTTTACTGGTTTGGCCCATTTCAGATCAAATTTAGCTGAATCTGGCCCCTGAACTATAATGAGTTTGACACCCCTGCTTTACAGTGATTCAGAGAAATTTTATAGAAATTTTGAAGCTGTAAATAGTGAATATATGTGATTTTTGACAGTTTATGACCTTATAACATGTGTTTACTTTTTAGCAAGTGTCTGCCTGGATGTTTTATGGCAAGAAGAGGGAGACTGTTGTCACGGCAACCAACTAGGAGGTCAATGATGATGTCTAATTACACGCTTGAAATTTGGAATTTCAGAGTATTTCAAAAAAAAAAAGGTTAAGCTTCTGGAATCATCATGTAAATATGATTATAAGTGACCTGCACTAGTTTAAATACATGTCATCCACTGCTCCCTAACGCTGGTACCTGCTGGGATTTGATAGCAGAAGTAGGAAAAACCCAAATGTCCCAGCTGGATTCAACAGAATTTTCAGATTTTATTGCCAAGTGTTAAAGCTCATTAACTCTCTATAAAATCATTAAGCCTTATGTGGAAATGGGCTTGTTTGCGAGGTGGGTGAATCCCCTCCCCATTAGCATACACGCATATGATAGTGACGGATGATTCCTCCTACTACTCGTCTACTCTCTATTAGCCTTCACTCAGTCTAATGAACGCTCCTCCTCCAGACTTATTATGAGGATTTTTAATAGCACAATACATCAGAGGCACAGACAAAAGACTAATGGCTTCAACTTTTTAATGGAATTCAGACAAAACACTAAATGATCAGTGTCTCACATAATAATAATGGGTGCACGGAAGAAAAACTAGGCTACAGAAAAAAAAAAAAAAAAAAAAGGACTTTTTATTTTTGGTAAAATTCGTTTAACTATGATCTTTTTGGACATTCTTTAACGTACCTGCCACATAAATACTCAAATAAATCAAATATATTTTGACCCTTGGTACAGGTCTGGATATGATTCTTGCTTTGGCGTTTCTGGACATGCTGCTTTGGTTTTTCATTATAATGCAAATGCTCTTCATTTCTCAATTTCTCTTCACATTACTAACCTGAACGGAACTTATACGGGGTTTTATTGTGCACACTTTGATATACAGTACATGTATACCATAAGTAGGTGGAAGTGCAAGAGAAAATAGTGCCTTTATTTTGCACGTAATGTCCACAATTTAATAGAATATCTTCAGTTGTAGTAGATGAATCCATATTTTCTGATGTTTTTATTCTAATTAGTTTTAACCCATAAAGACACAGCATTACTTTTATATCAGTTCCCAAGTGATTTATCATCATTTATTTAGATATTATCCTCGTATTTTGTATTTTATCGGTATAAATCATGTATTTTCCTATATTTAATTTATTGATCATCTAGTTCACAGGTGTCAAACATGCGGCCCGGGGGCCAAATCTGGCCCACCAAAGGTTCTATTCTGGCCCGTAGGATGAAAGTGCAAAAATTAACCTGAACAATCAAGGCTGTCCAAGGATCTCCAGTAAAAATATCAACACAATAACCCATAAATAGACAACTACAAATTTTCTTTGGGAAAAATTGTGTGGAAAAAATGTAAGTGAAAAAAATAACATTACACTGAAAATATTTGCATTTACAAAACTATTCTTTCACAATAAAATGCTAATAAATACATAAATAAAAACAAAGATGAACAACCCAAAATGTGCAATTTGAACAATATTCTGCCTGTTACTAAATGTTTTGTGCATTTATGGATCTACTGTGATCTGTAGTCGTGTTAATAATAATAAGAGACGTAATATTGTTGAAATTGTTCAAATTGTAGTTCCAAACTCCAAAATTTTAACAATATTCTTCCTGTTACCAAATGTTTATGTAACATTGTGTGTAAATGTACATGTATAAATAATAAGTCGAGGCATAATATTGATAAAATTGCACTAATTTTTCAAATTAAATTTCTGTTTTTTCAGGTTATTCACATCTTTTTTGAAAAATGTAAATATTTTCATAAATCAATTAGGGTTTTTTTTGTACTAAAACAAAAAGTTGGATTTGTCATTATTTATAGATTATTAAGTCATTATTTTACTGGTCTGGCCTGCTTGAGATCAAATTGGGGTAAATATGGCCCCTGAACCAAAATGAGTTTGACACCCCTGATGTAGATATTTATAAAAGCTCAGGTTGAAGTTGAGGTTATTATATCAAAAACAGAGAAAACTGAAGAAAACTGACTTTTTCAGTAAAATATATCATTAACTGAGCATTTCCGTCCACTGTCATTGATCCAACTCCATGGGTTTTACTGGTGAATCAATGTTGTAGAAGATGATGGTGTTTCCACGGTAACTACGGAGCCTTTGAACGTCCAAATGGGTCATATCTGATGACCATAAAAACATGATGACATTTCAAACTGTATTTTACACTCATTATTTACATGTATTGATAGGATTAGTGGATCAACACATATAAACAGTTTAGATCAGTAGATGGTTTTGGTCGGTGGTGGATGTTTGGGTCTTTATGAGTTAAATAAGCTGAACTCTTGTCTCTGCAACAATGGGACTCTATTACAGCATCATGTACTAATGTATGTTGTATTGACTGATAAAAGATGACATAATCAATGATTTTGCTTTTGAGAAATCAAGAAGAAAATGTTTTAAGTTGTAACTCAGAGGATTCCCTCAGATAAATTGTGTGATTTTACAACACAATCTTTCTTATTGAATATTATTAATAAAAATCAAAAGGTAATACATTTTCACTTTTTCATGTAATTAAAAGACATTTATATTTTAAAAGCTTACTGAGACCAGCTGGTGTCATTTCAAAGGGGTGGGGGCTGTATATAGCCTAGGGCCTCAATAAGTCTAAATCCAGCCCTGGTTCTTACCATGATGTTTAATGCAGGATATAAACATGACCAATGCAGTCAAAATGTGACTGTGTTATTAGGTCTGAAACAGAAACAGAGTGAAATCAAGGCTAACCTTCCTCTTGTGTTAGTTTTCTGTTAGTGTCGCTTATGTTAACAGGTCGGTTTTGACCCATGTCTTAAATCAGCTGTAAAATACACTAAAAACAATTATCTATCATCCAATTTGTTTCTCATCTCTTGGTTACCTCGTTAGGTTTCCTTATCCATGAAAATATTAGGGGTTTTTTGTTTGTTTTGGTAACACTTTATAATAAGTATGCACTAGTTAAACATTAACAAATACTGAATTCATCATTTATAAAGCATTTTTCTGACATGAATACTTATTAGCATATGATTTATCAGCACAGTTATAATGATTTTACTCATCATTCATAAGCTCATCTACAGGGGTTGGACAAAATAATGGAAACACCTTCACCTCAAGATGATAATGCCCCAATCCATACAGCTAGAATTGTTAAAGAATGGCATGAGGAACATTCGAATGAAGTTGAGCATCTCGTATGGCCGGCACAGTCCCCAGACCTCAACATTATTGAGCATTTATGGTCAGTTTTAGAGATTCAAGTAAGACGTCGATTTCCACCGCCATCGTCTCTAAAAGAGTTGGAGGGTATTCTAACTGAAGAATGGCTTAAAATTCCTTTGGAAACAATTCACAAGTTGTATGAATCAATACCTCAGAGAATTGAGGCTGTAATTGCCGCAAAAGACGGACCTACACCATATTAAATTATATTTTGTTGATTTTTTAAGGTGTTTCCATTATTTTGTCCAACCCCTGTACATTGTGCTTAATGACTGTATTTTCATACTTTATAAATTATGGATTCAGCGTTTAAAAAAAATTGTATTGCATCATTTACAAACCAGTTATGATGTGCATTTATGCTCGCACATACACTATTCAGACATGTACTAATGGTAAGTGAATATGTTAGTGCGTATTTTATACAAACTCACACATTTATTTTCTAATAGATATCTTAGAAACTGTTCTTAATACAGAAATTCATTATTTCAGCACCTACTACTTATTAATTAAGTCTATGGTGTGAGCTCATCTAAAGTGTGCACTATCTATGCCATATAAAGCATTTACAAATGAGATTTAAAGGTTAGCAATGCCTAAAGACTCATAAAAGTTTCAGTTATTCTAACAAAGGAAAGCCAAAGCACATAGGATTATCAACTAAACTGCATGACTGAATGATGACTGATTATGATAATGAATGAATAATGGAATAATCTAAGACCTGAACTTCAATCAACATCTACTTTATCATTGTTTCAAAAGCATCTGAAAAGGACTTTAATTCATGAAAAAATGGAAGGCTGTATATCACTTGATTTGTATTTGATGATTTGTAATGTGGATTACATTTTTATTGTTTTTACTTTAGTTTATTATTTCAGTTATATCGTATTTTTTTAATTCTTTTTTTGTGTATTGTTCATTTTGGGAAAGATATTCATATAAGCCTTCTTTTTTGGCTTCTAACCTCTCCTGCACAATTTTGTTACTTGTTTGAATGTTGTTGTTTTTTTCCATTGCTGTTTTTATTTTGTGCAAATAAATAAATCAATAAACAAACAAACAAACAAATAAATAAATAAATGATTAGTCGAACATTTATAACTGTGCTTATGAACCATATACTAATGAGTATTCATGTCAGAAATATGCTTTATAATCAATGATTTTAGTATTTGTTAATGCTTAACTAATGTTTCATAGTGTGTACTCATTATAAAGTGTTACCTTTGGTTTTTTTTATACTTTATTTTTAACAGATTTTACATTTTTTTAACAAACAGAGTAAAACAAAAAAGGAAAGACATATGAAACAAAAGACGTCAACAAGCACAGACAGGACCGTATCAAAACCAAAAATACAACGATAAAGAAGTGGGTCAATGAGTCACAATGTTATCCCATCATGATAAGAGGGCTGAGTTAGTTTGGGTATTGTCCTGTTTCAGTCCATGTCAGATCATTCAGATATATTCTCATGTTGCATCAGATCATGTCCCGTAAACCTGCTGACATAATTACATCCATCATTTTCATAAACATTTGTGCACATTTTCTTGGAATGCATATTTACTCATGTTGATAATAAAACACACAGATGTTGACATATATGTGTATTTCTCATGAGAAAAACAAAGTGTTGTCCTCTTGGGGTGTCACATCTTCTGGGATAGATGTCCATTTTAGCCAATAATTACTAAATTTGGCCAAATTATGGTTCAAGGAGAAAGTTAGTTTTTCTAGAAAATATCAGTTTTCATATTTTTGGTGTGAGCCTCTGGGTCTTTTTTTTGTCAGTATACCTCTCGATCAGAGGCCATTTCTCATAGACTGCAAGGGAAGCTCGGCTTCCCTAAAATTATGAAAATTAAATGGTTAAATATGTACGGTTGTGTTGACATTTCATTGACTACAAATGTGTTAGAACACGTTCATCTCACAGACGAGTTCCTTCAGAATCAGCTTTATCACAAACCAACAGACTCGATGTTGTTCACTTCTCATACATTCTCGTTGCGCTGTTTTCTCATACGATCTCTGCTCAGTGCATTTGCCCGTAGACACTCAGCGTCCATGCACTTCTATGGGACTGAGTGGAACAGTTTTTTTCATTGCCTCAAAACTGGACGGTAATTGGATAAATGCCACGATGTTGTCCCGCCCCCGGACGCTCGGCGTCTCTGGGGGTGAATGGAGCTGTGGGCGGAGCTCGGCTGGGTTGGACCCTGGGCTTCCACATGCTGATTGGAGGATCAGTCGAAAGGCTGAATCCCGTTTGATTGACAGCTGTTTTTAGCTCTACTCCTTCACTGACACAGTTCAGTTTAATACCGTTGTGCCTTCTGCTGTGAAATAGAGAGAGAAACCACTACGAAATTACTTGTTCATTTCTTGCACTGTAAATAAAACACACTCATTGTACTTCCTTGTTTCAATTTAACATAATTTCAACGTTTTCTTGTTTACTTGGTATGATAAGGTCACTGACCATTTTCTTAAAAAGGAACGGAGGGACGAATTTATGTTTAAATAACTTGACTTTTTTTTTTTATGTAAGCCGACAATGAGCTTCCCCTGTCTGAAAGACGAGCAGCCGCCACTGCTGTCGATGTGCACTCTGCAGGTCACCAACTCTAAACTGAACTGACCTCACCTGTGTGGACATGCCCGTCTTTGCTTGTTTTGTTTTTGTGCAGGTAAACTGGATAACAAAGCAAAATGAGAATCCCCAAAAGCTCACATGATTGGGAGAGAAGCTGACTGTCAGTGTGTGGGCTGACAGTGCACTTCTGATTTCAGTTTTGGCTCTAATTATTGCTTTATAATCTTATTTTTATATATTACATCTGCAAATGGACGTCCATCAGTCCTGGTGCATCTACAGTCTGTCCGTCCATGGGAGTGGATCTCTCCTTCGCTGTGGTTCTCCCTGAGGTTTTTCTTTTCCCACTGGGTTTTTTTGGAGTTTAGAAGGAGGGTCTAAGGACAGGGGACGGCTGGGAAATTAATCCATTTCCTTCATCTGCTCTTTATTTGGCTGTTGTTAGTTTCCATATCCAAGTAATTCTGTAAAGTCCTGTGAGGAAACCTTGTTGTGATATAGGGCTCTGCAAATAAAATTGAATTATTTTTATAATTGGGTCGAAACTGACTCTAACAACACAACAGTCAGAATTTCAACCAGAGCATTTCATAATTTAGTGAAAAAAAAAAAAAAAGGTATTGTTTTATTGAAATAGAGGTTCCTGATAAAGTCAAAAAGCCTTGATGCAATTCACTAATTTTATGTGGTTCTTTTATGCATTTAAAACCTAAAATGGGTTGGTGCTGACCCTAACACAAGAGGAAGATTAAAGCACCACTGAACGTTAATCGTTTGCATTAAAAAGTACATTTATGCAAAATAATTCTGAAGCAGTCTATTGGGTCTATAAATCTACCAGCTCACATAGTCATCCTTAAGTTTACTTGAATTAAACATCAACTGCTTACACTAATATAATAATATTTTATCCCAAAAATCAGTGTTTACAGTTTAGTTTTATAAAGGTGTCTATAACTGAAGGAGCCAAAAATGAAGTACAGACTGTGCAGATTTAACTCATGCAGACTAAGCACAGGTTCAGCTGCATTAACATCACATTTTGCACAAATAAGTGTTTAAATGTAGAGAATTTGGAAAACTCTTACCATGAACGTAGAGATAATTCCAGGTCATTTCACTGTGATTAGAACCTTCTGAACCATAAAGGACTATTCTGACTCACACTAAGCTCTGGTCTGGTCAGATGTTTGGGGTAAGACATTCCCAGAGGAACCTGTGCACCTGATAAATAGTTCCCTGAGGGTGGAACCATGCAGGTAAGTGGGTAGAGGGTGTTTCTACAAGTGCATGATTTATGTCCAATAAGTGTGTATCTCTTCTAACCCATATGCCCGATAGTACAGGGTGGGGAAGCAAAATTTACAATGAACATTTAGTTGTTTTTTCTCAGCAGGCACTACGTCAGTTGTTTTGAATCCAAACATATATTGATGTCATAATCATACCTAACACTATTATCCATACCTTTTCAGAAACTTTTGCCCATATGAGTAATCAGGAAAGCAAACGTCAAAGAGTGTGTGATTTGCTGAATGCACTCGTCACACCAAAGGAGATTTCAAAAATAGCTGGAGTGTCCATAAAGACTGTTTATAATGTAAGAAGAGAATGACTATGAGCAAAACTATTAGGAGAAAGTCTGGAAGATACTATTAAAGAAGAATGGGAGAAGTTGTCACCCGAATATTTGAGGAACACTTGCGCAAGTTTCAGGAAGTGTGTGAAGGCAGTTATTGAGAAAGAAGGAGGACACATAGAATAAAAACATTTTCTATTATGTCAATTTTCTTGTGGCAAATAAATTCTCATGACTTTCAATAAACTAATTGGTCATACACTGTCTTTCAATCCCTGCCTCAAACTATTGTAAATTTTGCTTCCCCACCCTGTACATATACCCAGTTCCAAAGCTTATAACTGAAGAACCACGACCGAAATTAATTAATAACCCCTCATTTGAAAGGTAATAACCTCTAATTTCTAAAAGTCCCTCACCTATTACTCTTATTTATACATTTTTTTATTATCTTGCTGCATTTACCTCTATCTATTTTAATTTTTATTTAGAAATTTCTCATTTTAAATCTATTGTTCTGGCTTTGCTTCTGTATTGAATATTTCTTTTTTTGCTGCTGTAACATGGCAAATTTTTGTAGTGCAAGATTATTATTATTATTATTATTATTATTATTATTATTATTATTATCACTACTACCACTACTACTACTCATAATAATAATAATAATAATAATAATAATAATAATAATAATGACCCAAATATCCACCTTTAACCAAAACCATCTACTGATCTAAACTGTTTAATCCCTGTTGATCCACTAATCAAATCAATACATGTAAATAATTGGTGTAAAATCCAGTTTGTCATCTTTTCATGGTCATCAGATATGACCCATTTGGATGTTCAGAGGCTCCGTAGTTACCATGGAAACATTGTCATCTTCTACAACATTGATTTACCAGTAAAACCCATGGAGTTGGATTAATGAGCCTGTTTACATGATCATAAAAGTCCGATATCTGGGAGTAATCGGATAATTGTAATAATCAGATCTAACGCATTTACATGCACTTAATAAATGCAATAATTGAAAAACCCTGGTTTAGACTCTCTAGTTCATTAACGGATTTCTTTCAGAGTACGTAGTGATAGTTAGACTTAAACTTCCTGATGTCTTCCACTTACGTTTGACTTTGTAACTTCTGTTATGGAAATGTTCAACTGATAACCCACACACAAAGAGGAGGAGAGAAAGTTAGAGTTAAAATAAATAAATGCATTTATTGAGAAGTCAGTCACAGAGAAACTCTGTAAGTGAAGTCTGATTAAACAAGAGAAAACTAAAGATTATATAGAACCAAATCCAACCCCTCAAACTATGATGTCATTCCTTACGTACATCGTACCACCCCATACTACTCCTTCTCTGCTCCGTGAAGAGGTCATGATGACCTCTCCACTCTAACCTTGCTTGGATCCAATCTGGAGTGCAGGCGCCATTCTCTATCTACACATTCAGACATTTAGGTGTTTGGGTTTTAACTCAAGGCAAGAACTCCGTTCCTGGGTTGGGGGTGTTACAGAGTGGTAAACATCACACATAATGAATAATGACTCAGCATTAAAAGATGTACTAACAGTATAAAATATAAAGAGTATAAAATATAAAAAGTAAATTTTTCCACCACATTTCCTCCCTTTTGATTATTCAACCGAATCAATCATGCAAAAACATAAAATTTACGTACGAGTATCAATAAATGATTATAAATGATTATCAACCCAAAGACAACCTAATTAAGCCATATTTCTCCAGATATTCTCCAGATAAATTATATGTAGCCAAATTTCCAGACTTTGTGTCTTTTTTCTTTTTAGATCAGGTTTGACATTGGAGGACAAATAGCAAAATACTATGAAAAAAATACTATAAACATCCACCCATGATCTATCTGCTTTTGGACATCAGTCAGAACAGTAATTTCCAGCTTCACAATTTTTGTTCATTTGACAGGATTACACGTTGCTTTCTTATACACCATCAAATCATCATCAAGATCATCTAAGTCATCAAAATCATAATTATCATCATCATCATCAATCACTTCATGCTATACCATACTAAAAGTACCAATCACACTGCTAATCATTGAACGTATTATTGGAATGATGCCAACAGGATAATCCGAGAGTAATACAACACAACCAAAAATCACAGCAATAATTTCATCAACATTTGCCTTCCATCCCCCAGACAGCAGCCAGCCCCAAAAATCCCAGCCTGTTGTAGTGTATGCAGTGTTTTCCTCATGTAGGACTCCGTCTAGGGTGATCAAATTGATTGTGGAAACATCAGGTACATAGGTACAACACTGGTCGCCAATAAGATGACAGACACCTCCCTTTTCAGCCAATAGGAGATCTAAAGCTGCCCTATCCTGTAATGCGACAGTGCGGAGAGCTTTCATCTAACGGAAACAGACAGGACGTAACAAAAATGAGAAAGTCAGATTAACCTGTATATATGCAGGAGAACATCGGCGTATTGGGGTGAAATCTAGGTGTCTTTGTCCGATTTCTCATTATCAGATAGCTGCAGTTATCGAATGAAGCCTATCAGATAATCCTGTTTACATGATCACTTGAATAATGTGAAATTAGTTAATAACTAGAAGCACTCGGAGAGCGCAGACCTCCGCCAAGGCTGATCAGTGCCCCCCCCCCCCTCCGATCACCACCAAAATTTAATCATTTCTTCCTTATCCCACTTCCAACAAACCCTGAAAATTTCATCCAAATCTGTCCATAACTTTTTGAGTTATGTTGCACACTAACGGACAGACAAACAAACAAACAGACAAACAAACAAACAAACCCTGGCAAAAACATAACCTCCTTGGCGGAGGTAATAATAATAATAATAATACTGCTAATAATAATAATAATTGGAGCATTGGTGTGCATGTGAATGGGCTCAGTGACAGTGGCTGGACACTCTGGGTTTATGTTCAGTTAATGCTAGATTTTGATGAAAAAGTCACTTTTTTCTTCAGTTTCCTCTGTTTTTGATATAATAATCCTCAACTTTAATCTGAACTTCAATTAACATCTATATGATTAGTGAATTAAATAAAGGAAAATACCTGATTATCACTGAAAAAACAAAATAAAGAAGATAATATCATAATAAATGGTGATAAATCACTTAAACTAGAAAAGCACTCGGAGAGCGCAGACCTCTGCCAAGGCTGATCAGTGGCCCCCCCCCGTGGGCCCCCCCACGCCAAGGAGGTTATGTTTTTGCCAGGGTTTGTTTGTTTGTTTGTTTGTCTGTTTTTCTGTCTGTCTGTCTGTTTGTCTGTCCGTTAGTGTGCAACATAACTCAAAAAGTTATGGACAGATTTTGATGAAATTTTCAGGGTTTGTTGGAAATGGGCCCCCCCGTGGGCCCCCCCACCCCCGATCACCACCAAAATTTAATCATTTCTTCCTTATCCCATTTCCAACAAACCCTGAAAATTTCATCCAAATCTGTCCATAACTTTGTGAGTTTTGCTGCACACTAACGGACAGACAAACAGACAGACAGACAAACAAACAAACAAACCCTGGCAAAAACATAACCTCCTTGGCGGAGGTAAAAATGTTAAAAAATATAGAGAAAATCCATTTAGGAACTGCCACAAAAGTAACACTGGGCCTTTATAGGTTAAGAAAAGTTTTATTGCAGAAACTCTTTTTTTTTTTTTTTTGGACAAATTTAGTGAATATTTGTATTTTCTGCTCTACTATGAACCATGGGAGTCATTTTTCTGTTCACTGAGAAAATACATGGTGTTTTTGACATTTCAAAACATAATAACTCATATTATAACACATTACTGTTTCAAATATAAGTATAATAATAATAATAATAGTATTTTGGATTTCTATTTCTATTCCATTCCATATATTTTGTGCTGTTGTTGCAGGATGTGTTTTGCTCTATTTGTGCCTGTTTCTGTCCAGACACATTATGGTTCTAAATGTGTAATGGGACCCACCAGACAGACATATTTATCATGTCATCCTGTTCCACCACTGTGTTTGTCTGGACGGTCCAGTCTCTGCCGTGGCTCTGATGACAGATAATGAGTCTGTCATAGCTTGCAGTTTAATTTAGCCTCCGTGTGTGTATTTTGGCAGATCAGAGTACATCCTAAAAGCCTACTTTTCATGACCAATTAGCTCATTTATAAAGCAAAGCAAAAAAAAAAAAAAAAGATGACACCGCTTTAATACGTCTGTCGAGTATTGACTGATTGGTATTATTAACACAGACTTTTATAAGAGTCTGGGGGTTCCGTATTGTATTGTTTCGCAGACACACGGGTCAAGGACGAGCTTTTAAAATGATCATTTTCGTGTCCTGTCCCACCCAATGTCACCATCACCTTCTACTTCGTGGTTTTCCTCTAGCTTCGAGCCCATACCCGGAGATAATATTTTCTAATTTCGGGAACACAATGAGGGGGATGCAAACAGAAGGTCCACCTTAATCTATCACAGCTCCTTGAAGGGTGCAGGGGTTCGCAGTGACAGGCACAAAATCGCAGAGCCGGTGGGGAGGAGGGCAACAGACGCAATTAAGGCTCATGAAATGCAAATGGCTCTTTATGTAAGGTTTTCGGGGTTGGGGAGGAGGGCCGGTTCGCTCCTCGGTTTGCTGCCATCTGCTTGCCATCACTGCCAGTGGAAGAACCTTTAGGTCGGTAATTTGTAGCTTTAATAATTTTCTCCCTCAGCTGGAAAAGAAAGAAGCAGACAGAGTGGCAGAGGCTGAGGACATGCAGCTGGGTGAGATTAGATTTAGATTAGCTGCTCGGATCACATGGAGATCTGACCTCTTACACTTTAAAAGTACATGAATGCTCCAGGAAAACAGAAATACAGACACCGGTGAAAGACCGTGGTTCTAAATGTTTTTCTGTCAGCCCCCCTTTGGGAGGATGAAAAAACCTCTAGGCTCCCTTCAACCCCAACACATTGCAACAGTGGTGCAATTATACTTTTATTGAAAGAAACATCAATATCGTAACAATACTTTTTGGTCTTCCTTGAATAATTTTCTGTTCAAATTAAAAACTAGAAAAGCACTTTGAGCGCAGACCTCCGCCAAGGCAGAGCAGTCTCTCTGCCCCCCCCCCCCCCCCCCCCCCCCGATCACTCCTAAAATGTAATCATTTGTTCCTTGTGCCGGTACCAACATTTCCTAAAAATTTCAGCAAAATCCTTCCAAAACTTTTTGAGTTATCTTGCTAATAGACAAACAGACATCAAAACATAACCTCCGCCGTTCCTTGACAGAGGTAAAAACTTCGATTTTTGCTTGAACAATACAAATAAACTCAAGCAGACTACTCCCCGAGACAATATTTTTCCAAACAAAAATAGGAAATGTGCAATTATCTTACAACTATGACAATAAAGTTACTTTTTTAGAACAACAAAGGAATTTTGGTAACAAAGATGAACATTTTAACAATATCAGTGGCTGCGATGAGCCCATTTACATGCACATCTAAGAACATAAAAGTGCAAACTATACAAACTGTGCAAAAACAGAAACACTGCAAAAATCTAAATCTTACCAAGTGTATTTTTTTTTTTTTTTTATTTCTGGTCAAAGTATCTCATCACACTTAAAACAATAAAAGCACTTGGAGAGCGCAGACCTCCGCCAAGACAGATCTGCCCCCCCGTGTTTATTTGTTTGTCTGTTTGTTAGCAAAATAACTCAATCGGCCTTAGCGGAGGTCTGCGCTGTCTTTTCTAGAAAGGCACTCGGAGAGTGCAGACGTCCACCAAGGCCAGTCAGCCCCCCCCCCCCCCAATCACCACCAAAATTTAATCATTTTTACCTCCACCAGGAGGTATTGTGATCGCTTTGCTTTGTGTGTTTGCATACATGTGTGTTTGTTTGTTTGTTTGTTAGCAAGATAACTTAAAAAGTTATGGACAGATTTTCATGAAATTTTCAGGAAATGCTGATACTGGCACAAGGAAGAAATGATTAAATTTTGGTGGTGATCAGGGGTGGGGGGCCCGAGGGCCCACTGATCTGCCTTGGCGGAGGTCTGCGCACTCCGAGTGCTTTTCTTGTTTGTTTCTTGTCCCAGTATCAACATTTCCTGAAAATTTCATCCAAATCTGTCCATAACTTTTTGAGTTATCTTGCTAACAGATAAACAAACAGATGAACCCCGATGAAAACATAACCTCCACCGTTTCACTTGGCGGAGGTAAAAATTTCACAAAAGTAATAAAGTCTTGTTATGTCCTCCAATAACACATTAAGGTTGAAATTTTGACTTTCAGAGTATTTCTATGAATGCCCTATAAAGGGTTAAAAGTTACGATGCATTGAAAATACCTTTTGTCTTAACCAGGGGTAAATTCTTAAATTTAAGGGGAAATTCTTAGAAAACATCCTAATTCTAAGAGGTCACTGTGTCAGGAAGCTTTAGAAACACAGGCCCTGACCTCTTCCACTGGTGCATGTGCATAAATGCAGTTGTATGTTGGTACACATGCATCACATGTGCAGGCGTACGCACAAATTAACTCCACCACACAATGCTGCCCTATAACAAAGTTGACCCTTATCTGAGGTATACCTTTAGCGAAGTGGGTCCATAAATCCCTAAGGAGGTCTGGGGGTTATTTAGGAACATGATCTCTAGTCGCTGGGGGGCCGAGCCGTAACCCCTAGAGCAGATTCAGGCCTTACTTTCCCCGCAGCGCTGTTTAAAAAGGTCAGAGTGGACAGGGTGAGTTTTTTTTCCCTTTTTCCCAAATGACACAGTCCTTCATTTGTCATGGGGAAAAGAAGGACCTTATTGAACCCCCAGACCCAAAACCTCTTAGTACCCACCGTATCAACTCATTCCCAAGATCAAGACCGGGCCAAGGTCATCACCACACATACCTGACCTCCGACCTCGCGGACGTCCATCACACTGAGGAAATAAAGCCGAGATTGGCAGGTGATGTAGTCGGCGAGTAAATCAACTTCAGCTTCAGCCATACATCAAAATCACTTACGCCAACATGCACTCGCACACAGGCTCTAATCATTTTATCGCCAATGAAAGCCGAGCCCGCGTTGGACGGAGCGCAACTGGACGGACAGAAGCTTTGTGGTGGATTTCCATTGAGCAGCGGCGTGGAAATGTGCCTTTCAGTTCATATACTTGGTCAGAAAATGAGTTCAACATCAACGAACGCACCTTTAGCAGCTGGGAAACATCAGGGAACATATGATAGCCGACAAAACGGCTCAGTTTCTGCCTCGTGAACCTCGAGTGGGGCTTGGAACACTTAAACTGACAGACAAGTTGAACCACACACATATCTGGACCTCAGGAATTTGTCCACAGATCAATGACTTTTACATCACAGTGTGGTGTTTGCTAGTGTTGTTGTGCGCTACATTTGGTATTATTTAGATTTTATTGTCTTATGTTTGATATTTTGGAGCAGGTTTGTCCATTTGGTTGTGTTTTTTTGAGTTACTTGTGTTTTAACAAGAAACATTTGTACTTGTCTTGTGAGTTTTTACTGCAGGTTTGTAGCAAGGTTATAACAGTTTGGGATTTTTCATTATAGTTTAGTTTTATTTAGTTTTGACGTTTTTTTCTCTAATTCAGTAAGTTTTAATTAGTTTTTAGAGCAGGTTGGCTAGTTCTTATTACCTCCACTAGGAGGTATTGTGATCACTTTGCTTTGTATGTTTGCGTGTTTGTTTGTTTGTTTGTTTGTTAGCAAGATAACTCAAAAAGTTATGGATGGATTTTCAGGAAATTTTCAGGAAATGTTGATACTGGCACAAGGAATTGACTTGTGTTCTGACTTTTGCACCATGTTCCCATGTTTACTGACTTATGTTGAGTTTTACTACATATTGTATACTTGCTTGTGTTGTGAATTTTTACACCATTTTTCTGTATTTGCTTATGGTTTGAGACTTTGCAATATGCGTCTGTCTTTGTTTGCACTAGGACTTATGCAGTTGCTTGTATTGTAACTTTTGCACTATTTTCCTCTGCTTGCTTGTGTTGAATTTTGCAACATATTTGGCTTTTGCATGTGTTGTGAATTTTTGCGCCTTTTTTTTTTTTTTTGATATTTGCTTATGTTGTGAATAGGGGTGTAAGAAGAAATCAGTTCTGCAATATATCGCGATATTTCATTTCACGATACTGTATCAATATTAAAAAGTACTGTATCAGTATTTTTAAGTATTTATTCAAATGCAGATATGGTGGAGGTTCATTTTTGTTTTTTGTTTTTCTTTTTTGTTTATCACTCTTCTTTTGAGTAATTGAAGGATCTAATAAAAGCTCTAAAAATCGGTCCTTATAAAGATTTGGGCCTAGAGAGAAATAAAACTGTCATTAGTAAACCTAATTAGTCAGCTAGTTTAAATATAATATTAAGTTTCTGCTTCAAATGTCATAGAAAACTCCAATACTTGGTCTTCGTGTGACGGCACCAAATGGATCCTTTCTGTTTTGTTGCAATGACACGCTTTTATCATCAATGGAAACAAAGCACGTCCTCTGAAAGGACACATTCAGACAAATAACCAGATGATTTTTTTGGATTACTGAACTGGCATATGCAGCTCTAAGTATGATATCACTCTTCTTTTGAGTAATTGAAGGATCTAATAAAAGCTCTAAAAGAAAAAAAATCTGTCCTTATAAAGATTTGGGCCTTAAGAGAAATAAAACTGTCATTAGTAAAGCTAATTAGTCAGCTAGTTTCCCAGCTTTTGCTTTTTTATTTTATTTATTATTATTTAACACTGTTTTATTAAATAATGGTTATTTGAAGCATCCTAAAAGCACTTTTTACGGTCTGAGAATGGCAGATTTTAGTTCCGTTGGAAACTAGGAGAATTAGAAACATTTTGTGATATTGCATTAGATCCTGTTCTGATCGAATAAAAATATGTTTAGTATTTGTACATATTTCTGGTGTAATTCAATTCTTCCAGGAAATAATCTTAAAAAAAAAAAGAAACAAACAAAAAATTGCTTTTTTAACAGTATCAGGATATATCGTGATATGTTTTTGGAAGTTGTAAAAAAGGACATCAGAGGAGGTGACCGTGTAAAAAGACTACTCCAACGGGAGACTTTCTGATTATAGAACTGCAAGCAACAAAACATCCAGGCCTCAGTGGAGATGTGGACCTCTGTCCTTTTTTGTAAAGGGTTATTTCATGAGGGATATTTGGTTATGTGGGATTGGTAATGAGAAAATATGAATTAATAAGATTTTAAAGTCTATTGCATTTGAGCATGTGGCACTAATAGTGGGACCTAACTTAGAAGTGTGGTTTTTTTTTTCATATTATTTTGTTTTATTTTATTATATATGTTTATATACGTGTATGTATGTATGTGTATATGAATATATATGTGTGTATGTATGTATGTGTGTGTGTGTGTATGTGTGTGTGTGTGTATATATGTGTGTGTGTGTGTATATATATATATGTGTATATGTATGTATGTAGATATATACTTTTTTTAAATACTTTTTTTGTTTGGTTTATTGATTTTTTTTATTGATTTTTTTTTTATTTCATTTTTTTCATTTTTATTCTTTGGTTTTTTTTTGTGTATATATGTGTATGTGTGTGCATATGTATATGTATGTCTGTGTGCATGTTTTTTGTTTTTTTTTTCCCCTCACACCTCCCTCCTTCAGGTCATTAAAGTGACTGTATGAAGGTGTGCAACCAAGCCCGGATTAACCATATGGGCAACTGGGCAATTGCCCAGGGGCCCGCGACCTCTGAAGGGCCCTGGGTAGCTCGGACATAACGAAAATATCTGGTTTCTTATTTATTTTTTGTGAAAAAGGAGGACACTTCCCTCTCTTTCTAATGTAGTGGATCAATTTTAGATTATACTGATGTTAATGTGTTTTGTTTTCATATCATCATATGCAAATGAGTGGCCTTGACAAGAGGCTATAGTGGTGCACTTGTAGTTCTACGAGCATTTACATATTTGTACATCAAAATGCATTTGATGATAGTTAGATATTGAAGTATGGGGTATATTTACATATATTCCCGGAACTTATTCTGTATTTTGCCAGATTATAGGGATCCTGGGGTTGTGATGATGGGGCCCTTGAATATTGTTGCCCAGGGTACAATGAAGTGTTAATCTGGCCCTGTGTGCAACTCACTACAGGGTGAGTCAGAAAAAACGGTCTTTCCATTTAAAGAAATTGTACTGCTAAAACGGAAACACTGATTTTTCTTTTGACCATGCAGTCATATTGATGTGGTTGTTGAGCATGTCTGGTGATGTAGTCATAGATTTATTGCATTGCATAAGAGAGAGACGGTCCATTGTTTATTGGGCACTGAAATACCTGCCAACACAATGTATGCCACAGTGAACAAACTTGAAATTGACAACAATTACAGGAGTCGGGGCTTTGCTTTCACACTCAGGACATAGGCCTACATGACAGTGCCCAGGGAGTTTTCATCATGGCAAGACCACAGCGATTGCAGGTATTATTTCCTCATCGAGTTGTCTGTTTGGGTCAGGAGAGAGAGTGGCCACCTAGATCCCCGGACTTGACCCCCCCTTGATTTTTTCTTGTGGGGGTATCTTAAAAAGTGTGTGTATCAGACTGTTCCACAAACTCTTCAGGAACTCCGAAATCGCATCACGGCTGAAATCCAAGCCCTACGACGAACACGAATGACGAGAAGAGCTGTGTTAGAGATGCGACAACGAGCACAGATTTGCATCAATCTGAATGGTAGCCAGGTTGAAGGTCGTGCCGGACGACTTCGTTGAGACAAAACATTTTGATGACGAGTAAACATGCTGTAATGGTTGACAATTTCAGTTTCATTCACGGTGGCATAAACTGTGTTGGCTGATATTTCGGTGCACAATTAACAATGGACATTCCCTCTGTTATGCTATGCCATAAATCAATGATTCAATCGCCAGACATGCTCAATAACCACATCAATATGACTGTATGATCAAAAGAAAAATAAGCATTTCCATTTCAGTGGTACAATTTCTTTAAATGAAAAGAGTGTTTTTTCTGACTCACCCTGTAGTGAAAAAAGCCCTGATGAAGACCAGAGGTCACAACGCGTTGGCTGTATTTTAAAGACTGCCATGAATTAATAAAGGCATTTTATTTTTACACAAATCCTACAGCTTGCCTTGGATATATTTTTTGAAATCTAGCATGCTAATGTGGATTTTTTTGACTCTAAAAATGTGTTTAGTATTTGTACATATTTCTGGTGTAATTAAGTTCATCCAGGAAATGATCTTAAAAAAAAAGAAACAAACAAAAAATTGCTTTTTTAACGGTATCAGGATATATCGTGATGTGTCGTATCATGATACTAGTATTGTGATTTGTATCGTATCACCAGATTCTTACCAGTACACACCCCTAGTTGTGAAGTTTTGTAACATGTTTCTGTGTTTACTTTGAGTGTGAATTTTTGCAGCATATTTTAAAATTCTTCATTTTCTTTTTATTATGTTTTGCCTATGTGCATGTGTTCTACAGTTGGAGTGTTATCCTCCATACAATGTGGATCATACTGAGAGCAGAAATAAAAGACATCTCCTAGCTCTATATAAACCAAATAACAATTTGCTGCAGTTATTATTGCATCAATGGCTCCACTATTCACATGAGAAAAGGCCCACAACAGGGTTACAGCTGGAAAGCAGACAGTATGTTCAGACAGGCCAGCAGGGTGAAAAAGACTGTTTTTAATCTCTTCACACAGACACAGAGAGACGCTCAGACTGCTCTCATGAGGTTCAGTAAAGCTTCAAACTGGTCGGATGGACAGCAGTAAAAGCCGGCTGAATGGTGTAGATGAAGCCCCATAAATTCCCCAGGCAATAACAGGGCCTCCTGTGGGAGTGGAACCGTCAGCAGCCAAGTTATTTGGAGCGGTGCTGCATTTTAAACGGGAACATTTGAGAGTCCCAATCATTCGGGGTTATGTTGATGTCGATTTTTTAACAATCTTTCCATTTTACACACACACAAAAAGCCACAACGTTAGACTTAACATCCGAGTGCGGCGACTCGTCCGTCTATCAGTGAAGGCGGCGGGCTGTAAATCAGCCGGACGGAGCAGGAGCAGACAGTTATACGAGCCACAGATAAAACTCCTGGGACAGTTCTGGGGTGACAAAGAATCAGCAGATCAAATTCCTCTGGACCAGGCAGCACAATGCCATCACTCTGCAACGTTAAAGCCAAACACCCGGTGCCTCCGAACTCAGACACGACTGACGATAACACAACGCCTCATTGTTAGGATCTTCTCCAACATTCTCTGCGACATTTTCCACGGCAAAATGCATTTTTGTTTTTGATGCAAATGTCTGTGCTGTGATGAGCTTTTCTGGACTAAAATAGAAATAGAATAAAAGAAATAAAATGTTTGATTCCTATGCAAATCTTGTATTTTTTCTGCTTTATTAGTGTCTTCTATTTGTATTATTTATTGCTTTTGTCTGTTCACTTTATTTATTTATTTTTCTTTTTTGCTGGTGTTTTTGAATGCACCTGACCTATTGTGACTAAGTAATTTAACTTGTAGATTAATAAAGTTTTTCTAAGTCTAAATGTTTATCAGTTGTAATTCTCTAACTCAGACTTTCAGAGAAAACAAATACAGAGAAGCCATTTTAAATACCCAAAAATCCCTTAAACTTGCATCATGTGACTGATCATTGTACAAAAATATACATGATATACACACAAAAAAATGTTTTCTGTATATATTTATACTAAGGTATGTTTGGATTTTTTTTCCTAAATCCATTTTTGTGTATATTATGTAACACATGATGACATGACACATGATGGTACAGCAAAGGATTCTGGGTATTTAACCTCCTGAGACCCCAGAAAGTTTTTTTTTTTTTTTTTTTTTTTAACATTAAATAATTGTCTAGATTGGAAACAGCATATTGTAAGTTTTTTTTCCAGATAATTTTTTTTCTCTTTTTTGTTTTTTAATGGAATGTCCTTTGCAGTGGGCAACATTTTTTGTTTTTTTAAGTAAAGTGGTGAAACTCTTGACCCCTATAGAGGATGAAAATATATTGCTGGGTCTCAAAAGGGTAAGATAAATTTGTCATATATATTTTTCAACATAAAACATAACATAAAACATAACATAACATAAAACATAACATAAAACATAACATAACATAAAACATAACATAAAACATAACGTAACAAAACATAACGTAACATAACGTAACATAACACAACAACATAAAACATAACATAAAACATAACATAAAACATAACATAAAACATAACGTAACATAAAACATAACATAACGTGAAACATAACATAAAACATAACATAACATAACATAAAACATAACGTAACGTAACATAACGTAACATAACGTAACATAACGTAACGTAACATAATGTAACATAAAACATAACGTAACAAAACATGACGTAACAAAACATAATGTAACATAACATAAGGTAACATAACATAACAACATAAAACATAGCGTAACATAACATAAAACATAACATAACGTGAAACATAACATAAAACATAACGTAAGGTAACATAACGTAAGGTAACATAACGTATTGTAACATAACGTAACATAACATAATATAACATAACACAAAACATAACATAACAAAAACAGAACATAAAACATAACATAACATAACGTAACATAACATAACATAAAACATAACGTAACATAACATAACACAACATAATATAAAACATAACGTAACATAACATAAAACATAACATAACATAAAACATAACACAACATAACATAAAACATAACGTAACATAACATAAAACATAACACAACATAACATAAAACATAACATAACATAAAACATAACACAACACAACATAAAACATAACGTAACATAACATAAAACGTAACATAACACAACATAACATAAAACATAACGTAACATAACATAAAACATAACATAAAACGTAACATAACACAACATAACATAAAACATAACGTAACATAAAACATAACACAACATAACATAAAACATATAGTAACATAAAACATAACACTACATAACATAAAACATAACGTAACATAACATAAAACATAACACAACATAACATAAAACATAACATAACACAACATAACATAAAACATAACATAACACAACATAACATAAAACATAACGTAACATAACATAAAACATAACGTAACATAACATAAAACATAACATAACATAACACAACATAACATAAAACATAACGTAACATAACATAAAACATAACGTAACATAACACAACATAACATAACATAACACAACATAACATAAAACATAACGTAACATAACATAAAACATAACGTAACATAACATAAAACATAACATAACATAACACAACATAACATAAAACATAACGTAACATAACATAAAACATAACGTAACATAACACAACATAACATAACACAACATAACATAAAACATAACGTAACATAACACAACATAACATAACACAACATAACATAAAACATAACGTAACATAACATAAAACATAACATAACATAACACAACATAACATAAAACATAACATAACATAACATAAAGGTTCTGCTCTTCAAATGTCATAGAAAATTCCAATACTTGGTCTTAGTGTGACGGCACCAAATGGATCCTTTCTTTTCTCGCAATGACACGCTTTTATCATCAGCACAAACAAAGCACGTCCTCTAAAAGGACACATTCAGACAAATAACCAGATGATTTATTTGGATCACTGAACTGGCATATGCAGCTCTAATTATGATATCACTCTTCTTTTGAGTAATTGAAGGATCTAATAAAAGCTCTAAAAGAAAAAAAATCTGTCCTTATAAAGATTTGGGCCTAAAGAGAAATAAAACTGTCATTAGTAAACCTAATTAGTCAGCTAGTTTCCCAGCTTTTACTTTTTCTAAAACCCACCATTCATGGACACGGAGGAGAAACGGGGTGATTAGTAGAACAAAAGCCAACGCTGTAATCGTCTTTTAGTTGAGCGTGTGCCATGGCCCATGAGGAGATAGTGAACCCGGGCAGATAGCGGAGGGATCGTCTCACTGGTAAGTGCCCATGTCACTGGGAAAGCGATGGAATCCTGGGACAAAAGAGCGAGGCTACAGGGATATAGATAGGGGCTGGGAGAAGATAAGACAGGACACAGTGGCACGAATATCCAAAGCAAAGACCTTGGTGTATGATGCAGACATGGAGACAGAACAAAGACAAAACATGTGTGTGTGTGCATATAGGCTGCTGCCAGATATGAGCACTTTAAAAAAACAAACAAATATCTGCACAAGGGATGCAAGACGCCTAGTTACAGCATTGAAAGTCATATTTTTTTGCTATTTAGTCAATTTTTCAGTTTTACAACTTCACCAGCAGTTTTTTTTTTTCATTATTTTGAGGAATTGACATGTTTATTTTAATGCAAAAAGCCTCGATTTAACCCTTTCATGCATAGTGGTCACTCCAGTGGACAGTTATTCTCCAGCTGTTCTCTTGAATATTCATGGCTTTTGTTGTTTCAGTTCCATATCAGCCAACACAGTGGACACTCATGCACCGTCCCATCCACTGCAATTCAGTCCATTACTATAACTTTGCTGTTCTTGATAAACCTGATCTGCAGTGACATGATTGGGTGTAAAGCAATTGTTAATTGTTATTAGACTTTAATTAACAGTTGTTTTTTTAACAAAAAGGTTTTTTTTTTTTTTTTTTGCATATTACCTCCTTGAAGTGAATAATAAATAGTATTAGAATATTTTAAAATGTGAGAAAACATTTGATTAGCAGCATTAAAAACATTGTTATTGCATAGTTTTGCATATCACTTTCTGATATTAGGTTTTAAATACATGTTTCTTTGCTTCAAAAATTAATGATCTCCAGCTGAGTGGACATTTGTATAACTCCTTTAAAAAAAAAAAAAAAACCTTGATTGTATTGGTTTTTTTTGTTTTTTTTTTTCATGCCTAAAGAGGAAGAAAAACACCCAGGAAAAATATATTGACAAAGGTTCCATAATTCATGCATGAAAGGGTTAAAGAAGCTGAAAAACAAAACAAAAAAACATAGGATTAATGATTGTCTGATGCAAATTATGAGTAATAAAATCTATTTCTTTTTCTTTATTAATAATATAGCGGCCACAGTGCAAATCCAGGAGGAAAAGTAAGCCAAATGTACTTGCAGTTCTATTCCTTTTTAATCTGTGTTTGAAATTTAACATTATTTTAATTTGAGTGAATCAAAACTAGTCTTTCATGGCGAGTTTTATTTGAAGTCTTATTATAATACAATAGTAGGTATATTATTATTATTATTATTATTATTATTATTATTATTATTATTATTATTATTATTATTTATTTATTTATTTTTTTTTAATTCTTTATTTGATCAGAAAAAAGATCATTGAGATTAAATATCTCTTTTTCAAGAGTGTCCTGGCCAAAATAGCAGCAGCAAAAATTACACAAAATAGAAATCACAGCCATACAGCCACACAAAAATATACAAAAAAACACATTAAAGTCATATTAATAATAATAACCTTGATAATAAGATATGAACACTAGAATATCAAACACTGGAATCAAAGACAAAAAGGTCAGATCAGGCAAATTATTTGCTAAATGTACAATATATGTACATTTAAGAATGAATAAAGGCTTAAACATTGTAAAAAGTGTTCAACCCTGCACTGACTCTAAATTCTTATATTATGAAGCTGCAGCGATTAATAATTCATTTCATTTCATCTGATCATGTCAAGTTGATAAAGCTGTGAATACATGTGACTATCGCAATGAAATAACAGAAACAGTTGTCTACTTCTGTACTTGCTTATGATCTTCTATTTAACCCTTTCATGCACAGTGGTCACTACAGCAAGACAGTTATTCTCCAGCTGTTCATTAGTTTTGTTGTTTTAGTTCCATATCACCTGACACAGTGGACACTTATGCATCATGTAACTTTGCTGTTCTGGATAAACCTGAGCTGCAGGAACATGTTTGAGTGTAAAGCAATTGTTATTAGACTATAATTATCATTTTTTGTTGAACAATTTTTTTTTTTGTTTTTTTTTGTATATTATCCCTTTCATGCCTAGTGGTCACTACAGTGGACAGCTGTTCTCTTGTATATTCATGGGTTTTATTGTTTTAGTTCCATATCAGCCAATATAGTGGATGCTTATGCATCATCCCAAACACTGCAATTCATACAGTGACTGTAACTTTGCTGTTCTTGATAAACCTGATCTGCACAAACATGTTTTAGTGTAAGCCAGTTGCTAATTGTTGTTAGGCTGTGACAGTTTTCTTAAACAAAAAGTTGTTTTTTTTTTTTGTTTTTGTTTTTTTTTTTTTGCATATTATCTCCATGAAGTGAGTAACAACTAGTATTAGAGTATGCTAAAATGTGAGAAAACAGCATTAAAAATGTTTTTATTTCATAGTTTTCACACAGTATATCACTTTCTAATGATGGGTTTTAAATACATGGTTCTTTGCTTCAAAAATTAAACAAATGGTGTCCAGCTGAGTGAACATTTTTGCAACTCCATGAAAAATAGGTTCATAAAAAAAAATTAAATTGCATTGTTTTTTTCACACCTAAAGAGGAATAAAATCACTCAAGAAAAAAATCTTGACTAAGGTTCTCATAATTTATGCATGAAAGGGTTATCTCCATGAAGTGAGTAATGACTAGTATTAGAGTGTGTTTAAATATGAGAAAACATCAGATTAGCTGCGTTAAAAGTGTTTTTATTTCATAGTTTTCACAGTATATCAGTAAATACACGTTTCTTGGCTTCAAAAATTAAACGCATCGTATCCATTTGAGTGGACATTTTTGCAACTCCATGAAAATTAGGTTCATAAAAAGCCGTCAATCACATTGTTTTTTTGGTTTTTTTTCATGCCTAAAGAGGAATAAAAACAGGGGGAAAAATTATGATTAAGGTTCTCATAATTCATGCATGAAAGGGTTAATACAGTGGTTCCCAGCCATTTTAACATCGCACATTTCTGGTGACCCCAGACATTCAAAATGGAGACTTTTTTTTTTTTTTGCTAAAATTTATTTGTTTTTGATCATGTAATAGTTTGCTATACAATGTTGCAAATAAACATTCATTTTACACGACATTAACCTTTTCATGCACGAATTATGAGAACTTTAATCAAGATTTTTTTCCCTGAGTGTTTTCATTTGTCTTTAAACATGAAAAAAACAATGTGATTGAAAAAATTCTTATAAAAAAAAATAAATAAATAAACAAACAGATAAAATAAATAAAAAGAAAAAAAAAATTAAACATAAAAAAGTTTTTAAAAAATTAAATATAATACTAATACTATTAATAATAATCAGCTGGACACCATGTGTTTAATTTTTGAAGCAACGAAACATGTATTTAATGATAAATTGTGTGAAAACTATGGGGGGTCTTGTGATTCTGGGGGTTTATGCTCAGGGGAGATCTACACAAGGTTACCAATTCATGTCAGAAAAGATATGTAGTGTCTTAAAACTTTAATAAAGATATGTGTAAAAAAAAAATAAAATAAAATAAATCCATGAATACACAAGAGAACAGCTGTAGAATAGCTGTCCACTGTAGTGACCAGTATGCATGAAAGGGTTAAAGCTATATAATGTATATTATTGTGGACGGAGGCAGAAAAGCCAGGTTGAGATTACTGCACAAAGTGAGAATTTTGTACAGTCAGTCCAAAGGCTGCAAATTAATACTGAAAAAAAAAAAAAACCTCAAACTATGAATTACGAAAGGGCTGCATCACCTTAAACCAGCCACAATGAACATTTGAAAGAAACAGTACCACAGTGTTTCAGTTTCAGCTTCAGAGTTTGTCATATCTTTTATGTATTGGGGTTGTCTCTCTCAACTCACCATATATTTTTTATCAGTAACTTTTTATTTTATTTTTTATCAATTACTAGAAATTTCAGGCGACCCCATTTGAATTCCAGGCGACCCCACGTGGGGTCCCGACCCCAAGGTTGAAAAACACTGGGTTAATACAGGGTGGGGAAGCAAAATTTACAATGAACATTTAGTTGTTTTTTCTCAGCAGGCACTACGTCAATTGTTTTGAAACCAAACATATATTGATGTCATAATCATACCTAACACTATTATCCATACCTTTTCAGAAACTTTTGCCCATATGAGTAATCAGGAAAGCAAACGTCAAAGAGTGTGTGATTTGCTGAATGCGCTCGTCACACCGAAGGAGATTTCAAAAATAGTTGGAGTGTCCATAAAGACTGTTTATAATGGAAAGAAGAGAATGACTATGAGCAAAACTATTACCAGAAAGTCTGGAAGTGGAGGAAGCAACAAAAAACGTACCAAAGCTTTTTTTAAAGCTCTCAAATCCAAAATCCTAAAGGATCCAACCAAATCCATGAGAAAAATGGCAATTGAACTTGAGGTAGACAACAAGACCGTTAGAAATGCAGTAACATATGATTTGAAGTTAAAATCTTACACAAGAACACCAAAACACTTGTTGACAACGGCAACAAATCCAACTTTAGCAATTTTTGGGAATCATGTTTATGGCCGCCTTCTAGCCCAGATCTAAACCCTCTGGATTCTGCTATTTGGGGCGTTTTAGAACATGCTACCAATAGAACATCACACAGCAATGTCGACTTTCTTAAAGATACTATTAAAGAAGAATGGGAGAAGTTGTCACCCGAATATTTGAGGAACACTTGCGCAAGTTTCAGGAAGTGTGTGAAGGCAGTTATTGAGAAAGAAGGAGGACACATAGAATAAAAACATTTTCTATTATGTCAATTTTCTTGTGGCAAATAAATTCTCATGACTTTCAAAATAAACTAATTGGTCATACACTGTCTTTCAATCCCTGCCTCAAAATATTGTAAATTTTGCTTCCCCACCCTGTATATCAGTTGGTTCAGACGATATGTGTGTGTATGTGTGAATGGGTCGATGGTTCTGCACATGACTTTTGGTTTGGAACCCCCCGTCCCCACCCACCCACCTACCCATTCAAAAACCCCTCCTGTTCATCACTAGAAACACTGTTGCACTTGCAGGTCAGTGCTGTAAATCACACACACACACACACACACACAGTGGTGCGTCTGGATAATGTTCACACTGCCACCACTCACAGACTTCGCTGTAGCTCCATGCAGCTTTGGGAATTTTGAGGACAAGCCCCTTAACACACACACACACACACACACACACATACACACACACCACTCAGTCCCTTTATGCTGTCTTGCTTTCTCCTTCTATTTCTCCTCCTAACAATCAAAGGCCATATGGCAAACATATTCCTATGGTTCATTGGCTTTTATGGCTGTTGTTTAAAGAATGGGGCTCGGCGTGGTTGAGGGCTGTTCTGGGGGGCCGGCTTGAAGGGCAAAATAATATAGTCTGCCCTCAGTCCATTAGAGAGCCTTTATTTCTATTAGTGCAGTCACGGGGCACTCTGAGACCACTGAGGCAACGCTGGTTAATTAGGAAAGAAAAACATCAGCTCATAACTTGTCTTTAAAAAGTAGATGCTCCACTGCTGCCGATTTTTTTTTTTTCCGCATCTCTGCACTTGCTCCCTGGGCTTTAGCCCCTTTTATGCATACACTGAACACTTCACTGGAGCTAATTGCGCATAATTTGGAGATTCAGCAAACACATCAAATGAGCGGACAAACATGAAGTGATTTAAAAGCACTGCAAATGTCTTAATCACACATGAAAGTGACTTTGGACTCTCCCGTAGTGCTTCACATAAAAGGTGATACTCTCAACTTCAAAAGTCAATGGGCCGTAATATTTGGCAAGAGCGCACAAAACAGCCACCGCGAAAAACGTGAGAGGTGTTAACATGAGGATATTCACTGCAATGTTTTCCTTCACTGGCAGGCGGCAATAATTCAGCAACTTTTGGAAACTTAACTTGTCACTTAATGCTTTCCAGTGATCCATACCAGAACCAGTGGTGACAACCCACAGACTAATGTGTGAACGTTCTCAATACGAGCTGCCACAACATTAGAGGTAAGAGAAAGTTAAACAAAACAACCAGGAATTCAATCTTCAAGGCGTTTCATGGCTGTTTGGCGTATTCTGCAAGGTGGAGTTTTGAGTTTACCCTCTCTCCTTTCTTTCCACAGTGGCTTTTTTTTTTTTTTTTTTTTTTTTTTTTTTTTTTTACAACATGCTGTAAGTCACTTGGACAGCGTCCTGCACCCTGTTGTTGACCTGCATCTGGACAGCATCTGGGGTCACTGAAGTCACCCTGACAAGTGCTAAACCATCTGGAAACTTCCTCCTTCACTTTTAGGAGGCCATTGTAAGCGAGGGGTGATAAAGGGAACCCCTAGAGTAGACGAATAGAAGACAGAGGGGTGAAGTGGAGTGAAACCTGACTGGAATGTTGACTGTATTTGAGGGAATATCTGAGAAAATGCATGTTTAGGAAGGTGAGTGATAGATATATTGTAGGGATGCACCGATACCACTTTTTTTCAGACCGAGTACGAGTACGTACATTTGAGTACTTGCCGATACCGAGTACCGATATGAGTACTTAATAATCCCATTCCAGTTCTTAGTTCCTTTTGTAAATGTGTTTTATTGTTGTTGTCATTAGTCTGACTGGAAAAAAGTGCTGCTATTGACATTTAACCCTCCAGTATCCAGGTGCACCTTTTAGGCACACTTCGCACATCATGTTAATAAACTTCATATTATTTTTCACAATTTAAATAAGGTTAGAATTCATAAGTTATTCATTTTTGCATGACCTTTAAAATTCTGGCCACCAACTAAAATCTGCACATTGTAAACAAAAGAAAATTGCAAGACTAGCATCTGTCTCCCAAGTGTGCCTAAAACGCACTATTTCTTCCATTTGATATGTATGATTAGGGCTGACCTTGATTTACAAAAATAAAATCAAATTAGAGCAGAAAAATAATACAATATATAATATTTAATAGTTTGATTTATAGGTGTGCCTTTTTCGCACACTTGGTGACAGATGCTAGTGTTTTTGAACATTTGACCTAGCGCCAAAAATAATAATGCAAATTAACCAGTGTTGGAGTAAATCATTGACATATGCCAGGATGAAAAAATCAAATAATATGTGATCCACTTTTTATGTGGTATATTGAAAAAAAAAAATTTTTTGTGTTTTTTGCATCCAAAAAATGGTTTGTTTACATTACAAACACGGCACTTAAAGGGTTAAAAAATGTGATAATTATTGTGTATTTGGTATTTTTATTTATGGCTCAAGTTGATGAAATAGAAAAAAGTGTAAAAGAATGGAAAACAAACTGTATGAAAATTTTTTTGACATTATTCCACAAGTGTGCCAAAAAGGCACACTTGGTGCTTAGTAAGGGCCTTGCTGGACGGGATACCGGAGGGTTAATGTGTTGGAATGAGCGTTTCTCAATTCATTCACCAGGGGGCACCACTCTGAATTAACCATACAGGGCAAATACCACGAAGAAGAGTAAAGTTATTTGAGAAGAAGAAAGTCAGTAATAACAAACACAGAGACGACAGAGGTAACACTAATGTGATACTTATATTGCAGCGTTTTTGCTAGTGAAGTTTAAAAGCTTAGCTTCAGCAGGTAGAGAAAAGACAAATGAGTGATAAGTTTTGTTTTCACTTCCGCTGGCGGCAGTCCGCACTGCTCCGTACCCCTCTCTGTCTGGGTACGCATCCGCCAGCACCTGGAAAACAGATGGAATGTACGCAGAGGACGGACAGAACCCTGCGTACGTATCTGTCTGTGTCTTTAACGTTATTTGCAGTCAGCGTTACTTTTATCTCCATCATTTATTTTGAAAAATCTCCACACTCTTCACTCTCCACACACATTATTCCACCACCATGTACCTGCTGCACTGAACTGTGAATGTCACACGGCCGTAAGTGGTATCGGTGTATTTATATTGGATATCTTTTACAAGTACGAATATGAGTACACACACTGAGTATCGGACCCGATGCCCTATACTCGTATCGGTGCATCCCTAATATGTTGGATTAAAATGGACACCTCCGTAAAGAAATGTTCAGCTGCTTTGCACTGTTAGAGCTTTAGCAACATGGAAATGGTTAAGGCTTATTTGTTACTGCACCCTTGGGTCAAGATTTCTCAAAACATCCTTCTCTTCCTCTTAACATTCTCCTGTTTTGTCTGGTGTTCGGTTAATCTGATGCAATGAAAAGGCCTTTTTATTCAGATACGCAAACAGCTGCTGGTGAAGGGTAAAGAGTCAGGACAAACATTCCTCACCAAATAAAAACAAGTGTCCTTGAAAGCACATGACGCTAGCAAGTGCAGTGCCCGACATGAAGAAAATAAGAGCACAAAATCTTAGGGAAAAACAAAGGAGAGCATTGAAGAAGGGGTTCATCGCCCTCGACTACTTCAAAGACTTAAAAGACTGTCTCTCTGGGGTCCTGAGGAGGACTCGGTACTGAGAATGAAGGATCTTGCTCCAGGAAGTAAACAGGGCCCTGAGTAAACAAAAAGCAATTCTTAAGTCTCAAAGGATGGTGTGTGGGATGTAAGAGGATGTTACTGTCAGAAATGAAGCTGTTAATCAAGTGATAAGGAAGTCTGGCACGGAATGAGTGGAAGAAACCTGACAGTACGTAGAGGATGTGGAAGCTGAAGAAGCCATAATTGATAACTGATTTAAGTTGTTAGTCTCAGGTGCGAGATACAGGACAAAAGGAGGTTCTATCCAGATTTAATTAAACAATGGGAGGTGCAGTAACTGAGGGCTATTGTTCCATGACTGCAGCATCTCTCAACCTTGTAATTAAAGAAACCATTAGGATCCAAACAATAGGATGGGATCAAACAGGAACATTGCATCATTGATCAAATTCAGTATGGAAACTGTAGCTAACAACTAAACAAATAACGGAGTTAAACTGTCATAACCATCGCAGTGAAATGGGAATATACTCACAAAACAAATGAGACACAATGTAGAGGCCTAGTCCACCTGTTAGTCCTGCTTTGTCCACATGAAGTCACATGACGTCCACAATTTAAGTGCTGCTAAGAGTATGTCAGACCAACAGGTGGCGCTATAACCCTCACAACCCAATCAGACCCCTGGAACAAAAGATTTTCCACTGACAGTATCAGCATGAGACACCTTGACAAGGGTTGGTTTAATTTCCATTGCAGGTAAAGTATCCTCCTTGTCATGTTTGGTCCAAGGTTATAATAGTTTTGGATTTTTCATTTTAGTTTAGTTTTATTTAGTTTTGACTTTTTTTTTCTCTAATTCAGTTAGTTTTAATTAGTTTTTAGAGCAGGTTTCCTAGTTTTTATTAGTTTTCGTTATTTTCTAAATGCTTAGTTTTTGTTTAGTTTTGTCAAATCTTTTATCTTCTTTGCTGTCATATTCAAATAAATCCCAGACAGGACTCTGCTGCTTTCTCCCAACTTTAGTCTCCATGTTTCCAGGTAGAGTGGGAACCAGAAGACGACTCTAAATGACATGTGATGAGAAGTGATGGATCGTTAAATATCATATGGTGCCAGCAGCTAAAATTGCTTGAGGGAAATAAATCAATTTCATATCAATCCGACATTGACAAAGACAAAAATGAAGGGAATGTTATCCATAATTTTTATACGTTTTAGTTAGTTTTATAAGCACACAATACAGTTTCAGTTAGTTATCGTTTTTTTCTTTTAATTATACTTTTTATTCATTTCAGTTAATGAAAATGCTTTTTCAGCTCTAGTTTTCGTCATTTTGTTAGTTTTCGTTAACGACAATAACCTTGGTTTGGTCATTATATTCAGCTGAAGTCCAACCCCTTCTGGTTGTGCCACATGGGACCTTATTTAACCCTTTCATGCATAGTGGTCACTACACTGGACAGTTTATTCTTCAGCTGGTCTCTTTTATATTCATGGATTTTGTTGTTTTAGTTCCATATCAGCCAACACAGTGGACGCTTATTCATCATCCCATACACTGACATTCATACTGTCACTGTATCTTTTCTGTTCTTGATAAACCTGATCTGCAGTTACATGTTTTAGTGTAAATCAATTGCTAATTGTTATGAGACTGTAATTAACAGTTTTCTGAAACAAAACTTTTTTTTTTTTGCATATCCTCCTGAGACTCAGCAAGGCATTTTGTCTTCTATAGGGGATAAAAGTCTGTCAGTTTAACTAAAATGCTGTCCATTGCAAAGGACATTCCATTAAAAAATCAATCAGTAAATAAAAATTATTTTTAAAATGTATCTGAAAAAATGGTTGCATTATGCAGTTTCCAATCAAGACCATTTTTTAGTGTAAAAAAGCTAAAATTGTCAATTTCCTGGGTCTCAGAGGATATTATCTCCATGAAATGAGTAGTAACTAGTATTTGAGTATGATAAAATGTGACAAAACATCAGATTAGCAGCATTAAAAATGTTTTTATTCATCGTTTTCACACAGTATATCACTTTGTGATGATGAGTTTTAAATACATGTGTCTTTGCTTCAAAAATTAAACGCATGGTGTCCAGCTGAGTGGACATTTTTGTAACTCCATGAAAAATAGGTTCATTAAAAAAAAAAAAAAAAATTCAATTGCATTGTTTCTTTAATGCCTAAAGAGGAATTAAAACACTCAAGAAAAAAATATTGACTAAGGTTCTCATAATTCATGCATGACAGGGATAAAAAATAAATAAATAAAAATACATTACAGTCAATGTCAAGAAACAACTGGCAATTTTACAAGTCAAGGAAGGCACAATTTGTTGTAAACATGAAGTATAAGACTGAAAATACAACTATAGGAGGAAGCTTACACATAAAACTCCCAGAATCTCCAAAATAGATTACTATCTTTAGAGTTTTACAGGTGAGAATGTATGCAAATGTTTAGACTTCAAACCCATTTATCCAATCAAAGCTGATTCTAAAATTTGATCTACTGTTTTCAGAGATGTCCTGCTAGCTTGGCATAGTGTTGTTAATGCAGCAGTGGTTGTGGATCAACTGATATATGATCTGCATGATTGTTTTTACATCCCATTTAGTATCACTTTGGCTAGCTTGGAACCTGGCATAGATGATGCTACAAATACTGTGTCCTAACACCTGATGGTCCCTGCTCTAATCCAGTGGAAAGGCCAAAAAATCTGGGCTCTGCTGAGTTTCATCCAGCTGATGCCCTCAGTGGAAATGTAAAAGTTACTCTTCCCTTGCACGTTGCGAAGTCTTTATTTCTCATAATTGTATATTTATGTATTTTTACAAAAATCCTGTTTGCAAGGATTGCATCAGCTAAAGAAAATGACTCACACTCTGATATCACACGAAGGAGACTCTTCTAATGTTGTAAGCTAAAACTCAGTTTTTCCAGTCCACATGGGAGCACTTTTAGTTTCTGAATGCTGGGATCCTTGAGGGACTTTTCCTAGAAGTCCGTTATGTGTGATCTAAACCTGGATGTGCGTGTGGATGACAACACATAAGCCATAAAAAACTGCATTTAGTAAAATAAATAAATGACTACTTTACATGTGCTAAAGCAGGGGTGTCAAACTCATTTTGGTTCAGGGGCCATATTCAGCCCAGTTTGATCTCAAGCCGGCCAGATCAGTACAATAATGACATAATAACCTATAGATAATGACAAATCCAAGTTTTTCTTTTTGTTTTAGTACAAAAAAAAAAAAAAAAAACGCAATCAAATTATGAAAATATTTACATTTTACAAAAAAGATGTGAATAACCTGAGAAAACGGAAATGTCATTTGAAAAATTAGTGCAATTTTAACAATATTATGCCTTGACTTATTATTTCTACATGTACATTTACACACAGTGTTACATAAACATTTGGTAACAGGAAGAATATTGTTAAAATTTTGGAGTTTGGAACTAAAATTTGAACAATTTCTACGCTATTTGCATCTCTTATTATTAGTAACACAACTACAGATCACAGTGGATCCATAAATGCACAAAACATTTAGTAACAGGCAGAATATTGTTCAAATTGCACATTTCAGGTTGTTCATCTTTGTTTTTATTTATGTATTTATTTGCATTTTATTGTGAAAGAATAGTTTAGTAAATGTAAATATTTTCACAGTGTAATGTTATTTTTTTCACTTAAATTTTTTCCACATAATTTTTCCCAAAGAAAATTTGTAGTTGTCATTATTTATGGGTTTATTGTGTTGTTATTTTTACTGCAGATCACATTGGTCTGTATGTGGAACCTGAACCAAAAGGATTACAACAACCTGGACTGTTCAGGTTAATTTTTGCACTTTCATCCCGCGGGCCGGAATGGAACCTTTGGCGGGCCAGATCTGGCCCCCGGGCCGCATGTTTGACACCTGTGTGCTAAAGGCTTAAATGGCTTTCTAGAGCTTCAGCAAAACTTAGTCTGAATTTATGTAAAGGAAATCAATATAAAGATGTGTAAATGCTTCTAAATATTGACTAAACTATACTCTATTTAAAGCCACCCATCTGTTTGACTGTTTGCATCTTTATTAATAAGAACTACACAAATAAATTTCTATTGGTGCAACACACAACAGAGGCGAAACACACCGAGGGAGTATTATAGGACATCTTCTATCAAGACAACTTTTTCAGTTTTCTTCACAGAGAGTCATTACTGACGGGATCATGAATCGTTTAATCAATAAGACCTCTTGGTTCATTCTCTCTGGAGCTAATGGTAAATGCAATGGGACTCTGGGAAGCAATTCTCATTAACAGAAACTAGCTTTTAATGATGTCCCCTCTCATTACGACTGATGATAAGAATTGATTTCGCTGCTGTCCATTGACTGCCTACTCTGTGACCTTTGGGCCCACAGTTACATTGGTTAAACTGTAAGCCTGCCAGGGTGTTTTTATATGAGGTCAGCTGCCTTACATCTGTCACTGCGAGCCCACACATTTAGCAGGACGAAGGGGGAAGGAGAAGGGATAAGCGTAATAATCCCAAGTTATGAAGGGGAAAGTTCAGAGATAAAGTGAGCGGACATTAAGGGGATGGAAATAATGGTAAACTAAGCCATTTGACGTTGATGCTGATGTTGCACTCTGTAACCTTTAGCTGTCCTGGGGCTCTGTCTCCCAGCTGATGTCACTGTGCCGGTCTAGCCCTTCCTAGATGCCGTTTAGCTCTCTCTGTTGACCCACTATAGCCTGCAGGTAGTGTAATAATGACAAATGACTGACAGAGCCAGTACCTTGTTGTCAGTGTTCGGAGGCCCTGAGAGGTCCTCGGTGGTCATTACAGAAATCCACGAGCACTGCAGGGGATGCCCCAGATGAGCTTTCTTCTGTCTCCTCAGCTCACCTCTTTATATGCTAATGCCGGTGTGAAGCAGTCCGATGTGCTAATTTGTAACAGCCTGGCCAATCAGTGGGGAGCTCTCACGTTACCATGGTGGAACTCAGCAGGAGCCCCCTGGTACTAGCATGGGCTCTAAAGGGGGCAGGTGGAGAGCAGGGCCATTCGGTCCTTGTCCTGTCCTGTCAACTCAGCTCCTTCATCTGACTCAGGGCACCAGCTGTGCCCCACTTCCACAAGTCGTGACCTCAAGATAACCACCCCAGAGAGGTCACTTTACCTCATTTAGATCTGCAGACTCCCCTATGAAGTGTGAAACGACCGCTGGTCAATATTAAAGAAGTACTAATTTTGTATTGGTGTATGAAACTGGGTATATTCAAGATAAAAGAGGAGCTTAGAGAGAGTTTATTGAATTATGTGACTCACTGTGGGGCAGCATTGTGCAGGGAATCAAAGTCGTCTCACAGCAAGAATGTCCTGGTTTGATTCTAGCACCTTTAGTACGTTGTCTCCATGGGTTTTTTTTCCAAGTTCTCCAGCTTCCTCCAACCATCAATCTTTAACCTTTGCTTTGGACATTAAACACAGTTGAACCCGGACAGTGTATCACGCTGCCCTGTCCGCCTCCAGAGCATTTTAGGTCACTCACTCTTTAGCCTTGTGCCACCACAGTTTTGTTAAAGATAGTTTTTCAGGGGGATTTTGCGTATAAATATATTTAAATCTTAAGATTTTGATTTTTTTAAAAAATGGAATTATGCATTTTAAAACACAAACTATAAATGCTATGCTTGGGTCTGAATTCTTCATTAATTCAACTCCACAGGTCCATCTTCAACCCTATTTCTGAGTAATGACACCAGAAAGGTCATTTTGAGTGCTGGCCTATTAAATGCAAATGAGCCACTTCACACTCCACCCCCTCCAGATTGTTGATTGTGCTGCTCTGTCCCGTTCAGTCACTTATGTTCGTTAATACAACCAACAACTGAATATTTTGGGTAATTGACTTGAAGTTTGGACATATTTTCAGTTTTTACTACAATCACTGCTGCTGATAAACAATTATGTCGTACTCGGAGAAATGTTCGTCAGAAGTCTTGACCTTATATGTGCAAATGTTGTGACGTGACTAGTTGTAAACCTAACAAATTAAGCAGGAATTAAAACAGGTTGTAGAAATCCACTTGATTTTTGCCAAAATGAATATAAAGATAGCTTTGCAGCACCTGGAGGGTTCAAATTCAGACTTTTTGAACTATTACAGTCCCCAAATACACAAACAAATGTACCAAAGACTAATAAAAGTGGGTTTAGCAAAATATGACCCCTTTTACAGGTTAACTTGTCAGTCTAAATCACCCATAGGTGTAAATGTAATTGCGAATGGTTGTTGGTCTGTACATGTCAGCCTTGAGACAAACTGCTTTCATCTATCCAACATCCCAGCAACCCTCGAGGACTAAGCAATTTGGAAAATGAATGACTGAATGATCCACTGTGTTTAATATACGTAATTTGTTGTTTATATCTATTTACCCAGTGAAGGATGTAACGGCAGGCAATTAAAAGAACAGTATGTAATTCCTGCTGCTCAAGTCTCTCAATCAAAGCAATAATGAAAGATAAAGTTGTATACGACACTGTTTTTAACATCTGTACCAATGAAATCAATCTGAGGTAACTAAGGCATAAATCATCTCTACTGGTAAGATCATGTATTAAAGTTTTATTCACATTAAGTTCAGTGATGCATATTCACACATGCACACTCTGAAATAACTGCAAGTGACATTAACTAACTTAATGGCACCATTGGCAAGGGTCCAAATGAAATGGAGCACTGCATGGATAAAATTACAGATTTTTTTACGAATTGTAACATTTTTGGAAACATAAGATTTAATACAAATCAACAAAATACACAATATAGACCAACAGGCACTAAAAACAACAACTTTATGCATTAATTTTTGAGCTTAGATATGAAATACTATGCCTCTGTTTTCCATGCATTAAATACTGTATATACTTGTATAAGGTGTGTGCATAATCATGGACAAAGTGTTTATTTATGGATGTGAGGTCTTTAAATTTAAAGATGATAATATTTTTGGTCAATGTTCACCAATAAATAAATACCGGACACAATGATGGGAATTGTAAGAGAAATGAATAGTGATATGATAATAATATGCCGCGTTTTCACTACGTGGTATCAGCTCGACTTGACTCGGCCTTTTGCGTTTCCACTACAAAAAAGGACCTGAAATCTGGTACCCGGTACTAGTTTTTTGGTATCGACTCCGATTCTAAAACGTGACGTGTAAACAGTGCAGGCCACTGATTGGTCAGAGAGTTGTCTCTGTGACCCGTCATTTTACAAAAACAGATGCGGAAGTTTACAGTAAATATGTGGGTAGGTTAATCCACATGATGACAGCCCAAAAAAATACACCATGGTTTGTCGAGGAGGTTCAGATGTAAAAATTCAGCATGAGCTTGACGAGAGAACACGAAACGAGCGAGTTTATTAGCAACTCTCTGAGCAGATGACACGGAAGTAACACGCCACATCGCTATAACGACCAGGTACTGTAAAGTCGGAAGTATCCTGTAATGCAAACGGTCCCCAGGAATAGGACCTGGTACACAAGTCGAGATGAGCAGAGTCAGTTTCTATGTAGTGGAAACGCGGCAATAGATGTAAAAATAGGACCAATGGCCCTGTAGCTTACCGGCCAAATTAAAAGCTTTGGGAAATGTATCCAGATCCCAATTATTATCACCCACTTATGTGTATTTATTATATTACAGAAATAGCCCATGTTTTGGTCATATTCCAATCAGATCTGTAAAAAATTCCAATTCCAACTTGATATCATTGATACTTACTGATTTATTGGATCAATCCACTTCCTATCTGTTATAATGGGAAAATTTTTCAAAGTTGCACCAAATCCAGAATAAGATCCGGATCGAAATAATTTCAATACCTTGTGTTGACATCATCATACAGAAGCTGTATACCAAGTTTGAAGTCAATCAGAACTGGAGTTTCTGAGAAGAAGACGATTGAAATGTTTTCCCCATAAGAGCCCATGTTAAATTTTCCGTAAGTTCCCGGATCCAGAAGAAGATCCTGATCAGCATGTGGACATTATGTTTTGGTCAGCTCCCCATCAGGGCTGGACTGTAGAAATTTACACTGGATATCATTTATATTTACTGAGTTATTGCATCCATCCACTTCCTATCTCTTATAATGGGGAAATTTTTCAAAGTCACACCAAATCCAGAATCAGATCCAGATCCAAATAATTTCATTAACTTTTGTTGACATCATCATAAAGAATCTGTATACCAAGTTTGAAGTCAATCGGAATTGTAGTTTGAGAGAAGAAGACGATTGAAATTTTTGTAACAGATGACAGACGACGACAACAGACGACGCTGCCGGATGCCACATGACGACAATAGGCCCTTTCCCTGCTGTGAGCTGAACACCGATTTATTCTGTATGTTTTGTGATTTCCACCTGAAATGGACCGGACGGACTCGTCTGTTTTTCTGAACCTGCAGCTCATTTGTGTCTTGGTTCATCATCTACTGCTGTTTACAACAGCCCAGCTCAGACAGGTCACATCACACTGGTAGGAATCTGTCATCATGTGTTCTGTTATTCATTTTATCATTTTTATTACTTTTCCTGTAGGAAAGTGAAAAAGGGACCGGGACCGTGGAGTTCCAGACCGGCTGTCCTGGACTAGCTGGACCAGACCCTGGTCCAAAAGCCTGAACCTTTCACACGTGTTTATTTCCCTTTTAATCTCAAGGCACCTTGTTTTTTGTTTTTTTTTTTGCACTTTTGGTTTTGTTTCAATTTTTAATAAAAGAAAATCTAACCTAATACTGTCTGTTCATTTACAAGGCATCAAAATATGAGTATAAGTACTTTCATCAGTCATTTGCAGTTGAATTAAATGCAGGCATTTGAGTAAATCTGTCTGACTATAGGGTTGAACCTGGACTATATCTGTAAAACAATAGAAATGAAACAGAACTATCCATCACATTGAAAGTTAGATGTGATTGAGTTTAAGGAATGAGAAATTGAAAATGCATGTTCTACCATTTTTAAATACAAATTAAGAATATATAATGATGGTTAACTTCATTTAAAATGTATTCCAGATGGATTAAGTGATTTACCAACCAGTAAAATATTAAGCCCAACCCGTCCCCTTAAGGTAGTGTGTCATTTTATTGAACTAGAGGTTAGTTTGTGAATGGACATGAACAGGACTAGTTTCTTTTACTGCTCCCTCATACATCCTCAACCTGATTTGAATAAATTACCTTGAACTTCCGGGTGCGGTGGAAACCCACCCAGGAACTCTTTTACCCCAAAAAGTTCCTGGTAAATAAGTTCCTGGTAATAAAGTTCCTGGGCCTTTTGGTGGGATAGGGCCTAACAGCTTATGGCCTGTCAGCCGGTAAAATAAAAATGAATGAATGGATATTGATATGTGAGTTATGCATATTTTATTTTTATTATATATTTTTATACCTAATATCACTATTTATTACTATTACTATTTATGACTCCGTATCCTGATAGTGCACCTACATTTCATTGTACATTCTGTATAATGACATTATAGTATCTTATCTTAAAAAAATAATAATGATCAATGCTCAGAATTAAATAAATGAATAAATAAATAATAGTGGTTAATGTCTTCATTGGGGTAACGTAATGTAATGACTGTATTTGAGTGTATTTCTTTTTACATAAATCCATTAAACCACTTGGGGACATTTTGATGCTAATGTAAGTAGCAGGATAAAAGAGGTCCCCCCCCCCCCCCCCCCCAATTCTGAAAGGCCACAAGTACCCTCATCCACAACAATCACCTCAAAATGAACCAACTTTTCATTGAAGACACTCGCTCAACAATAAGACTGGGCTTCCTTTCAAAGTGCCGTCAAATCATTCATTCTGTCGTTAATGAGCTGTTGTAAAAACACATTGTCTTTGCCAGTGGGAATGAGAAGCAGCAGGGGGGAGGGGGAAGCTAAATTTGGGGTGGTTGACTCTATTCACAGGAAACTTCCACTGTAAAGAGCTGTCTACACAACACCCCACAACCACCACCCCTACTCCATAGGTCCACACTCTCACTGCTACCTATAGGCCCAGGCTCCAATTAGTCCATGCAACCCAGTAAGAAGGGAAGTAATTGGGCTGTTTTCCTGTTAAAGGATGAGACATGGGACCTGGGTTCTTTTCAGTGAGGATCGAATGGAGGAGAAGACAGAAAGACAATAGCATTAGGTAGACTCTCTCACAGAGGCCTTCACAGCTCTTTGCCTACTAAATTGGCAGTAAAAAGAGGATAATGGCAGATTGATTAGGACTAATTCTTCAGCTAACATCATTTGCTAACAATTTTCACTCTTTTTTTCTCATCAGTGCTTTTGGAGCGAAAAGGGAAAGTGCTTTCACATGCAGTAAATCACACATTATGGTCCATGTTGGAGACTAAAAAAATCCCACAATACACTTTTGTTCTTAAAAATACTGGTACTCAACAGCAATTACTCTTGAAAGTGAGTGTTATTTGTTGAACGCCATTAACGTGAAAGTCACATAAATCCAAAATGAACACCATAGATACCCACAAAAGGGGAAGAGGGGGGGAAAAGAAGTGCGATTGGTTGACAGATGAAGGATTGTGCAGACTTGTCATCTTTACTTAAACCCAAAGACAGACTAACATTAAGGAACCTCATTTGGATCCTTATGCCATGTGAATGGGTTTAGAGCCCAATCAATCTTCACTTGCGGGTTGTTAAAACGAGTCTGTCAAAACACTGAAAACTTGGCACGGCAATAAAACAGCAAAACAATTTGCACTTATCAGAAATTAAAGGGCAGAGCTGCAGACGTCATGGAATGTCGGCACACTGTGGTTGATGGTGGCAGGAAAAACCAAATGAGGATCATTAACTGGAAATAAAATTCTGGCAAGTAGGTACATGCCTTACAAAGAGGGCAGTTCTCTGGGTCTGTAGCCCCAGACTTGAAAACAAAGGTTTACAAAATGGATTTACTTGACATGACACATTAATCAAAAGTATTATAGTCACTCACACCTTTACCTGAAAAAGTCTAACAACCCTAACTGTCCCATGTCACTCATGATGTATATTTCCCAAATTAGGGCCCAATTAGAAGTAATGGCCCTTGCAGTGTAAAATTTATTACCATGTGGATTTGATTAAGTATCGCAAGTGCTGTGGACTGATTGTTATTTCTGAGGGTATGCAATGTTGTAAAGCATTGCAGGAACGTTCAAGAACAGGCTTTCCAGAGCTGATGTAGATGCTAGTTTCTAAAGAGAAAGAACAGGAATGATACATCTACCAAAGGACTTAAGAAACCTATTCACCAGAATCAAATGTTGGAATAGTACACTGTAAGAAATGACTGTAGAATTAACACCAAAAAGTTGTAAAATTGTAACATAAAAAAACTGTAAGTGACAATACAATGCAAAGTTGTTTATTTGAAAAGATTTTTGTGTTTACGATTAAATCAAATATAGCTGTAGTTTTTACAGGAAGAGTATGTGAACAAAACCAGATTTGTATGTAGAAATGATGTATTGCTATTGTTTTTAGAAAATAAAACTGTAAATTGAAATACAATGTGGTGCCGTTTAAATTGGAAAGACCATAATGTTGAAATAACGGCATATTTGCTTTTTCATATATATAAAAAAGTTATAAAAAAGTAAACATTTAACAGTGTAACATTTTAAATTTGTAAATTAACAGGTTGGTAGAGTTGGTAGAGCGGCTCGTCCAGTAACCAAAGGGTTGGTGGTTCTAATCCTGGCTCCGACTGTCCATATGTTAAAGTGTCCATGGAAGACACTGAACCCTAAATTGCTCCCAGTTGGATCTGGTGGTTTTGGAAAGTGCTTTGGACACCATGAAGGTGGAGAAAATGTGCTAAATAATAACAATAATAATAATAATAATAATAATAATAATAATAATAATAATAATAATAATAATAATGCATCGGTTTTATATAGCGCTTTTCTAAGTACTCAAAGACGCTTTACAATAAACAACCAAGGGACAAACATACATCAAATGGGTAAACAGATATGAAGTTATACTAAATGGTGATTGAAGAACAAATACAGAGACAAATACTGACAGAAAAAATTAAATAAATAAGATTTAAAAAAAAATTGTGCAGTCAATTTGCCATTTAAATCCAGTGTTAAATATACATGTTTAAAATGTTCAGTCTACATTTTACTCCATAAATATGTTTACAGTTGGATGTGTTTTTTACAGTATTCTTCTGGAAACCACAGCTGCCAGTTTTTTTTCCGTAAAAACAACAGGATTTTTTTTACAGTGTATGTTTCAGAAAACTATAGACAAATGTACCTGAACAAAAGGTACATTTCACATTGTCATTTTCAATTAGCAGTTGCATTGATTAGCTTAGTTGTTGTGTTGATAGACTTCTCTTCAATGCGCTCTGCCAGTGTTGTTTGATGCGCACAGCTTGATCCTGTCTAATTTCTAACAATGTTGGCGACCATCTGGATGCTTTTTAAAAGAGAATTTGCTGCTCAGTCATTGTGTTATGTGTGCTCGCTGTCGCTGTTCATGATTCAGCCCAGCAAACAACCATATTAGAGTTACAAAAGGAAGCTGGGTTTAATGTTTGCAATATGATTATTTTCATCTTAATTTTCCAGATTAATTGGGATTTTTATCATTGACAACTCTCATGGATACTACATTCCCCGGGTAGGGGTTTTTTATCAGTGCCAGGGTCCAGGATGAAAACTAAAGAGGACCAAACATTTCATACTGTCGTACTGTTGTTTTATCTATTAGTAGTAGTGGTATTGTAAAATGGTTTGAAAAACATGCAATAACAACATTTTAGTCTGGCATCAAGACTTGTTCAGTCTTAAAAGGGTCATATTTTAACCCACTTTTATTAGTCTTTGGTACATTTATTTGTGTATTTGGACCCTAATAAGTTCCAAAAGTTTGAATTTGAACCCTCCAGGTGCTGCAAAGCTATCTTTATATTCATTTTGGCAAAAATCGAGTGGATTTCTACAACCTGTTTTAATTCCTGCGTATATAAATAGTTATGTCACGAGATTTGCACGTATAAGGTCAAGATTTATGATGAACATTTCTCAGATTACGACATAATTGTTTATCAGCAGCAGCGGTAGTAATCCATACTGAAAATATGTCCAAACTTAGAGTCGATTACCTAAAATGTTCAGTTGTTGGTTGTATTAATGAACACATGTGGTTGAACAGGACAGAGCAGCACAGTCAACAACCTGGAGGGGGTGGGGCATGAAGTGGCTCATTTGCATTTAAAGGGCCAGCGCTCAAAATGACCTTTCTGGTGTCATTACTCAGAAATAGGGTTGAAGATGGACCTGTGGAGTTGAATTAATGAAGAATTCAGACCCAAGTGTAGAATTTACAGTTTATGTAGACCACAGGGAAATGTTTTAAAATGCATAATTATGTCCGCTAAGGAACAGCAGAGGTTATGTTTGCATCAGGGTTTGTTTATCTGTCGCTGTTAGCAAGATAACTCAAAAAGTTATGGACAGATTTTGGTGAAATTTTCAGGAAATGTTGATACTGACACAAGTAATATTATTAAATTTTGGTGGTGATCGGGATGGGAACTGATCTGCCTTTTCTAGTTCTATTTTTAAAAAAAAAGCTAAATATCACTTCTTTAACATTTAAGTATATTTATATCCAAAATCTCCCTGAAAAACCATCTTTAACAAAACTGTGGTGGCACAAGGCTAAAGAGTGAGTGAACTAAAATGCTCTGGAGGCGGACAGGACAGCGTGATCCACTGTCCGGGTTCAACTGTGTTTTAATGTCCAAAGCACAGGTTAAAGATTGATGCCTGCCTTAATCCCCATCTCCTCCCACACACACACACTCACTTTCTCTTCCTTTGTCTCTCCATCCAAAAAGCAGAATCAAAGGGAGCATTGAACAAACCTTGAGTGCCAGCACACCCCATTGCACATGAAAACCTGATAGGTCCCTTTCGAGCCTTTAGAGGTAAGCCCTGAACTTTGAGGTCCTCATTGTCTCAGTGCACTTTGACACAGGGTAACAATGAAAGCCCTATCTCCAGGCTTAGAAGACAGGGCAGAAAACTATTCAACCTGTCATTAGCCTTTCTGCTTGGCTCTGGAAGCCCGAGAATGGGGTAGTTCCACCGTAACACCCTGCCCCGTACACCTCATACACAACCCTCCCCAACAGACCGACTACCCTGCAGCGGTACAACCCCCTTTTGTCCTATTGTCGTATGAGTGATGGATTCTGGCGGATGGGAAGAAAATGAGGGCCACAGAGGGTTTCGTAGGCTTGATTGGCAACTTTGGCTACTCAAAATGTCAAGAGAGAAGGGAGAAATAACAAGGGTACACCTAAATGGGCTGGTCCCAAAAGGAGTGAGGGCAAGGGGCACAGTGTTGACACATAATCATAATGATAAAGAAAGAAGTCCCCGTAGAGAAACCTGGTGTGCTGCTCGGCCTTTTCTCTGGTGGGTTAACTTGATCTCCTGTGAATACTCATGGAGGATCATGCAGATATTTCGGGGGCGTAGAAGAAGCTGACAGTGTTTTACGGAGACCCCTTTTGAAGCACAAGGGGCATTATAAATGCTAAAGACCCAGCCAGACCCAGCTGATCACCATAGCCTGCAGCAATCAATAAGTGAATGGAGACCAGGTGGTGATGGCGCCATTCAGAAAGAAAGGAGGAGGACTCCGATTTTACCAAGTGGGGGCGTGAGTGAATACACAATGAAAGTGGGAGATCATAAAAGTGACTGGACGCTCTTGCACACATCAGCAGCAAAAGCTTTGATTAAGTGAAAGCCAAGACAGAGAAAGATCAATAGAAGAGGGGACAATGTTTGAGCCCTAAGGGTAGTTATAAGTATGGGGGCAAACAAAGACCACACTTACCAGCATTAGGGGTAACACTATGAGGCGCTAGGGTATGCACTGACATTTTTTAACTTTAGTCATAATTTACTGGTAGGACTGTAATTATCTGACATTTTAAACTTGAGTCTAGCAAAGTTGTAAAATGAGTAGGTTAGTCTGTACACTGCATATTATTTACACTTATCACCCAGCCAGCATGTCCATGTGGGCCCCAGATCTGATACGGGATGCATATAAGGGTCCCATGTGGGTTTGTCCGCAGTTTCCATGGTGGCCCCACATGTGTTCGCCCATATCAGAATCAAAATCAGAATCAGAATCTCTACCGTTATAGTGCCAAGTACAATGAAATTGAGGCAAAGCTCTCAAGTTCAGTGCAAGAATTTACAGACAGACAACAAATATCATTTACATTTACGCATTTGGCAGACACTTTTTTCCAAAGCAACTTACAGGGGAAAACCAATCAAATCAATCAATCAATCAATCAAATATCAGTAAAACAACAACAAATATCAGTAAAAGGCACAGCTATTCACATTAAAAAAATAAAAAGTATTGCAAACTAAGATATTTGCAAAACATCGAATTTAAGTAGTGCGAATAACATGACAAATAGCGCAAATGACATGAAAGATAAATATTGTGGGATAAATAGTGTGAAGAATAAATCATATGATATATTCAGATCTCTGATTCAGATTCTGATGTGGGCAAACAAATGTGGGGTCACCATGGAAAATGCGGACAAACCCAAATGGGACCCTTATATGCAGCCCAAATGTAACCCTTCTGGGGTCCACATGGACATGCCGGCTGGGCAGCCATGACATTATGACCACTGGAAAGATGACACAGTAATAATGTTTATTATTTTGTTGCAGTGGCACCTTTTAGTGGAAATGATCTATTGGGCAAGCGAGTGGATATTTAGGCCTCAAAGTTGAAATGTGTAAGGAATTGAAGGACTTTGATAAGGGCCAAATGACTGAGCATCTCCAAAACTGAAGAAGTCTTGTTATCTTGTTAGGTGTTTAGAGACTGCAGTGGTTAGTACCAGGACAGAAGTGGTCTATAGAAGGACAAACAGACTTCAGTCCATTGGAGAATCTGTAGGATACTGTGGACAAACAAATCTGATCCAGATACCACAGTATACCTTCAGAGTCCAGTAATAATAATGTAATGTTCCCATATATTCTCAATTCTGGTTGTCCTTCCATAGAGCACTTTTTGTAGGTGCTACCACTGTAGTCCGAGAAGACTAATTATGCAGATGTACATTTAGCCATCACCATTTGACACTTGTAAAAATCATTCAAATCCTTCCACTGTCCATTTTTCTGCTTCCAACACAGCAACTTTGAGGACTAAATGTATCTATTTATTTATTAGGGACAGTGCATATTAATGAGCATCTACAACAATTGCGGCTGTAAATATGACAGATTGTAGCAACAGTGCTAATTTCCATCTGTAGTCCCTAGACAGGTGACGAGAAACGCAACTGACAAAAGGCAAAACGTCATAAAAACACAAAGTAACACAGTGAGGACAATCTACTGATGTTCACAGGCTTGGTTTTCCTTCATCCAATGTTTAACTTGTGATTTGAAGGAGGCGTATGATTGTGAGTCTCTTATTTTTAAGTGGTAAACTGTTCCAATATTTAGTCCCAGTGACTGAAAGCGTTCACTTGCTGAAAGGTTCCATTATAAGGAAAATATGAAAATTATTATCATTCTACCTGTGCACTTGTTACAGTCACATGTACACAGGTTGCAGTTTATTAATAATTTTTCTCTGTTTTTTTTTTTTTTTTTTTTTTGTGGGGGGGGTGGGGTGGGGTGGGGGGTAGCAGCAGTTATATACGTAGGGTTGCGGTCCATAAGTAGGTCCGTAAGTAGTGTGAAACTTTACATACTTTCAACGTCCTACTCCTGGGTTCTATTCCTTTCTTATACAGCGCATCTTACATGAAATTTTCACAACTTCTAACTTATATCCACTGGACCCCCTCCACTGCTCTATGGCCCCCCGACCAAAAATGGGCCCAATGAATTTGTCACGTTTAACCCCTCCCCTTATGGCGTGGGGACGTTCGCGAATTCTGAGACTGCCGACAGTTCGGTTCAGGTGAACGTTAGTGCCATTTATGTAGGATATAAGTGTAAGAAAATTGTCACAACCTGCTGTTATTTACATTGGTTGGTTGCCCCCCCCCCCCCCCCCCCCCCAGGATGAAATTCATTGAGCAGAACTAGGGATGTAAAAACCAGAGGAGGGATTGACCCCCCCCCCCCCCCCCCCCCAACAAATTGCACCCTGCATGTACACACCATCTACTATAAATTTAAAAATATTAACACCAATAATCACCGTTCTTTGTAATTGTCAAGTGAATTTGAAGGAAACTTTCAAAACTGTTCAGAAGGTGGTGATAGATGCTACTTTATGTGTGACTAATAAAAATAGAAGTAGTGGTTCGGGTAGACTGTGTGTGTGTGTTTTTTGTTTTGTTTTGTTTTTGTTTGTTTTACACATGCAGATGTAAAAGAGCAAAATAAATCAGATTTTCAGGTATAGATTCACTAAAACATACACACAAACAAATTGGGGAGAAATCTAGGTATGTTAAGCCAGTTTCTCATAATTAGATAACTGCCAATATCTGATAAAGCATATCACATTATATTGTTTCCATGATCACTTGAATAATCCGATAACGCCAGATACGCGATACTGATCACACCTTTAGTGTGTATGTAAATGCGATTCTTCTTCTATTTCTAATCTAACAGTTGCCTCAGTTACATCCATGCTAACTACCAGTAGACTGACTTACATAGAGAGAACTCGGGCCAGTTTTCCTTCCCAAATCCCTGTTGGAAATGGAGTTAGCCGACATCTACAAAAGCCTCCCATCACAGCATAGATTCCAACAAAAACCTATTGTAAGCACATGAGCTGTAGCCCTAATCTGATATTCTTACAGACATTTGTTTTTCCATAAACCTTCTCTAATGTCATACTTAAAATGCACATATGGAAACATGGATAGAGGTAATACTTGGACATATTGGATGCTTTTGTACTCTAATGCTTCTCATCCAATTCAGAACCTTTCTTTATCCTTAACCCATAAAGACCCAAACAGCCCCTGGCAACAAAAGTATCCACTGATTTGAACTGTTTAATACATGTTGATCCACTAATCCTATCAACACATGTAAATAATTGGTGTAAAATGCAGTTATTCATCTTTTCATGGTCATCAGATATGACCCATTTGGATGTTCAGAGGCTCCATAGTGAATGTGGAAACACCGTCATCTTCTACAACACTGATTCACTAGTAAAACCCATGGAGTTGGATCAATGACACTAGTCGCTTTTCCGTTGACCCTCAAACTTGCACATAAAAATTTACCTAATGGAAAAACGACAATTTCGCCCAAACTCTCTGTTTTCTATTAAAAGTTTTTGGGAAGAGGTGTTTTTCATGCCTAGAGCAATTGGTATATCATGCAAAACTACAATGTAAAGACCTTTTTCTGCAACTAGAGTCATGTGAATTAAAAAAAAAAAATAAAAAAAATAATAATAAAAAAAAAGATGTTGATGGATGTTACAACAAGGAAAGAAGAAGAGTTTTAAAAGAAACATGGCATGGTATGTGTGGACACACCAGGACACCAAATAGTTTTTTTTTAAATTTAGTACGGGATAGAGGGGTAATATATAATAATAATAATAATGAAGATATCTGTAGATCAACACAATATTTACATTCGTTGCCATGTTTATGGATTGACTTCTCGTTTCATCTCGCGATAATAAATAAACAAATCACTGCATTTGTGATTTAATGGACAAAACCGACTTTACCCTCTTTTGGTTTTTTTTTGACATTTAGTAAATATGAGTAAAATTTTGCACAGATGTCCAATGGAAAAGCGACTAATGACTTCTTAGAATTAGAGTGTTTTGAAAGAATTTCCCATTAAATCGTAGAGTTTACCCCGGTTAAGATAAAAGGTATTTTCAATGTATCTTAACCTTTAACCCTTTATAGGGCACTCATACAAACACTCTGAAAGTCAAAATTTCAACCTTAGTGTGTTATTGGAAGACATTTAATAAATAACAGTTTTGCACAGATGTCTAATTAAAAAGCGACTAGTGGCTGGAGACACTGTTGATATATTTTGTCACTTTTTCCTAATTTCTTTCTGATTTTTATCCGAAAACCTTTGAATTTATTCTGAGCTTTTAAGAACATCTACATGCTCAATGAATTAAATGCAGGAAAATACCGGATTTTCACAGAAAAAACTAAATAAATACCATTATTTTACAATAAATCGTGATAAATCGCTTAAGAAAAGGTTAAATATAGACAAATATTTATTTGGGAACTGCCACTGTTGCTTTTTGACAGGGGTGTCAAACTCATTTTACTTCAGGGGCCACATTCAGCTAAATTTGATCTGAAATGGGCTGGACCAGTAAAATTATAATATAGTAATATGTAAATAATGCCAACTCCAAACTTTTCTCTGTGTTTTAGAGTGAAAAAAGTAAAATTACATTATGAAAATGTGTGCATCTACAAACTATCCTTTCAAACAATGTGAATAACATGAACAAACTGAAAAAAATGTGTAATTTTAACAATATTCTGCCTCAGTTTGTCATTTACACATGTACATTATAACTTACAGATCACAGTGGATCTACAAATATACAAAACATCTAGTAACAGGTGGAATATTGTTAAAATTACATGTACTTCTATTATGACATTTCAGGTTGTTTATATTTGTTCAGGTTATTCAGATATTTTTGCAATATTATGCTTTATTATAGTATAAATACATTCAAAATATTTACATTTATAAAGAGAAAAATTTGGAGTTGTGAGTATTTATAGGTTACCATGACCCACTTGAGATTGAATTGGTCTGAATGTGGAACCTGAACTAACATGATTATTAACATGTTAGTGTAATTTTTGCATTGCACAAATTAATCCCAAGGGCCAGACTGGATCCTTTGGTGGGCTGGATTTGGCCCCCGGGCCACATGTTTGACACCTGTGCTTTATGAGGTGCATGGACGCTTTAAATCCCTCCTTTTTTTCCACAGTCTTACCTTTATTTTAACATCTGCATCTCCACGTTCACAACTACAATATCAAGAAACGTCTTAATAATATATCACCAACACATTCACGTCCCACCTGTATTGAGTACAGTATGTTGGGGCGGTTTTAATGATTTCCATTTGGACACTGAAACCCATTCCACCTGCTCTTTGAACAAGCTAATATATTAATGACTCTGCTTTGCACACCATTTGATCCCAGCTGCTTTGCCATGTCTAATATGATCCAGGTATGGGTTTAGCCTACACTTAACTCTAATCCTTCCACACTCGATGCTCTCTTATGTGTGACTGTAATGCAAACATGATGTAGAGGCTTGCCGAGCTGCTTAATGTGATTGCAAAAAAAAAAAAAAAAAAAAGAGGGGGGGGGGGGGGGGGGGGACGACAAACATGAAAAGATAAGCTTTGCCCGTAAACCGTTACACATTAATATGGATCAGGTGGAATCCCCTTTTTCTTCTCATTCAAAGGAGCTGCATTCGTATGAAAAGAGTGGTGCAAGAGGATTAAACTTCTACACTGATTGGGGAACAATATGAAACAACAAAAAAAAAACCTGTGTGTTTCTTATTTACCATTTCTCTTAAATCTGATTGTAAGTGTTCTAATATAGTTAAAGGCAGAGCTGCCATATGTTGGGGGACTTGTTTTCAGTTAATCAAATGATAAAGCAGCAGTTGTTTTAAAAGTGAAACATAATTTAATTTTGTTAGTTCTGATAACCTGGGAAAAATGTTTATACTGAAATAGCTGATATTTCCTGAATGTATTGTGATATTGGGAATATGTTATCTAGACCAGCGGTTCCCAACCTGTTTTGGCTTGTGACCCCATTTTAACATCACAAATTTCTGGCGACCCCAGACATTCAAATCAGATTTTTTTTTGTTTGTTTTTTGTGTTAAAATTAATTTGTTTTGATCATGTAATAATTTGCTATACAATGTTACCAGTAAACCAATGTTTTTCAACCTTGGGGTCAGGACCCCAAGTGGGGTTGCCTGGAATTCAAATGGGGTCGCCTGAAATTTCTAGTAATTGATAAAAACCAAACAAAAAACAACTTATTAATTAAAAAATAAATAAATAAATAAAAAAAATAAAATAAAATAAAATAAAAATTATATACATATATATATATATATATATATATATATATATATATATATATATATATATATATATATATATATATGGTGAGTTGAGGGAGACAATCACAATCCATAAAAGACATGACAAACTCTGAAACTGAAGCACTGTGGTTCTGTTTATCTGTCAAATGTTCATTGTGGTCAGTTTCAGATGCTGCAGCTCTTTCATAATTCATAGTTTGAGTTCTTGTTTGTTCAGTATTAATTGTCAGCCTTGTAAATCCAAACTGGACTGACTGTACATATCCTGACCAAGGAAAATCAAATTCTCACTTTGTGCAGTAATCTACACCTGGCTTTTCTGCCTCTGTCCATTATAATATACATTATATAGACTAAATGTCGGCGAAAATTAACATTTATTTGCAACATAGTATAGCAAACTATTACATGATCAAAAACAAATTAATTTTCGCAAAAAAAAATGTCTCTGTTTTGAATGTCTGGGGTCGCCAGAAATGTGTGATGTTAAAATGGGGTCATGAGCCAAAAAAGGTTGGGAACCACTGCAATAAACGTTTATTTTAGATGAAATTTCGTCTATATAATGTATATTATTATGGACGGAGGCAGAAAAGCCAGGTGTAGATTACTGCACAAAGTGAGAATTTGATTTTCCTTGGTCAGGATATGTACAGTCAGTCCAGCTTGGATTTACAAGGCTGACAATTAATACTGAACAAACAAAAACTCAAACTATGAATTATGAAAGAGCTGCAGCATCTGAAACTGACCACAATGAACATTTGAAAGAGAAACGGTACCACAGTGCTTCAGTTTCAGCTTCACAGTTTGTCATGTCTTTTATGGATTGGGATTGTCTCTCTCAACTCACCATATATATATATTTTTTTTATTATCAAGTTTGTTTGTTTTTTTAACAATTACTAGACATTTCAGGTGACCCCATTTGAATTCCAGGAGATGACCCCAAGGTTGAAAAACATTGATCTAGACCAGTGGTTCTCAACCTTTTTTTCAGTGATGTACCCCCTGTGAAATGTTTTTTCAGCCAAGTACCCCCTAACCAGCGCAAAGCATTTTTGGTTGAAAAAAATGACTTAAAACAGAGTTCTGTGCCATCAGTGTCTAATTTATTAAACTTTGGAACTCCATTTGTAGTGGTCTCTCTTGAACTATGTTGGCTGATGTTGTGGAGGCCTTCTGCATCGTGTCTTGAGATGATCTGAATTCAGAAAGTTTCCTCTTAAAAAAGTCAGGTGGCTTATCAACGTGTCATTTATTTTTTGTCTTAAGATTACGCTGCAGATGTGCTGGCTTCATGCTACTGTTAGATAGTTTCTATCCACAGAAAAAACACAGTGCCTTGGGTGGGTTGTAACTTGTGAACGTAAATCCAAAATAAAACATAATCTTCAACATACAGCCAGAATTTTGCCGGCTCTGCTTTGGCCTTCTTTACCACTTGTCCCTCCGTATTTTCAAAAGAATTAAGCTTCAACCACGACTGCATTGCTTGAGTTTTCAGGTGATTGACAGGTGATGCTAGGTGGCATATGACAGGTTGGGTCAAACCATTCTGGTATGGGGGAGACTCTGGTTTTTTAGAATGATGAAACTGAACAGCTGACTGAATATAAAACTCATTTTATGAACTTATATATTTTCCTGAAATATTTAATTAATTTAATAATTATTTTTAAAGGATTTTTGTATGGATGCTATTTTTTAAATATATTTTAAAATCTCATGTACCCCTGGAGTGCCTTCACGTACCCCCAGGGGTACGTGTACCCCCATTTGAGAACCACTGATCTAGACTATCATCATGGTTATTATTATTACTATTGTTGATATTTTCATGTGAGGGTCTTTGCAACCCTCTCTCTCTCTTTTTTTCCCTCCTTCACTCTCTCCTTCTCTCTTCCCCCTTTCTTCTTCTTCTTTTTTTTTTAATATATTCTTTATTGAGTTTTACAAGAGAATACAAGCACAGACATATGTCTCTATACTTAACGTACATATTTAGCCACCCATAAATACGTCCACATATAAAACTGCACATTATCCATGTTCCCAAAAAAAAAACAAAAAAAACCCAACATTTGTATATGCACTCACACCTACTAAAAAAAAAAAAAAAAAAAAAAAAAAAAAAAAAAAAAAAAAGGAAGAAAACATTTGTATACACATTCACACCTACTAAAAAAAAAAAAAGTAAAACAATAAAAAAAAAAAATAATAATCCACCTTTCTTCTTCTCCACCCCATTCCTTCCTGTCAGGTCCGGCATCAAAATGTGGTTCAACAAAGCCCTAAATAAAAACAGTGGAATATCAAGTGGAGCGTTATATACTTTATGAAGTTCCCTTTGGCAAAGCAAATTTGTTCAGCACAACAACATTCTGCTGTTATAATGCTGGACAAGACAAGGAGAAAAAAAAGGAAGATAAAGCAGCAGTAAAGAACGGCTGTTATATACTATGTGGGCACAAATACAGTCATGTGGCTTCTGTAAAAAGTCTGTACGTGGATATAAGTATAGAAAAGACAAGGGATAGCCATAGCTTTGGAATAGTTTGTGCATAATACATGTTTACATTAGTCAAAACATTGACTTATGTTTCATACATTATAGGAAAATGTTAATTCTTTAAATGACTGCATGTACACTTCATGTAAGCTGCATTTACAGTCATTTTTTATGCCTTTTTAGTTATAATTGAGCACACGCCCTTATTTCATTTGCATTTGCAATATCACCCCATATTGATATCCCCTTTGGATTACATGGTTTTTAATGACCTCAACATTGGCGGGATAATCACAGTCATTTTCATGCGCTGGATGTTAATCATATATCACTTCTCCTGCTTTAATTACTGTCACGGTGCAAGCCGGTTGCATTCGTTATTGTAATTAATTTGCTTTTTTTTTTTTTTTTTTTTTTTTTTTCAGAATATAACAAGGATTTTCTCATTAAGTAAGCCGAGGCAGGGAGTTCTGCAGCAGCAAAAAGCGGGTAACAGGACAATTATGCTGTTGATTATATGCTAATAATTCAAAAACATCAATACTGTAAATATGAAAACCAGTTTCTTTTAGTGAGTTTTTTCAATGCAGCGAGGAAAAAACCAAACCGTTGCTGCAGCATTTTTATTACCCCGCCCCCGAAGGGAAGGCAAGGGGTATTGTTTTTGGTTGGGTTTGTTTGTTTGTTAACATTCTGGCAGTAAAATTATTGGTTGACTTCATACCAAATTTGGTTTATAGATTGCTAGTGACCCAGAATAGATCTCATTACATTTTGGGAACAGTAGGTCAAAATTACAATTTTTTTTAATGAATTTTTTTAAAATCTTTTTTTTTTCCTCATTTACCTATAATGGGTGAAATTTCACATGTCTGTAGCAGCAAAACTATTGGTTGAATCCATACCAAATTTGGTTTATAGACTGCCAGTGACCCAGAATAGATCTCATTACATTTTGGGAAAAGTAGGTCCAAGTCCAAATTTTTTTATGAATTTTTAAAAATCTTCGCATTTACTTACAGCCTGATCACAATCAAGGTGTACAAGTATATTTGCATCAGTTATTAATCAGTATTGCAAAACGATACCCCTAAAACCATTCCCAAAATGTTTCTTTGGCCATCTTATTAGTTGATTTTGCAATCCTCCAAATTTGAAGAAAATTGGATAAAACCTGATAAAATGGCGAACCAATGAGTGTGAAAATGTGCACAATTTCATTGTAATAAGAGAGCAAAATGCAGAGCACATAATGTTTTGTAACACAATAAATAATTACTACTCAACTCCTGTGTCTTTTTTATTACAAAATACACACATCACATTACTTTTCATTTATTGATCTTTTTTTTTTTCCCCTTTTTTTTTTTTTCTTTCTTTTATGGGCTCAGCTGGCTGACAGGCAGCTGTCTGTACCGATAAGGCAGCAGCCGACACCAACTGTACTCCCAGTCATCATTGCCCATTTTTCTAACACCTTTGCTTGGGTATCCTCTTTTATTTGGACATTTTACCAGGGAGTATCTTACACTACTTTTTTTTTTTTCCTACATGTCTATTTATTTATTTGTATGTTTATTTATTTATTTATTGATCATTTTTGTTGAACAGCTGTTTGATTATCAATTCTTATTACCTCCGCCAAGGAGGTTATGTTTTTGCCAGGGTTTGTTTGTTTGTTTGTCTGTTTGTTTGTCTGTCCGTTAGTGTGCAACATAACTCAAAAAGTTATGGACAGATTTGGATGAAATTTTAAGGGTTTGTTGGAAATGGGATGAGGAAGAAATGATTAAATTTTGGTGGTGATCGAGGGTGGGGGGGCCCACGGGGGGGCCCATTTCCAACAAACCCTGAAAATTTCATCAAAATCTGTCCATAGCTTTTTGAGTTATGTTGCACACTAATGGACAGACAAACAGACAGACAGACAAACAAACAAACCCTGGCAAAAACATAACCTCCTTGGCATAGGGGGGCCCACGGGGGGGGGCCACTGATCAGCCTTGGCGGAGGTCTGCGCTCTCCGAGTGCTTCTAGTTTTCAGTATTAAGACAATCAACCATTTTGTTCTGAAAACCCTTCTTTTACAGCCCTTTAATTGTAATAATAGAATGGGAACCTGCTTTTTAAGTATTATTATGACTAAATATGCACAACTAAACAGATTTTGGTATGCTCCCTGGCTGCAGAAAATTTGGGAACAATGTGGCAAACGGATGTTTACGTCGAACTGCATGTTTTCAATGGTGCGTTGTTCACCAAAATTTATGTAGTGTCCGTACACCAATATACTTCTATCAATAATACAGCATATATACCTTATAGATATATTGTTATAACTTGTTCACAAATGTTTATTTACTCCTGTACCAGGAAGACTTGGTTACAGATCTAACAGAGATGCCACCATATGGTAAGCCAGATTTCCATTCCAATCTTGTAGAGTCCGTACACCAAGTAGTGTCCGTACACCAAGTAGTGTTCGTACACCATATCAGAATATGTGGGTCTAATTTTATTGTTTCTGTCAATATATGGAATGTTTCAGCACGCATGCTTTGGACACGACATCTATGCAATAAACAATGCATGATTATCCTGAGTGCTAAAACATTTGTATATCTTTGTAGGCATTAAATATGGAGGCTATTAGGCTGTAGTGTCTGTACACCGAATAATTTCTGATTTGACAGGGGCAAGCCTGCGAAATTTTTAATAGACACCATAATGCAAAAATATTTTGGACTTTAAAAGAGAAATATCAGACAAATACAATGGCCTGTCGGATTTTTTCATTGAGCAATATTATTTTTTTTCTATCTGTGCACCCTTCCTGTTACCCTTGATTGGGATCAGGCTGTTAGTCGCGGAAAAAATTATTAGACCATCAAAAGTCATCAAAAACAGTGGTTATGCAATCAAGTCCTAACTCCTGTGTGTATCATGTGACTACAACAGACAGAAAAGAAAACATGGAATTCCTAAAAGCACATTTTTGTCAGTACAATGCCATAGATATTGATGTAAGAACTGAAGTGATTTTGGTTATTATCAAGAAAACATGGAAAATGCTTAGATATCAGCTCTGAAATTAAACTCTTATGAGCTATTTTTGTTGTTATCATTTTATTTGCCCAAACAAACGTACGTTTAGTTGCACCAGGCATTAAAATTAACTAGAAACTGAAGAAAACAAGGGTGGTTTAATATTTTTTCCCGCGACTGTATAATGGGTGAAAGATGTGCGAGGGGCGGGGTTTGTTGTGCCTGGCACTACTTGTTATTTTTGTGTTTAGTGCAGTAGCTTTGGGGCTCTTTGCTATATCAGTGACAACGCTATGGGGAAGAATCTGAAAATTTAGAAGACACGAGGGAGCGTTGGTGGTGTTGTAAACAACACAGGAATGTTTGGGTAGATACTTTCACAGTCTCCCATAAGGATTAAAAAGTAAGACTTTAATCTTGCACCACAAGCTCTGGTGTTGAGTAATAAAACCAAAATTATAATGTTTAGATGAAATATTGCTTAAACTTTTCCCAGGTGACTTTGCATAGCCTGAAGGAGAATGGAAAGTTATGCAGCTCTGAAATTCACATCATTTGTCCCTTTATTAACCTGGTCCAGGGATCGTTTCACTTTGAACCTCAGAGCTGTGGGTGCTGATGAGCCAAAGCCCCCCTAGTGGGAGTGTAATTACAGTGTTCTGGGATTGTTGACCTCTTGTGTATGAGTTATGGGTTGGACTATAAATAATCTATCACTTCGCTACCTGGAGAGGCAAATACTTTTTGACATGACTCAGTTACTTTGTGTCATTTACCCTATTTATTAACCCTTTAGTGACTATTTTTTGGTATTTCCACACACATTACAAGACAGTGATATCAACAGTTCCTGTGAGGACAGTGAGTCAACAATGTCAGGTCCAGTGTGGTCTACAGGGTCTGTAAGGTCCACCTCTGCATGAACAGTGAGTGTACCTGCTTTGCTAGGTACCATGAAGTAATGGTACTAATGTAAGGAATGATGTTCAAAGGGAGAATGTGGATGTGGACAGGGGTCTGGATCAGCACTTATGTTGTTGGAATGCTCTACAAGTGATGTTCTTTTTACCTCACTTGTCTTTTTCTTGTATTTTTGTATATGCTTCTTGGAATTTTTTTTTAATTTTTTTTTTATTATTGAAGAGGCAAGGGGTATTGTTTTTGGTTCAGTTTGTTTGTTTGTTAACACTCTAGCAGCAAAACTATTGGTTGAATTCATACCAAATTTGGTTTATAGATTGCAAGTGACCTGGAATAGATCTCATTACATTTTGGAAAAAGCAGGTCAAAGTAAAAAAAATTTTAATGAATTTTTCAAATCTTTTTTTTTCCCATTTACTTATAACAGGTGAAATTTCAAATCTATAAAAACATAATTTTTTGTTTCAATTTACTTCAAACTTTTTCAATTTACTTCAAACTTGGCACATTGATATGTTGACATCATGATGACATCAGTTGGATCGATGCCAAAATCCTTGATTGTTAATATCTTAAGTGTAATTTTTGGATTTTACTCATTCATTCTCCTGGCTGAACTGGACCCCTTTTTGGGCCGGTTTTGGCCCGCGGGCCATATATTTGACACATGTGCTGTATAGTGTCATATAAACCAACATGCTTCTTGACCTCACTGAGGTATGGGATTGGCCCCATATTTAATGTTTGTGGAAATTACCAAAAATAATCAGTTGCCCGATACAGGGTTAAGTACTTTTGGCATTTTTACCCCACCCCCCTGAAGGGGAGTCTCCTTGTTTGTTACCATTGTAGCAGCAAAACTATAGGTTCAATTCATATCAAATTGGGTTTATAGATCGCAAGTGGCCCAGAATAGATACGGTTACATTTTGGGGAAAGTAGGTAAAAGTTCAGATTTTTTACATCTTTTTTTCCTTCCCATTTACTTATAATGGGCGAGATTTCACATGTCTATAAAAACATCAATTTTGTTTCAATTTACTTCAAACTTGGCACATATATAGAGGCAATTGATATGCTGACATTAGCACATGTATAGACATGATGACATCAGCTGGATCGATGCCAAAATAAACTACAATACGTGCGAGGGGCGGGGTTTGTTGTGCCTGGCACCACTTGTTTATTTATTTATTTTTGCCACTTTTGGTATGGAACCAAATATGGTAACTTCACTGACCTTGATTTTCTACACGACAATAAACGTTTTTGAAAAATTTTACAAAAGTAATAAAGTCTTGTTATGTTAGGTTGAAATATGACCTATAAAAGGTTAAGCAGAGTATGTTATTGGCACTTCCTATGACTCTTATTTGCATTTCAGACGTACTGATTTCATATAAAAGGAAACCCACAGATAAAGAGCTAACATCTCACATGAATAGATACATATTTCACCAGAGCTTTTCATGCGAGTCATTATTTCCTCTGAAGATAAGCTGCTACCCTTCATGAAGCAAAACACAGATATGGAAAGAGTGATCACATGTCAGACAACATATGAGCAAAGATTAAACAGTGCGACTTGAAAGCTGAATTGTGTTATATAGTTTCTCTCTGCACTTCAATTGTACTCAAACTAAAGCAAACTTTTACCCTTTATCGGGCAAGTGACTATTTTTGGTCATTTCCACAAACATTAAATATGGGGATAATACAGTGCCTCTGTGAGGTCAAGAAGTATGTTGGTTTTTATAACATTATACAGTGATTTAGAGAGATTTTATAGACATTTTTAAGCTGTAAATACTGAATATGTGTGATTTTTGTCCGTTTATGACCTTATCATAGTTGTTTTATTGCATGTGTTTACTTTTTAGCAAGTGCTGTTTGGATGTTTTATGGCAAGAGGAGGGAGACTGTTGTCATGGCAACTGAAGAGGAGGTAGATGACATGTCCAATAACACACTAAGGTTGAAATTTGGAATACAGAGTAATTCAGTGACTGACCTATAAAGGGTTAAGTGTTGAAGCTTTAAGATTAAGTTTTACTTGGAAGAGTCTCCATTTATGAAGAAAGGAATCACCTCAAAGTGCAGCTAAAGAAGACAGATGGATCAAAATGTTTAAAATATTGTTAGCCTTATAGCGTAATTGCCTAACTCATGCACTAGGCTATGTGGACAAAAGTATTGGGACATGTTGAATTCAGGTGTTTCTTTTCTAACAAGGGTCTGAGCTACAAAACAATAATGACAAATATCATATTGATTATTAATATGATTGTTTACTTGCACTTCTTTTGTCGTTTTTTTTTTTTTTTTTTTTTTTTAATGATTGTTTTTTATTTTATATACCTGTTGTGAAGCACATTGAGTCTGCCTTGTGCATGAAATGTGTCCAATAAATAAAAATGAATTGAAATAATATTGATGTTTATATCTTAAATCAGCATGAACAGGACATATTACAGCTGCAGACATGTTGTGTCTCAATATTTTTGTCCATATAGTTTATAAACATCAATATTTCCTTAAAGTTTAATGGGAAGTGTTTCTTCCTAAGTGAGATGTAAAGAAAGACGATGGTTAGTTGTGGTGGAAAATAATTATTTACAGTCAGAGCATGAAAAATATTTTAGAAATTTAGAGGTGGAACATTTAAAACAATTTTTAAAATGAAATGTAAAAAAATCAGTGTTGAGAGAAATTAAGTTTAACCCTTTCATTCATACTGGTCACTACAGTGGACATCTATTCTACAGCTGTTCTCTTATATATTCATGGATTTTGTTGTTTTACTTCCATATCAGTCAACAAAGTGGATGGTTATGCACCATCCCATATACTGCAATTCATTGTTCTTGATAAACCTGATCTGCAGTAACTTGTTTGAATGTAAATCAATTGCTTATTGTTATTAAACTGTAATTAACAGTTTTGGGGTTTTTTTTTGCAAAAAGTTGTGTTTTTTTGCATATTATTTCCATGAAGTGAGTAGTCACTAGTATTAGAGTATGTTAAAATGTGAGAAAATGTCAGATTAGCTGCATTTAATTTTTTTTTTATATATATAGTTTTCACACAGTAAATCAGTAAATATGTTTCTTTGCTTCAGAAATTAAATGCATGGTGTCCAGTTGAGTGGACCTTTTTTGCAACTCAAATAGGTTCATTAAAAAAAAAAAAAAAAAAAAAAATCAATCGCATTGTTTTTTTTTAATGCCCAGAGGAATTAAAACATTCAGGAAAAAAAATCTTGATTGAAGCTCTCATAATTCATGCATGAAAGGGTTAAAGGCCATCTCTTGAGGTATTTTGGAAGCAAAGATAACAATTTAAACCAAACTAACCAACACACTGAAATGATATTTTTTTCAATATAAAACTATATTATGACATTTCTCATTATTGTTTTGTATCCCAGACCCCTGTTAGAAAAGAATCACTTGAATTCAATGTGTCCCAATACTTTTGTCCATGTAGTGTATGACTGTATAGGCAATCACGCTATGAGGCTAACGATATGAAACTCAAAGTCATTTTTCTAACATTCCTCATTACATTATGCATTATTATTTACAATTGACTTCATTGCAGGAGGTAAACCAGAGGAGAAGCGGTGTAAGCGTGTCCTTGGTCTGTGACTTGTAACCCAGCAGTTGCTCAATTCTGTAATCAGCAGAGACAGCGAGTCTATAATAAACACTGGCAGAGAATGATAAGGCTTGTCTCCCTGTAAAACTGTTAACACTGCAGTTTTACTGGAGTGGCACATGGCAGGGAGGCAGTACTAAATATCTCTAAAGCTCTGTGATGAGGTTGGGTAAAAAGAGAGATGAGGTTCAAGAAAGTGTTGTAAAGGAAAAGAAGGATGGAAAAAAATGAAGTTGTGACTTGCCCACAAACCTGCACTTCCACAGACGCCTTTTTTCCACTTTCTATTCATTCCGTTATTCAGTTTAAGTGCAATATAATTTGTAGTTAGACTTGTCAGTGCATGTTTTTTTGCAAAAGGTGTATGTTTAATGTTCCAGTCGAAAGGATTTACAGGGATTTAGGGTGATCTACTTAAAGAAATGGAATATAGAGCTGTGGAAAAAAATTATTAGACCTCCTTTGTTTTCTTAAGTTTCTTGTTCATTTTAATGCCTGGTACAACTAAAGGTACATTTGTTTGGATAAATATTGTAAGACGTATCGTATGTTAAATGGAAGTTGAATGTGTGACTTTGATGAGTTCTAAAATGTCAGATGGACATCATACATCATGAACCAAATTGGAGAAGAAAAAATGTTATGTTACAAGTTGTTTTGCTTGAAGAATCTTTTATTTTTGCAGATGTATCCTTATTTGTACTGAACAGTCAGTGTCAGGTTTGATTCGTGTGTGTGTGTGGTTTTGATGAACTCATACCTGCCTGTGCTGAACTTGGAGAAAAGGTCAATTGCAATGAGAAAAATCTAATTTTATAGCTTTAGAAAGTCGTTGTGGTAAAGAGAGTCAAGCAGAAAAAACAGATTATGAACCAAGGGGAGTTTTGTGGTCAAGAAATGCTAGCCTAATAGTGCAGGTGTTAAGCAAGAGCTGTGCACACACATGCAAAAGCATGTGTTTTTTTTAGAATTGGCTTATGGAGTGACTGATATGTTCTGCCTAGTAACTACCATTAACCAATAATAAGCATACGACGAATGATGTCATTGAATAATGGGAGTCTCCAAGAGTCACTAAAGACTATAAAAGTAATGAAGGAAACTCTTTTTTGGCGGGCTTTTCTTTTCCTCTCTGTGACGAAATGTGTGTTTGATGCTAGATTCTTTTTGTAACTTTTGCCTGAAGCAATAAACCAAGCTATTGTTTTAACTCTTTAAAACCTCAAACCTTCTTTTTGGGTGAGCTCTTCCATTTCTCCTGGTTTGATCTGTTCATCCGAAAGGTAACTGGTGAGTTAAATTTAAATTACGTGACCCCCCCCCCCCCCTCTGGTAGGCAGCCTAAATGGAGTAGTGACAGAGCCACCGATTTTAGTACTTTGCAAATACGTAGACGTTGTCCAGGAATCAGCAAAGTCACTTTAAATAAACATAGAAAAATCTGGAACAATGATCCATTTAACTAACATAATTGCGTTTTTTTGAGATTATTGGGCTACATGTCACACATGCATAGTATTGGGGAGAAATTATATCAGATTATGCTGTATACATGGTTACTTGAATTCTCTGACAACTCCAGAAATTGGATAATAATCAGATAATTGGTCTGCATGTAAACAGGTTCACTGTCAGATTTGTGTCAATCAGGCTGAAAAGTTTCTATCATTGTGTTTGCTTTGCCCAGAGGTTTGTCTCTCAGTCAGAACTGCACCTCAGAAATAGTACTGCAGTACAAGAAAAGAGCAGAATGAACCAGAGTTGCTTTGTTTCTATATTGTTTTAACTGCGTGCTGTTCAAGGTCGACATCCATAAACGTCCCAAACATAGTTAAACAAGACGAACATTGAAAATACAGGCAGAGGCCTGGATCTTTGGAGGTAAATCCATCACCACATACTGACAGACGGTCGGATGTGATGACTGAGGAGGGTTATTCTTGTATGAGTCTGTTCATTGTTTTTACAGGGACATGTTACACATTAAAGTTCGTAACATACAAGTGACATACATTGTTGGGGCGTTCCAGTGGCTAGTCTGTTAAAGCTCATGCTAAGCTCTACCAGGGGGGGGCTCAGCCTGAGGCCATTGGCTGCATGTTATTAGCATTCTGTCTTTGTCCACAGTTCCTGTCTCTCTCTCTTTTACTTGATCTAACTAATAAAGACATAAAAGGTGGGAAATGTTTAGATGGATGCCACTCAAGAGTCAATGCACTGCAAAAAATCTAAATATTACCATGTGTATTTTTGTCATTTCTAGTCAAAATATCTCATCACACTTAAGACATAATCACCTAAAGAGTAACTTTTCAGTGACATATAAGAACTTATTTTTAGACAACAGATCCTGAAAACCTTATTTCAAGAAATCTTACCTAGATAATTTTCACTTGTTCCATTAGCAGATTTTTTTGCTTGAATTAAGCAAAAAAAAAAAAAAAATCTTGAATTACGCAAAAAAAAAAATCTGCCAATGGAACAAGTGAAAATTATCTTGGTAAAATTTCTTGAAATAAGATTTTCAAGATCTATTGTGTGAAAATAAGTTATTGTATCTCACTGAAAGGTTACTCTTTAGGTGATTATGTCTTATTTTAAGTGTGATGAGATATTTTGACTAGAAATGAGAAAAATCATTCACGACTTATGTGTGTAAATGGGCAGGTTCTGCATGTAACACCAGTGGACACAATGGGTTACACGGGAAACCTGGATTGAGACTGAGATTCATGAAAAACCCATATGTCTGGATTAGAAAAACCACGAGGATCGTCAACTTTAACACAGTGCCTTTAATTATAGCGGTATATAAGACCATTTACAGGCATGTTTTCCAGATCAAATGCACTGACACTTAGGTAGCTTTTCTTGTCTGAATTTTGGTCCTATTTTTGGCCCCAATATTTCATTAAAAAAAATCATTAATTTTGGGATGGCTCAGAGCAAGAGTATAATTTTATTTATTTATTTTTTTTAATTTATTTTTTATCTGAGGTCATCATTAGGTACATCCTGGGGGGAAATATGTCTAAATTTATCTTTTTTAAAAATTTCTAATTTTAAGTGTTTATACATCTGTAGACATGCTTATTTCTAGATTTAACTATCTTAATTCAAGAAATACACTTAGTAAGATTTTGATTTTTTCTAGTGTAGCGGCAGAGTCGTCACATGATGATCTGTCTTTTGTTAGTCCTGTCGATCACTGTTGTTTTCGTGAACATTTGATGATGATGCTTCACTTTTGACGCTGGAGCATAGAATTGTGGGATGGCATGACCCCCTTTCCTTTAGTAAAGGACAGTCTTGTTCCAAAGCAATAATGAAATACATGAATTCAACCATCTCTTTTCATGGCTGCCACTTAGATACTTCCTGAACTTTTCACTCAGTTCCTTGAAAAAAAAAACTAAACTATTCACTGCAGCCCTTCAGCTGCATTTGGAGTGACTTCTTTCTCTATAAGTGTGGACAGGAAACATGATCTAAGCACTCATAAATGGGCAGAATTCAATGCATCATGTTGTTTTTATTAAAGACAGCCAACAATGTCCTCTGATGGAAAAACTGAACTTGACATTCTTTTTCAATTGTATTCCGCAAGACCAGAAATTTTGAGAAAACTGTGACTGGTTGTTGTGTTTGCAACACATTACTTGTAGTGTGCATATTTAATCTGAATCACATGCTGGAAGGGTGGACTCTGAGGATAACTATCATTAAAAGCAGAAGTATTATTATTATTCATTTGGTTAAAAAAAAAAAAAAAAAAAAAAACTGGGGCAAAATAAGCTAGTAACTATAGTAAGTCCTTACAGATTTGGTAATAGGTTTTGCTGGAACCACAAAAATGTTTGAATCTTTTAATAATTTGGAGAAAAGCATGATTTACCAACTAACTGGGGGGGAAATTTATACACTTTTGTCCCGTTTTGGCTTGGATTATCTGAAGAAAGGAGGTAGTACACGTTTCAGTTAACCCATAAAGACTCAAACAACCACTGGTGACCAAAATCACCTACCATTATAAAAAGGTTTAATAACTTCTGATCATTAAACCTGTCAATCCATGTAAATAACTGGCGTAAAATGCAGTTTGTCATCTTTTCACGGTGATCAGATATGACCCATTTGGATGTCCAGAGGCTCTGTAGTTACCGTGGAAACACCGTCATCTTCTACAACTTAGATTCACCAGTAAAACCCATGGAGTTGGATCAATGACTGTAAATGGACACACTTGGTTTATGCTCAGTTAATGATATATTTTGTTGAAAAAGTCAAATTTTCTTCATTTTTTTCTCTTTCTGATATTATGACAATTAACTTTACTCTGAGCCAAAGTTATAATAGTTTTGGATTTTTCATTAGTTTAGTTTTATTTAGTTTTGACTTTTTTTTCCTCTAGTTAGTTTTAATTAGTTTTTAGAGCAGGTTTGTTAGTTTTTATTAGTTTTCATTTTTTTCTAAATGCTTAGTTTTAGTTTAGTTTTAGTATTAATTTTAATTTTGTCTTATCTTTTATCTTCTTCGCCATTGTATTCAAATAAATCCCGTACAGGACTTTCTCCCAACTTTAGTCTCCATGTTTCCAGGTAGAGTGGGGACGAGAAGAAGACTCTAAACAACAAGTGGCAAGAAGTGACGGACCATGAAGGGCCATATGGGGCCACTAGCTAAAATTGCTCGAGGGAAATAAATCAATTTTGTATCAATCCAACGTTGACAAAGACGAAAACGAAGGGAATTTTATCCATAATTTTATCTGTTTTTGTTTTGTTTTATAAGCACACAATACAGTTTCAGTTAGTTATCATTTTTTTTCTTCTAAGTACAGTTTTTATTTATTTCAGTAAACGAAAAAGTTTTTTCAATTCTAGTTTTTGTCATTTCGTTAGTTTTCATTAACGATAATAAGCTTGCTCTGAGCTTTTATGAACATCTACATGATCAGTCAGTTAAATTTGGGAAACTACCTGATTTTTATTGAAGAAACGCAAAATACAGAGGATAATATTATAATAAATGGTGATAAATTGTTTAAGAATGGTTAAATAGAGAGAAAAATTCATTTGGGAATTGCCTTAAAAGTAACACTGGGTCTTTATGGGTTAAAGAGGCTTGCAGCGAAATGAGAAATTGATACTAAATATATCTAATAATATGTCTAAATTAAATGAAATCCTATGCATAAGTATTTTATAATCAAGGTTGGACAGCAGGCTTTTTTCCTGCTGCATCTGGGTTGTTGTAGCTGAGGATTCATTCATGCTACCTCCACTAATGATGAAATGCAGACTATTTCTGTGCATCCATGAGAGTCTTCTTCATTATCTGTTGAATGCTTGCTTCATTTGCCTGCTCAGTCCGGTCTTGTTTGAGGGGATTTGAGGGGCAAGATTGCTAATCCCAACTTTGAACATGAATCAGCATCCAGGGGGAAGGCCTCCTGGATCCTGTGCCTCTTTCTTATGATAATGGTCCAATCAGTATGGCCGGAATGATGAAAATGCCAGCCAGCTTATCTCAGTGGGACAGCTTGGCAGTGGGGTGGGAGGCCTGTCAGAAAGACAACAAGAACCTGTTTTGAAATAAGGAGAGTACAGCTCGTCTTTCTGCTGGTTGTATGTTCTAAGTGAATTTGGATGGAGGTAAACCGGATAAAAACATGCTTCGGTGGGACTGTTTACGTTGGTTGCATGACCACAGTGGGGTTTTCTGTATGACTATATATGTGAATGTTTATAAAATTTGTGGTATTTTGGGTTATATATCCTTTGCTTGGGCTGATGTGGCCCGCTGCATTAGACAGGTGCGTTTCTGCCGCGCAAACTGCAGATCCATTGGCTCAAATTTCTGAAACTGATAACTGTTGACCTGGAGATAACCTTTTCCATCCGAAGAGTGACTGAGCTTTCTAAGCATATGCACTCTGCTTTGCATACACATACAAACTTGAAAACATAGAATCTGCGCTAAAGGCCATCGGTGAATAAATTAGCATTCTGCTTGTAAAACTTGCATTGTATATAATTTTATTTCATTCTTACGTGTCTGGTGCATCCATAAAGATTTTTGGAAAACCTCACGAGCTGATCTCAGTTTGAAACGGATAACATGATATGATAGAAAAGGGTGTTTATGTCAGTCATGACCCATGCCAATGTTATGGGTATGACAACAGGTGCTTGTGGTCATCATCAGCAAGCAAGGCAAGAGTGCAGGTCTATGAGAGGTATTATGGAATTTGACATGGATGAAATGTGTTAACTATCACTAAGGTGGAAGTCGTTGCCAGCTGGGGAGGAGCATAATATGGGACAGGATGGGAATAGGCTATGTGTCCATGGTGTACATGAGAGGTTGAGTTACACTTAAGGCATTATGCCAGATTATGGGGCTAAGCAGGGGGCACTGTCTGTCTCTGCACTGGCACTTGGGCAGCTTGGACACACAGCTGTTACTGGCTGCTCTGCACTAGACACTCAGGCGTCCAGTAAAACTGCATGTGAGGTTGCGCATGTTTTTGTGTCTGTGTTAATATTTGTCTTGCCGAAGTGGAGTCTTCTGTTTCTGTTTGGGTCGCCCATCTGTGTTCAAGTCCAATTACAAATATCCAACGCAGTCACCAGGAGGGGGGGAAAAATGGTACCATTGCATGTTGCTGTAAACCACAGTATTCATATTGTTAACATTTCTGAGCCAAAAATATGTTTCATAAATAGACTTTAGAAAAAGACAGGACAAAGCCACAGTGATGTCACCCATTTGTTTGTGGGCATTGTTTTAGGAATTTCAAGTTTGGCATTTTGGCTGTCCCCATTTTAGTGTTTTTGGAGCCAGAAGTGACCATAATCGGACAATGAAACTAGCCACGATAATGCTACCATTAACTTGCCGACCACTCTGCTAATACTGCTATCTTCATTCATTACTAAGTAACTGTACAGCTCTGTAATGTCAACTTCATCGAATGGATAAAAGCAATTTGTTGGATAATCAGCAGGCTATCTGACTGTCCATATAATACAGTATCACATAAAAGCTAACATTGTCTAACGATGCTAACCAGCTGCTTACTGTAATTCAATACTAAACTTGAGTACCACTGTCTTTTACTGTAGCCGCTTAACTACAACTAGAATAGAGCTGTTTGCTGGGAAACAGTATGTTTTATTCAATCACCAAATCTAGGGCGCGGATAACGGGGGTTGAACTTGACAAATTCATGGGGCCCAGCATTTGTGGGGGGCCCATAGAGCAGAGGAGGGGGTCCAGTAGATACAGGCTAGGAGTTGTGAAAATTTTGTGTAAGATCCGCTGTATAAGAGAGGCGTAGAAGTTGGGAATTGGACGTTGAAAGCATGTTAAGTTTCAGTTAATTTTCACAAGTATGTGATATTATGCCCCCCCCCCCCCCAGCTCCAACAGATCGACAAGATACTGAATTTTATGAGAGGGCCCACAATGTTTAGCTTTCATGAGGCCCACAATTGGTAGCCCCTGCACCAAATACTCAGAACACATAACTCCGGGAAACTGTCAGTCACAGAGTTTTTATGTCCTTTATTTATTTACAACTTTAAACCTTAATATAATTTAAATAGATGAGCATTATACAAAAAAAAAAAAAAAATCATCTTGCATACAATAATTCTGAGATGGGAAATTAGTTGTGGTGACCAAAATTGGTTTTCCTACCAAGCTATGAACAAAATATAGTAACTCATAAAGTAATGGACTATTAAATGTTTATTTCTGTAAATTTAGGAGATAAGTGGCAGGTGTTTTTAGCATTTTTCTTTTTAGTAAAAGATACCACAGCTTTATTTAATACAGAAAAAAATTGCAAAGGCATGCCAAAAAATGACCAACAGTGATATTTAACCACATTGTGATCTTTTCCTAACCCTAACAAAAGTGTTTTTTATCGTCTAAACCTAAACGTGAACTCCACTCTCTGCTGGCAAGTCTTGGATTTCATATAAATCTGCAGGTGACCTCCTGCCTGTTGAGGAAATGCAAAAAGTAGCAGATCCATCAATAGACGCTTTTCCATTGGACATCTGCGCAAAACTTTACCGATATTTACCTAATGTCGAAAAAACAGAAGTGCGTAATGTTAGTTTTTCCATTAAATCACAAATGCAATGATTTGTTTATTTATTATCGCGAGATGACACAAGAAGTCATTCCCTAAACATGGCGACGAACGTAAATATGGTGTAGATATATTCATTATTTCCTCCGCCAAGGAGGTTATGCTTTTACCGGCATTGGTTTTTCTGTCTGTCTGTCTGTCTGTCCGTGTGCAAGATAACTCAAAAGGTTATGGATGGATTTGGATGAAAATTTCAGGAAATGTTGATACTGGCACAAGGAACAAATGATTCAATTTTTTTGGGGGGGGGCGCACACTGATCTGCCTTGGTGGAGGTCTGCGCTCTCTGAGTGCTTTTCCACTTATTATATATTACCCCTGTATCTCGTACTAAATTAAAAAATGATTGGGTTTCCTGGTGTGTCCACACATACCGCAACATGTTTCTTCTTCTTCTTCGCTTGTTGTAATGTACGTCAACATTGGGTTTTTTAATTCACCTGACTCGAGCTGTCAAAAAAGGTCTTTCCATTGCAGTTTTGCGTGATATACCATTTGCGCTACGCCCCAAAAAACCACCTCTTGCCAGTGCAAAAACTTTTAATCAAAAAATGAGAGTTTTGACGTTTTTCCATTAGGTAAATTTTTATGCGCAAGTTATATTTGTGCAATTTGAGGGTCAATGGAAAAGTGACTACTGAAAAACCATTATGTGATGACGACTAAGTACAGCGGCATGATTTTATTCTAGTTACTGGTTTGAAATATCTGCACAAAAGCTCTAAGTAAGTGCAGGACCGGTGTCCTGTCGAGCCACCCTACCTGTCGAGTTGAGCTACCTAGCGCTACTGAGCATGCACATGCCCCTAAGCGTTTTCACAGTTTAAATGCCCATCGATTTGTGCTACTCCAGGCAGAAGTGAGTCATATTTTGTAAGTATATTTCTTTTATAGTGCCTTTTGAGCAGTAAGCATGGAAGCAATTATGTGCACGAAAGATAGACGTAGAATATTGACGTGAGATGATAATAGCGTAAGGAAGTTCTCATTGTATGATATAGCGTTAAGTACGTGGGTCAGGTGGGTGTTAATGGCGTTTTGATTATTGTTTAAGTTAGTTCAACAGACGCCAATAATGGTAGCCTACCATTTAACTGACTAAATCTACAGGGTGGGGAAGCAAAATTTACAATATTTTGAGGCAGGGATTGAAAGACAGTGTATGACCAATTAGTTTATTGAAAGTCATGAGAATTTATTTGCCACAAGAAAATTGACATAGTAGAAAATGTTTTTATTCTATGTGTCCTTCTTTCTCAATAACTGCCTTCACACACTTCCTGAAACTTGCGCAAGTGTTCCTCAAATATTCAGGTGACAACTTCTCCCATTCTTCTTTAATAGTATCTTCCAGACTTTCTCATAATAGTTTTGCTCATAGTCATTCTCTTCTTTCCATTATAAACAGTCTTTATGGACACTCCAACTATTTTTGAAATCACCTTTGGTGTGATGAGTGCATTCAGCAAATCACACACTCTTTGACGTTTGCTTTCCTGATTACTCATATGGGCAAAAGTTTCTGAAAAGGTATGGATAATAGTGTTAGGTATGATTATGACATCAGTATATGTTTGGTTTCAAAACAATTGACGTAGTGCCTGCTGAGAAAAAACAACTAAATGTTCATTGTAAATTTTGCTTCCCCACCCTGTATGTTAACAATTCCTGTAAGCAATTACATGTGCACGAAGGATAGACGTAGAATATTGAACTGAGATGATAATAACGTAAATAATGGTGTTTCTATAGTAGGAGCTTTATTTAATACAAGTTATAAGCCTGTATAAATATGTTACCTGTAGTGGGAGCTTTATTTGATAGAAGTTGTAAGCCTGTCGAAATTAGCTTCCTCTACCCATATTCAGATGAATAAGTAAATAATGGTGTTTTTCTACAGCCGAAGCATTATTTCATTTTCAAATAGGCGTGTCGAAATGTAAGGTAGCATGTTTTGACGGGGTAGCGTCAATCTATAGATGTCGCTGTCGATATAAGCTACTGGTAGCTTACTTCGACGGAGCAGCTCAACTCGACAGAACACCAGCCCTTTCATTCTCCACTTTCCCACTATGTGATGAGGGATAGCCTACTGTGATGTGGTGACTAGAGCCGGTAACTCTTCCAAAGTCTCCCCAGGGCGGCAGTTTAGTAATGAGAGGCCATTATCACTGGAGAGTACACTGCAACGGCGATAGGAGAAGCCCGGCCTACAGGCAATCAGCAGTGTTCACTTTTACCCGCGAGTAACCACATGACGCTTCTATCTAGGAATTAAACTCTCATCCCCTTCCCTCTCTCACTACCCATTACCTCAAATGTTCCTCCCCTCTTTCCCACAAAAGTGCCTGGCTGTTCTGTATGCCCGTCTGCTTCCTGTTTATCTCTTTCCTGTCAAGCATTTTTGCCAAATCTACTCCTTCTGTGTCTCTAATGCCTCAGGATTGGCAGGGCCCAGGTGGGATTGTGCTTGTCAGTGGCAGCAGAGGGGGTGGATAACAAGCGAGTAAAAGGAATACAGTGATTATGAGCCCACCCTTCCTCAAATAAAGCGGACTCCATCAGAGGATAAGAATGGCATGCGCGGTGTGCCAACGGATCTCCGACGCATGAGCTCATTTTCTATTAGCATGAACGCGGACACCGTATCCGACATGGAGCGCATGTGTTGTGTTTGTGACCTTTGAGCTCACTCGGGTTACATTATGTGTGAAATTTTACTGTGACATCATGTACATAATCATTAGCAGCACAAGGTTGCATTGCTTACCGAGTAGAAACTGGAAAAAAAAAACACGTGGCCTATTTAAAAAAGTTTTTCCTCCCCCAGTATACATAGAAACTAAGTCCTCTGTAGTGGAATATGAGCCGTTTTATAAAACCCCATCAAGTGCAGTCTTAAAGTGCAAAATGCAAGATGAAACGAATGACACTAAGAGCATCTTTATTTTCCCTTTGAGTTTTCACATCAGACTCTTCTCTGAAATTTAAATCCCTCTCCACTTAGAGGCTGAGAAGACAGAGACATAGAGGATCTGCCTCTGTCGACTTTCATTTGCCCTGCTGGACAACATTTACATAGGCCGACTCGCGCACCACCGAGAACACCAGCTAAAGGGAGTTAAATCACCACAGAAACTTCACTAAGTGGATATAACTAAGGGAAGATGATGGGATGAGTTTGAGGAAGTCCTTCACTTTTCTGTGTCCTTATCTGCTCTGCTCACAAAGCCAAGCCTCAACACGCCCCCCCCACCGGACTGCAGGGATGACACGTGCACTTTATAGAGACATGTGTTTAGAAAGAAGGGGAAATGTGGACATGTGTAGTGCATGTGGAAGCTATCGACACATGCACACACACAGCAGTATTTCAAAAGGTAATTCAAAAGATGTGTGGGGAAACTCATTCATATTCCGACTCGCACTCAGCAGATGTTTACCTCAATTCCGGGGTAGCAAGTTGAAATTATTAAAATTACCTGCTGGTCCTTATTTTTGACATTGCTGCCTGTTTTTTTTTTTTTCTGTTCTATTTTCATGGAACAATGTCTTCCAGTAGTTGTAGCTCAAACATTTGCCGAACTCATTTTAACAGAACAAATGCTGAGATGGAGAAGAATGAAAGGATGTGGATCACCTCCTTCAGCTCCTCTGGGGGGTCGCCGTGGCAATGACAGACCACTCGAGAGATATAATCCCTGCAGCGAGTCCTGTTTCTGCCACGGGGCCTCCTCCCAATGAGCATGCCCGAAGCACCTCACATGGGAGGTTCCAAGGAGGCGTCCCGACCAGATGGCCAAACCTCAACTGATGAAATCATGAACAGAAATTTAACACGTAAAAACCATGTCCTACTGGTCTAGCAGCTTCTAAATTAGTGATGACGTTCACGAACGAATGGAATCTTTTGAATGGCGGGAATCGAGTCTTTGTAAAGAGCCGTTCATTTTCTTTTTTTTTTTTTAAAGGAGGGAGTGTCCAATTGCCTGTCAATTTAGATTAGATTAGATTAGATTAGATTTGACTTTACTGGTGATTAGCATCACTAGGGAGGCATTGGGCGGGAGGAGAATGTTCGAACAAAAAAAAAAAAAGAGTGCACTGCACATGTCTCATGGCAAGAAGTTAGCTAAAAAACAACAGTTTGAAGTGTGAGGTGAGCATACTGAAGGAGGCGGAGCTGGAAGATTGGTCGAAACCGGAGAAAAGTTTGAGAGTGAGTGAGTGACCACCTGTGAGTAATGAGCCAAAGAAAAAGGAGGAGTAGTTGGATGCACTTTTCAGAAAGAAAAGATGGGCATGCAACTTGAGAATTGCACTATAGTTCAGGTATTTAAGTAATTGCAATGATAAATCGCTTTTGTGTTTTGTGTTTTTTTTCTGTATGTTTACCAACATATTGTTCTTGTTTTGTGAACTGCACTATAGTTCAGGTATTTAAGTAATTGCAGTGATTAATCAGTTTTGTTTTGTGCAATTTTTTCCGTATTTTTACACACATTTGTTCTTGTTTTGGGGAGAATAAAATGTTATGTCATGAGAAAATGTTTTATTTTCTTCTTCATTTTTAGGCTATAGACTAGTCCACATAATGTACCATGAGGTTTTTTGTCAAATTCCAGCATTTGCCTAATGTCACCTCTCATGTCATGTATTTAGCCCACACATTTTATTATTTTTTTACGGTAAGATAATATTTACTACAGTGCCAATTAAACACCTTTAAAATGTAATGTCAATCATCACATGTAGCCTATTTAGTCACTAAAACATTTGTGTTTCAAAATAATACAAAAAACATAAAAGAGTCAGTCTTTTGAACGGCTCTTTTCAGTGAACGGCTCCCTTCAAAGAGCCAAAAATCCCATCACTATTCTAAATAAATTTTTCTCTCCTTTCCAACGTGATATCTTGACTTGCGTACAGATAACACGCCACTTTTAATTGGTGTGTTATTTGTACGTATTATATGCTTTCCTTGTGTATGTTCATGCTGCGTAAAATACCACACAATTAGCGGTTAGGTTTAGGGTTAGCTGTTACGGATATGCAAACCACAGAGCTTGGCGTAAAATTACATGCAATCAAATGGCGTTGAATAACGTACAAGGATGAAAATGCGCACGTACAGCCAGGGGTGCCTCTACCAATTGTGGGACCTTCTATAAAATTCAGTATCTTGCTGATCTTTCGTAGCGCTTGGGGGGGGGAATCAACACATCCAGAGGGAGAATGTGAGCGCGAATGAATAATGGGTCAATAATGTAAAGCGCTTTGGGTGTCTAGAAAGGCGCTATATAAATCCAATCCATTATTATTATTATTATAATGTCACTTACGCTAGCATGAAAATGAAAGTGAAACTTTACATGCTTTGAACGTCCAATTCCCAACTTCTATGACTCTATTATACAGCGGCTCTTACAGGACATTTTCACAACTTCTTGCCTGTATCCACTGGACCCCCTCCTCTGCTCTATGGGCCCCCTACAAATGCTGGGCCCCATGAATTTGTCATGTCATATCTGATGACCATGAAAAGATGACAAACTGTATTTTACCTAAATTATTTGCATGTATTGATAGGAATAATTGTTTAACATTTTTTGAACATTTTACATCATCGGTTGTCAGTGACTGTTTGGGTCTGTGAGGGTTAAACAGACTGAAGAAAACCGCCACAAACTGAACAACTTGTGGAGAAACTTGTATCCATGTAATCATACAATTGTCAAGAAAATCATATGTGCCACTTTTACAAACAAGAAAATGCTAATGGGAGCAATTCTATCAGTTAGCTTTGAGTGAAGAAACTGAGCTGCAAAGTCTGGTAAAGTTTCAAACTGTCTTCCATACAGGGTGGGGAAGCAAAATTTACAATGAACATTTAGTTGTTTTTTCTCAGCAGGCACTACGTCAATTGTTTTGAAACCAAACATATACTGATGTCATAATCATACCTAACACTATTATCCATACCTTTTCAGAAACTTTTGCCCATATGAGTAATCAGGAAAGCAAACGTCAAAGAGTGTGTGATTTGCTGAATGCACTCGTCACACCAAAGGAGATTTCAAAAATAGTTGGAGTGTCCATAAAGACTGTTTATAATGTAAAGAAGAGAATGACTATGAGCAAAACTATTACCAGAAAGTCTGGAAGATACTATTAAAGAAGAATGGGAGAAGTTGTCACCCGAATATTTGAGGAACACTTGCGCAAGTTTCAGGAAGCGTGTGAAGGCAGTTATTGAGAAAGAAGAAGGACACATAGAATAAAAACATTTTCTATTATGTAAATGTTCTTGTGGCAAATAAATTCTCATGACTTTCAATAAACTAATTGGTCATACACCGTCTTTCAATCCCTGCCTCAAAATATTGTAAATTTTGCTTCCCTGCCCTGTATTATTGTAGGTAATTCATTTATCAAGACGGGTAGTTGTTTGTTCACTAGTTTCAGCTACTTATAAGACACATCACAGCAACATCATTGTGACGCTTCTGACAAAGGCTACAGGAAGTAGCTGAAACTAGTAAAGCAGTTAAACAAACAACTACCCCTGTCTTGATAAATGAATTATCTACAATAAGCTGCAAAGTGTCAGAAAGTGGTGGTATAGGCTACATTAAGCATGACTGGAATAAAAGCAAAGGTCATGAAACCTGAAACTGTAAACTTTTATCTGTTGCCATTTTATGTACCTATGTGTTTTATATATGTATGCCTGTAATTTTAATTGTTTTATTATTATTTTTTTATTTTATTTTAACAATTTTATACGGTGACCTTGAATGTCCTGAAAGGCGCTTATAAATAAAATGTATCATTATTATTTATTATTAAAGAATAAACCTAATCTAACCTTAATCTAAGACCTGAACTTCAATCAACATCGACTTTATCATTGTTTAAAAAGTATCTGAAAAGGACTTTAATTCATGAAAAAATGTAAGGCTGTATATGACTTGATTTGTATTTGATGATTTGTAATGTGGATTTCATTTTTATTGTTTTTACTTTAGTTTATTATTTCAGTTATACTGTATTTTTTAATTCTTTTTTTTGTGTGTATTGTTCATTTCGGGGGAGGTATTCATATAAGCCTTCTTTTTTGGCTTCTAACCTCTCCTGCACAATTTTGTTACTTGTTTGAATGTTGTTTTTTTCCATTGCTGTTTTTATTTTGTGCAAATAAATAAATAAATAAATAAATGAATAAACAAACAAATAAGACCAGACGCTAGTAGCAATAGCTTTATAATTTATTACCAATTTATCACCATTTATTACAACATTATCCACTGTATTTTGGGGTTTTTCATATTTAATTCACTGCTCATGTAGATGCTCATAAAAGCTTGCATTAAAGTTGATGCATTTTATACCAATTATTTACATGTATTGATAGGATTTGTGAGTTGTTACACATTTTAGATCCGTCTTTATGGGTTAAAGGCAAAAGCTGTGTTTTTTACTGTTTCCATTACCTTCCCCAAAGACACTCTCCACCATACACGTAACAACACCTTGCTAGAACCATGGTTGGAGCTCATAGATGACCAATCCAGTACAGTTAAACAGAGATCCATTTTCATTCCGTGTATCGCTCCTGGTTAACATGTGGCTAATGAATTGTGGTTCACAGCGTCCATATGATGCTATAATTTGTTAGCGCTCATTTAGCCAAACCCTGGTTATACATGGGCTGTTGTGTCTCTGTCCTGATTAGTCTGTCCAGTGTATAAATGACTACCGGCAGCTGATGCGTCAGAGCTGTTCCGGCAAAACAGAAAAGACAGGAGACTCCGTGGTTTGACTGGCTTCACTCAGTGTGTGCACAGCGCCTTGAGTAAAAGACTACGATGTTAATTTGTCATATTCTGCCATGGCTGTCTGTGTTCGAACAAATCTTCATCAATCTCACGAGTCCAATGAGACATCCAGACACACAAATGTTCACCTCTGGTTCTGTGCCAGACTGACTGAGGTCGTCCATCGTCCCCTCCTTTGGTTTATGTGGCACCTGCTGGTTAACAGCGAGACTTCCTGAAACCAAACGGACCTGCACCAGCACAGCATCTGCACTGGTCCAAAAACCTGAGCCCCATCTGTAGGACACCTGGGACAGGACTGGGTGGTACACCAAGACTTTAAAACATACCAGAATATACACAGAGCACCAAATGTAGGGAGTCTGGATACAGGATTAAAGGCCAAGACATCATGTAATCTGGGTCTGGACCTAAAATTTATAGATTGAAAACTATTAGCTGCAAAAAGTCACAGGTAAAATGAATTTATTGTAAATTAGCGCATGTGAATCATCTCTGATAACCATTGTGACTGAGTGGGATACATGTATATAGACAACAATGGGGAAATAATAATAACTTTGCATTGGTAACAGTAAAAAAAAAACAAAACAAAAAACACTTTTTTGGCCACTACTAGAGCAAGATATATCAGATTTTGACTAAATAAAACCTGCTTACAAATGTAATATCAGGATTTCTACAGCATATCATGATTTAAATAAAGGATGCCCCCCCCCCCCCCCAAAAAAAAAGAAAAAGATTTTCAATGCTTTTTATTTTGTATTTATCATTTGAAGATAACCGGTAAAATGTACTTGTATTATGTTCATCAAGCACAGATAAAGAATAAACCTACGAAGCAGAGCCCATCAGCTTGGATCTTAATTGTTAAAAAATGTGTTTGTGGATTGTGAGTTTCCTGCCGCAGGAACCAACAATGATCATGATCATGCCACCGTTTTTATTTTATTACCCCGCCCCCCGAAGGAGAGGCAAGGGGTAGTGTTTTGGTTTGGTTTGTTTGCTTGTTTCTTTGTTTGTTTGTTAACATTCTAGCTTCAGAACTATTGCTCCAATTTACAGTGGTTCCTCGTTTATCACAGGGGTTACATTGTAAACATAACCTGCAATAGGCGAAATCCGCGAAGTAGTCAGCTTTATTTTTTACAATTATTATATATATTTTTAGGCTGTAAAACCCCTCACCACACACTTTATACACTTTTCTCATACAGGCCAGAAGTCCAATGTTTTGTGCGATGGTTAGCATCTTCCACTACTTTTTGGGTGCGACTGCAGGTGCTTTTGTCGGTGCAGAACGTTTCGTGGACATTGTGGGTTTTGTCGGGGAGAAAACTTGCAAACATACAGCACTTCACAGTCACACTGCTAGCGATTGAGCATTTATGTAAATTTGGCAAGCCAAACGCATTCTGTAGTGTACAGGAGACACGGCACGGAGGAGATTGATTGACAATGGTCTACAGTCCCTTAGCCAATCAGGATGCAGAGCACAATGCGCGTTCAGTAAAAAAAAAAGCATGCAAAATTGCACGAAAAAAAAATCTGCAAAACAGTGAGGCCGCGAAAGGTCAACCGCGTTATAGTGAGAGACAACTGTATACCAAACTGGGTTTATAGATTGCCAGTGACACAGAATAGAAGTCATTATATTTTGGGAAAAATATGTCAAAGTTTAAATTTTTAACAAATTTTTTAAATCATTTTTTTCCCCATTTAATTAAAATGGGTGAAATTTCACATGTCTGTATCAGCAAAACTATTGGTTGAATTCATACCAAATTGGGTTTATAGATTGCCAGTGACCCAGAATAGATGTGGTCACATTTTGGGAAAAGTAGGTCAAAGTTCAAATGTTTTATGAATTTTTAAAATCTTTTTTTTTTTTTTGTTCCTCACATTTACTTATAATAGACGAAATTTCAAATGTCTATAAAAACATCAATTTTGTTTCAATTTATTTCAAACTTGGCACATATACAGACAACTGATATGATGACATCAGCTTTGATCAATGCCAAAATAAGCTACAATACGTGTGGGGTGGGGTTTGTTGTGCCTGGCACCACCTTTATGTAACCACCTTGGTCCCATTCAGATGGGGGATCCCTTTTTCAAGGCAGATACAGTTCCATCACTCCCACCACGTTTGATTTGAAGCCCCTCTGTATCTGGTTTCACTTACATCATCCAAACCAGGTGGAAAAATTCAATGTGTGAGTAGAGGAAATGAATTCTTCTACATTATAATTTGGGGCTCTATGGTTGCCCAGACAAGTTTGTGTGATTTGCATAAAGTCAATCCCAAGATGTTCATTCTACAGAGCTAAGACTTGTGGGGAATACAGATCACCATTGAGTTCTGACATCTAGACACAGATTTCAGTTTTGAATCACTTTGGATTGTGAAATTCTCTGTCAGGCATTTTTAACCGTCTGAATTTTGATCTTTTAGAATGTATAGAATTAAAATGCAAAGTGTCATATGTTACTAATGGACATAACTCCAAATCCTGTCGCATAGGAGAGACCCTGATTTTGTTTATTCAATTTAGGTAAAACTGTGTAAATTAACTGTTTACATAGATAGACATACTGTTTTTATAGGCAAGACAGGTTAACCCTTTCATGCATAGTGGTCACTCCAGTGGACAGTTATTCTACAGCTGTTCTCTTATATATTCATGGGTTTTGTTATTTTAGTTCCATATCAGCCAACACAGTGGACGCTTATGCATCATTCCATACACTGACCTTCATTCCTGTTCCTTTATCTAAATCAATTGCTAGTTGTTATTAGACTGTAATTAAGAGGTTTTTTTTTGAACAATAAAGTTGTTTTTTTTTTTTTTTTTTTGCATATTATTCGAGTGAGTAATAACTAGTATTATAGTATGTTAAAATGTGAGAAAACATCAGATTAACAGCATTAACCTCTTGAGACCCAGGAAAATGAAAATTTTCGTTTTTTTCCATTAAACAATTGTCTTGATTGCAAACCACATAATGCAACAGGTTTTTTTGTTTGTTTGTTTGTTTTTTTTCCAGATACATTTAAAAAAAAAATATTTTTATTTATTTATTTATTTTTAATGGAATGTTCTTTGCAATGGACAGCAAGTAAAACTGTCAAACTTTTGTCCCCTACAGAGGACAAAAATGCATTGCTGGGTCTCAGGAGGGTAAAAATGTTTTTATTTCATAGTTTCCACACAGTATGTCAGTAAATGTATGTTTCTGAGCTTCAAAAATGAAACACATGGTGTTCAGCTGAGTGGACATTTTTGTAACTCCATGAAAAATAGGTCCATAAAAAAAAAAAAAAAAAAAAAAAAAATCTTTTTTTTTTCATGCCTAAAGAAGAATAAAGACAATCAGGAAAAAAAAAAAACATGATTAAGGTTCTCATAATTCATGCATGAAAGGGTTAATACTGTTAAGAGAGATACATATTGTTTCTTTGATCAGCCCCCCATGCTTGTGTCCAAGACAAGCCAGCCCCCCCGATCGAAACTGTCACTAAAACCAAAGTTAAAGTAACGCTCAACTGTCTTTTTTGATACTGTTGAGTGGAGTTATTTTGCTCTGCTTAATGTTGAGCCTGTGTATTTGTGCTGAATGTATTTAGTGGAGTATGTCATGTAGCTGCTAGTGCTCTCCCACTCTCAGAATGTGTTGAATGAGTGTTGGAATACATCAGACACTGTATTCATTACAGTATGTGTTGTTTGAGTGCGTGCTCTGCGGTGGATTTCCACATTCAAGTAAGTCTGTAAAGTTTTATCTCAAGACTTTTTTTGTTCACATTTGGCCTCGTTCTCAAACCCAACACCATAAGGTCGGTCTGTTGCAAATGCCAGGGCCGTTTGTTGATCCCAGAGTCCATTACTGGAGTCAGAGAAAAGTAATTTCACATGGTGTGCTCTGAAAAGACAAACGTAGGCAGAGAAAACAAGGACAACCCACACAGACCCAGTGCTGCTTTTGTGTCAGTTCCCAAATGAATTTTTCTCTCTATTTAACTTTTCTTTAGTGATTTATCACTATTTATTATAATATTATCCTCTCTATTTTACATTTTTTCAGTGAAAATCAGGTATTTTCCTCTATTTAATTCACTGATCATGTAGATATTCATAAAAGCTCAGATTAAAGTTAAGACGTAGGCAGAGTTTATACTTCTTCCTACTCCTTTTCGACCATGCAAAATTCAGACTTCTATGTGCTTGGAGATAGATTCTGTCCATTTGAATGTTTTATTTTGTTTTTATTTTGTTTTGCTTTTTTTTTTTTTGCATGTTCGAAATAAATAGATAGATCAATAAATAAATAAATAAATAAGCGTTATCATATCAAAAATGGAGAAAACTGAAGAAAAAGTGTCTTTTTCCATAAAATATATCATTAACTGTAGTCACTTTTCTATTGATCCTCAAATTACATGAATATAACTTTCACATAAAGATTTGCCTAATGGAAAATCAATAATTTTGCCAAAACTCTTGCTTTTTGATTAAAAGTTTTTGTGCTGGCAAGACGTGGTTTTCCGGGCGTAGTGCAAAACTGCAATGGAAAGACCTTTTTCTGTAACTACAGTCACCTGAATAATAATAAAAAAAAAAAAAAACAACAGATGTTGACGGACGTTATAACAAGCGAAGAAGAAGAGTTTTAAAAGAAACATGGCGCTGGTATGTGTGGACACACCAGGAAAATGAATCATTTTTAAATTTATAATGGGATAGAGGTGTAATAATTTATATAATAATGAATATATCTGTAAATCAACACGATATTTATGTTCGTCGCCATGTTTATGGAATGACTTCTCGTGTCATCTCACAATAATAAATAAACAAATCATCGCATTTGTGATTTAATGGAAAAACCGACATTATGCACTTCTGTTTTTTAGACATTTAGTAAATATCAGTAAAGTTTTGCGCAGATGTCCAATGGAAAAGAGACTTGTGCCTCCATGGGTTTTACTGGTGAATCAATACTGTAGAAGATGACGGTGTTTGCATGGTAACTACGGCGCCTCTGAACGTCCAAATGGGTCATATTTGATGACCATGAAAAGATGAATAACTGTATTTTACACCAATTATTTTCACGTATTGATAGGATTAATGGATCAATAGGTATTAAACAGTTTATATCAGTAGATGAGTTTGGTCACTGGTGGCTGTTTGGGTCTTTATGTGTTAAAAGTGACAAGTTGAAACCAAAACACAAATATTTTCACATGATATGCACATATGTCACAAAAAATACATATTTATTTATTTATTATTACAGTACTTAATTAATTCCTGAGACCCAGGAATGTTAAAGTTTTAGGTTTTTTACATTAAATAATTGCCTTGACTGCAAACAACATGATGCAATAGTTTTTTTACAGATACATTTTTACTTTTTCGGTAACAGTTTATAATAAGTACGTAATAAGTAATAAGTAAGTATCTATAATTTATAAAGTATGAGAATACAATCATTAATTACATTGTAGATGAGCTTATAAATGATGAGTAAAATCTTTATAGTTGTGCTTATAAACCATATATTAATGAGTATTAATGTCAGAAATACGCTTTATAAATGATGAATTCAGTATTTATTAATGCTTAACTAATGCTTCATAGTGTGTTCTTATTATAAAGTGTCACCCTTTTTCCTTCTTTTTTTTATGGAAGTCCTTTGCAATGGACAGTTTTTTAAGTAAAGTTGTGTAACTCTTGTCCTCTACAGAGTACAAAACTGCACTGCTGTGCCACCATTACAGATAAATTTGTTCATATCACCCAGGTCGGATAAAAACCTCTACCCAGAATGCACTACAGTGACGCTGTGACAGGCGGCGTTTTGGGAATTCACCAGCTCATCAATCATCAATTCAGTCACGTTTTTATTTGCCGTGTCAGACATAAACATTTGAAGCTTCCTTTCTTCCGCTCCCATTAATGGCTGATTCTCCGTGGCGCCGCCCAGTTTCACCAGTGCCACAGATGCCAGGCATGCAGAAGAAGAAAAGTTTCCCTCGCTTCCTCGTTCGACTTTAACCCTTTATCTGGCACTCATAGAAATACTCTGAAAGTCAAAATTTCAACCTTAATGTGTTTTTGAAGGACATAACAAGACTGTATTACTTTTGTGAAATTTGTTGGCTTAAGCAAAACAAGTCCAATATGTATATTATTGGGCTTAAATTGAAGTGGAATATCTCATTTCTGTATTTAACATGTGATTGAAATATAATCTAAAGTAATTAAATCACTTTAAATAGGGAATAAATGTAGACCGAAACTAGGATCAGGGTTAGAGTTAAAGAAAATAACTTGAAGACAAATACACGTTTTCAGGCCTGATCTGAAAGGAAGTATCTTCTAGTTTTTCTATTCAACATGTGACTGAAACACAATCTAAACTACACTGGTTTAACCCTTTATAAGACACTCACATATACTATGAAATACTCTGAAACTCAAAATTTCTACCTTAGTGTGTTATTGGAGGACAAAACAGGGCTTCATTACTTTTGTGAATTTTTTCAACATTTATCTTTTTTTTTTTTTTTTTTTTTTTACTAATGTTTATTTTTACTTTTGCAATCACAACAAGAAACTGCAAAAAAACAACAGGCAAAAACAATAAATAAATAAATACAAAACAATTTAAAAAATATTTTTTATTGTTATGTAGAAAATCAAGGTCAGTGAAGTAGCCATATTTGGTTTCTTACCCATAAGTGGCAAAAAAGAACTACAAAAAAAAACAATAGTCAAAACCCAAAAAATTTTAAAAATTAAAATAAAATAAAAACAATTAAAAAAAAAAAAATATTATGTAGAAAATCAAGCTCAGTGAAGTAACTGTATTTGTTTCCTTACCCATAAGTGGCAAAAAAAGAAATTACAAAAAAACAATAGGCAAAAACCAAAAAAGATTTAAAAAATTAAAATAAAATAAAAACAATTTTAAAAATATTTTTTGTTATGTAGAAAATCAAGGTCAATGAAGTAACCATATTTGGTTTCTTACCCATAAGTGGCAAAAAAAACCCGACAAAAAACACCAGGCAAACCCCCCCCCCCCCCCCCCCAAAAAAAAATTAAAACAAAACAAAAACAATTTTAAAAATATTTTTTTATTGTTATGTAGAAAATCAAGGTCAATGAAGTAACCATATTTGGTTTCTTACCCATAAGTGGCAAAAAAAAGACAAAAAAAACAATAGGCAAAAATCAAAAAATTAAAAAAAAAATTAAAATAAAACAAAAACAATTCAAAAAATATTTTTTATTGTTATGTAAAAAATCAAGGTCAATGAAGTAACCGTATTTGTTTCCTTACCCATAAGTGGCAAAAAAAAAAATTCAAATATTTTGTACCTTTGTTGATCCACTGTGATCTGTATTACAGATGTATAAGTGATAAGTTTAGGGAAACATTGTTAAAATTACACACATTTGTCTTTTCAGGTTATTCCCTTTTTTTGTGAAAGGATAGTTTTTAACAGTTGCTGTCACTGTCTTGAAATGTATGCGGAAATGACTAAAAATAGTCACTTGCCCGATAAAGGTTTAAGAGCAAGGGGCAGGTGTGAAAACAAGCCTATAGAAGGAAAAGGTGGAGGAGGAGGTGGAGGAGGTGGAGGAGGTGTGCTATGCTATGCTCCAGTTCAGGCTGTGGGGTTTAGTCTGTAACTCTTAGACCCATTAATCATTCCCGTCCACTGACAGGACCTCCACAACTCACACACATCCATGCCTCCGCCCCTGCTGCCACATCCACACAGGAACACGCCCTAATTTCACCCAAACATGCTCTGGGATCATCTCCGCCCACTCACACGTCCGTCCTATCAAACCGTCAAGCCATCCATCATATACGTCCGCTCATCCATCTCTCCATCTTCCTGCTATGATAAGCTCCGGCAACTGCTCATGAGCCATCAAACGCACTTTCATTTCTTTCTCCACTTGGCAGACGCTCAAAAGAGAACACCGTCTCAGCACCAGCCCCCAAAGAAAATAAACCCGGGGTGAAACGCTACGTAAACTGTAAAGTGACGTCAAAACAAAACAGAAACGTGAAACAATAAACCTGATTCTTCGGTAAACACTACTTCACATAACACTCAAGAGTTACTCCGAGCGCCTTAAAATAAACCTGAAGGACTGTAAACACTTAACAGACGTTTATAAAAGAGGATGGAAAACAGTTTTATTAGTCCGACATCAATCTGTGCTCTTCGGTTTTGAGCTCGACCACAAATCCCATTTCAAACTTTGCATGCAATAAACTGTATTTTAATATTTCATGCTACAATATCAGCCGTAAGTGACATTTGCACAAACTGAATTCTTTACAAATGAAACACTTGGTAATTGAAGAAATGAATACAACTGTGCGCTGGAGGGGGTTTTCGTTAAGACTTGATTGAAGACAGTGAAACTTTCATAAGTCTTTTTACATGAAAACCTCACTTAATTTCCTTTTTTTTTTTTTAAACATCATGCAGTGCGACCGCAAAAATATTTTCCTTTATGAGGCATATACCACATTTAAAAAGATACTATTTCAGTGGAAGAGACAGTAACAGTAATAAGTAGAAATAAAATCCATCTCAGAGTTTAACCCAGAACCAAAACCTGCTTAACCCTCCAGTATCTGGCTGCGCTTTTTAGGCACACTTTGCACTTCGTTTTAAAAAACTTGATATTATTTTTCACAAATTAAATAAGGTTAGAATTCAAAAGTTGTTCATTTGTGCATGATCTTTAAAATTCTGGCCACCAACTAAAATGTGCACATTGTAAACAAAAGAAAATTACAAGACTAGCATCTGTCTGCCACGTGTGTCTAAAACGCACTATTTCTTCCATTATAACCACTGGTTTTGATCTGTGAGCCATTAAGGCATAAATCCTGCTTTTACTGATATCTGGGCTTCATTTGAGAGGTGAGGGTCTAAATTAATTTATTAACATTGTTAATGTTGCTGTTAATCATTGACATATGCCAGGCTGCAAAAATCAAATAATATGTAATCCAATTTTTATGTAGTATTTTGAAAAAAACAAATCAAAACATATTTTGTGTTTTTTGCATCAAAAAATGTAGTGACATCATGAAGAAAAGAGATCATTTAAAGGGTTAAAAAAAAAAAATCTAAAATGAATGATTATTTGATATGTATGATTAGGGCTGACCTTGATTTTCAAAAATAAAATCAAATTAGAGCAGAAAAATAAATCAATATATAATATTTAATAGTTTGATTTATAGGTGTGCCTTTTTCGCACACTTGGGGACAGATGCTAGTATTTTTGAACATTTGACCTAGCGCCAAAAACAATAATGCAAATTAACCGATGTTGGAGTTAATCACTGACATATGCCAGGCTGCAAAAATCAAATAATATGTGATCCACTTTTTAAGTAGTGTACTGAAAAAAAATATTTTTTTGTGTTTTTTGCATCCAAAAAAATGGTTTGTTTACATTACAAACACGGCATTTAAAGGGTTAAAAAATGTGGCAATTATTGTGCATTTGGTATTTTTTATTTATGGCTCAAGTTGATGAAAAAGAAAAAAGTGTAAAAGAATTAAAAACAAACTGTATGAAAAATTTTTTCACATTATTCCACAAGTGTGCCAAAAAGTGACTACTGTTATTCAAAACATACTGTTAATACTGTTCATAGGCACACATACTGTTAATGCTGTAAATTGCAACTATTCATATTTATCCAGTTTTACATATTTATTTTTTAGTCTTCTAAGCTCTGTTCTTATGTTACCTTATTCAATTGTAATTTTTTTTTTATTGCATGATCTTATCTTTCTTATTTTTCGTTTTTGTAACTTTATATTTGCTCTGTTCTTATTCTGTAGCACAGGTATTTGCATTCCTTATTTTACTAAACACACAATGACAATAAAGACTATTCTATTCTATTCTATTCTATTCTATTCTATTCTATTCTATTCTATGAGATAGTGCTGTAGGTAGTTTATCATTTATACATGTGCATCACAACTTACAGATCACAGTGAATCTACAGATACACACAACATTTAGTAAGAGGCAGAATATTATTAAAATTAGACATACCTCTCTTAAGACATTTCAGGTTATTCACATTTTTTCTAAAAGACTAGTCTGTAAATATAAATATTTTTGTGTAATTTTATTTTATTTTATTTTAATTTATTTTATTATACTAAAAAAAAGAGAAAATTTGTAATTTTCATTCTTTATAGGTTATTATGACAGTATTTTTAAATTGGTTCTGACCCGAATGAGATTGAATGGACCTAAAATGATTCTAACATCCTTGATTGTTAATATCGTCAGTGTAATTTTTGCACTTTGCAAATTCATCCCAGGGGCCAAATTGGAACCTTTGGGAGGCTGGTTTTGGCACCCAGGCTGCATGTTTGACACCTGTGTTCTAAATACATACATACATACATATATACATACAGTACATACATACATACATACATAGATACATACATACAGTACATACATACATACATAGATACATACATACATACATGCATACATACGTAAATAAATAAATATCAATGAGCTTTTTTTCCCGGTAAAATAAAGGTTATAATTATAAAAATTCTATTCTATTCTATTCTATTCTATTCTATTCTATTCTATTCTATTCTATTCTATTCTATGAGACACTGCTGTAGGGAGAGGATTGCTCTTTGTGAAGGTGTAATTCCTGAAGTGACCACTAGGGGCTATCTACTCCACAGGTTTCCCCTGCACACAGACAGTCCCTCAGCCATCAGTCAGAAACCACTTCTCCTGACAACAGATTAAAGAATGAGCATATTACAGACAGTGTATTATTCCAGCAGTATGTATTCCACTAATGGATCCATCAAAGTTTTGAGTCAGTGAAAAAAAAAACAGAAGAAGAAGAAACTGAAGAAACATTATGAATTTGAAGTAGAGCAACCGCAGTTTTCCACATTAATCCGGCAAGTGCAGTCGAGCTGCTTTTCATTTCAGTGTGAAAATCAGGAATGTGTGTTTTTGTTTTTTTTTGTTTTTTTCTGTTCAAAGAGATGGTGATTACTCTGCAAAATTATCCACAGAAGATGAGAAGGCACAATGAACAAATTATACCCTTGAACTTCTCTGCAAATGCATGCAAATTGAGACAAATAAATGCATGCACTGAGTGTGTGTGTGTTAACCCTTTCAGAGGAAACACAGCAAAATATATGAGTTTGGTAATTCTTCAGTAAAATCTAGTGTTTGTTGTAGAGTTATGCCCCAGTTGTAACGGTGAATGTAAACAAGTGTGGCGAGGGTGCATGAAAAACAGATGACATGGATAACAGACAGGAACGCTGCATGAATATGTGCTGAAGTTTGAGGACGAGCGCTACAGGGCAGCTTCAGCCTGGGGGGAAAAAACAGGTCTTAGCTTCATTAACCGTGTTTCTACATGGAGAAATAAACACGCTGAAGGCAAAAGCATTTCTGTTTTGTTTCGAAGAACAGGGAAGATGGATGATGTAGCAGGGAGAGCCAAAAGGATGAATGTTTCAGTTCTTTATAAAATAAGAATAAAACAGTTTAGATCAAACAGAGAGTGGGGATTCAGGATTCTGAAGGTTCGGGATAGGGTTTCATGTCTGCTTTTGCATGGCAGACGTTATACAGGGTGGGGAAGCAAAATTTACAATGAACATTTAGTTGTTTTTTCTCAGTAGGCACTACATCAATTGTTTTGAAACCAAACATATATTGATGTCATAATCATACCTAACACTATTATCCATACCTTTTCAGAAACTTTTGCCCATATGAATAATCAGGAAAGCAAACGTCAAAGAGTGTGTGATTTGCTGAATGCACTCGTCACACCAAAGGAGATTTAAAAAATAGTCGGAGTGTCCATAAAGACTGTTTATAATGGAAAGAAGAGAATGACTATGAGCAAAACTATTACCAGAAAGTCTGGAAGATACTATTAAAGAAGAATGGGAGAAGTTGTCACCCGAATATTTGAGGAACACTTGCACAAGTTTCAGGAAGCGTGTGAAGGCAGTTATTGAGAAAGAAGGAGGACACATAGAATAAAAACATTTTCTATTATGTACATTTTCTTGTGGCAAATAAATTCTCCTGACTTTCAATAAACTAATTGGTCATACACTGTCTTTCAATCCCTGCCTCAAAATATTGTAAATTTTGCTTCCCCACCCTGTAGGTGAAGCCTAATGATCAGTGGAGGCTGGTGGAGTTATTTTTTGGTGGGGGGCAGTATCCAAGTCAGTTTTCAGCTGCACTAAGATGCACCAAAGTACATGCACCACGATCTTAAAATATTAACCCTTTCATGCATAGGTCACTCCAGTGGACAGTTCTTCTCCAGCTGGTCTCTTGTATATTCATGGGTTTTGATGTTTTAGTTCCATATCAGCCAACACAGTGAACACTTATGCATCATTTCATACACTGACATTCAAACCATTACTGTAACTTTACTGTTCTTGATAAACCTGATCTGCAGTAACATGTTTAAGTGTAAATCAATTGTTATTTGTTAGACAAGAAGTTTTTTTTTTGCATATTATCTCCATGAAGTGAGTAATTACTGGCATTAGAATATGTTAAAATGTGAGAACACATCAGATTAGCAGCATTAAAAATGTTTTTATTTCATTGTTTTCATATCACTTTCTGATATTGGGTTTTAAACACATTTTTTACTTCAAAAATGAAATGCATGGATATTTTTGTAACTCCATAGAAAAAAAAAAACTCGATCGCATTGTTTTTTTCATGCCTAAGGAGGAATAAAAACACTGAAGAAAAAAATCTTGACTAAGGTTCTCACAATTCATGCATGAAAGGGTTAATTTAAATAAAAAATACACAGTGGGCCGGGTCTACTAAAGGTTTGCGTATATTAAAACATGTGCAAACTCATTGCACGCGCAAAAAAATGTACAAACTGATTTACTAACAGTGCGCAATAAGGGTTGCGTCTTTGAAAGGTGCAAAATAGTGCATCTGCATCTGTGTTAGTACGTTTGCCATAACGAATATGCATTAAAAGGTGTTTACACGTAATTGTTGGGAGGAGAAAATGTAAATATATTAATTTTATATTAAAAACAAAGTGATTTATCAAACCGGAAAGCAATTTCGCTCATAGAAACTGCGTCTATATTTAACACGTCTCAAATGGAGGTGCAAACGGTTCATATGCATAATTGCACACATATGGCTGCAGTTATTGTTGCTAGATTGCACACGCAAATTAGTTCATGCAAATTGGGACCTTAGTAGATCCGGCCTAGTATGTGTTTTCAGTCTTGTATTTTTTATATGTAAATTTCACCTGTCTATCCTTCAAACATGCACATTTTTCTATAGTCCCTTTTCCACAGCACTTCTGTTCTGGGAATACTTCACCTTTATTCCGAAACAACGTCTGTGTAAACAAAATGGTGGGATCATTTGGTCCGACTTTTATCGCAGCTCTGTAACACCTCTGGAGGTCGTAACAGAGCCGTGATAAAGGTAGAATCATGATTCCTGAACGCTGTGTAAAAGGAACACCTCTTGTTCCGTAACCAAGGCGTCATTTTGATGACGTATCGTGTGTGCGACCCCGTGTCAGGGGGATTTAAAATTATTATTATTTTTTTTTCTTCCTGTGTATTGTTTATTTCTGTGGAGGTATTCACATAAGCCTTTTTTGGCTTCTCCTGCACAGTGATGTTACTTTGAATGTTGTTGTTGTTTTTTTTTTTTCTCTTGCTGTTTATGATGTGCAAATAAAAAAAATAAATAAATAAAAATGTAAGGCAAACAAACATATCAATGCAACCAGAAAGATGTTGAACTGGGGAGATGTTGAGATCCGTGAGCTGTTGTCACTTCATGTTGTCATGCTGTTGTCATGGACTCTATCCATGCTAACATTTGTGAAACGGTGAAAGACTCTGGAGAGGTTAGCAACACCGCTATGCCCTGGGTATTTCCGAGGCGCAAGTTATACATCACACTATACACTGTACTGTGTCACTGCCCCTTTGATTCCAGAATGGAGGTCTGCTGTGTAAAAGTCCAGCCTGTCTCACCTCTGTTACTCCTTTGCCTTGGATGGATATATCAGTCAATAGCGGAAAAAAAAGTGGGATCACCATCTCACCTTTTTTCCATGATCTCTGTGTAAAAGACTATTGTTAATGCCAGACATGTCCCTGATGAGTGTCTTTTCCACTGATGATATGGACACCACATTTAAACCAGGGGTGAAGATAGTGTGAGTAGCATTGAAAAATTAGAAAATCAACATGAGGGTTAAAACGTATCACAAATACCACTCGTACCAAGAATCGATCTCGCACCTCCCTGCACCACTGAGTAATCCAGCTGTTTACTCCTATGTCAGTAGTATTAGTGACAGACCTATTCACTGATTCCATCTCTGAGGAAGGCCTCGATTCTTTTCGGGATGTGATGTTTACTCCTGTGGGTGGGGCTTGGGCTCTCCTGTCTCTTGTATTGGAGGGGATCTACTGCACATGTATCTTTTATAATGAGCTACTATGGAGTTCTCAGGCAGTGCCTCAAACAGGAAACACGTGACTTGATTGTTCATTAACCCTATAACACCAAAGGTATCATATTTATCATATTTAATTCTGTAAAGCACTTTGTGTTGCATCTGTGCATGAAAAGCGCTTTATAAATAAAGGTTGATTGATTGATTGATATTTGATACATGAGTTTTGAAGCCCTCTACATGATCAGTGTGATAGTTTTTTTTTTTAAAAACCTGATGTATACAATTAGATACATGCAATACACAGATAATCCACCAGGGGGGAGGAATTTGTTCACCAGAGGCCTTTCCAGTGACACTACAAGACTGTCATTAATGGGGAAGGAGGAAGAACTTTGGCAATTTTGAAAAGGAATTAACAATTTGTTAGACATGTTTGTTATCTTATTATGATGTGATAACATTGTGACTCATTACCCCCTTTTTTATTGTTGTCCTTTAAGTTTTACTGCCCTGTCTGTGCTTGTTGACATCGCTTGTTTTGTATGTTTTTACTTTTTTGTTTGTTATAAAACGTAAAATCTATTAAAAATAAAGTATATATATAAAAAGAGACGTTTGTGTTATATCATGTTTTTGTTTGTTCAAAAATAATATTATTTGAGCACTGAGACCTGATGTATCAAATATGATACAAAATTGAACCTCATATGGGGAAATTGATATTTGAAAAACAATTTTTGGTTGTTCAGAAGGACCAATAAAGGCTCCAGTTTCAAAGAACTGGAATTTTCTGTCAGTGATTTAATGGCTCAGGCTTTACAGGGTTAAATGACCAAAAACATTTCTAAACCACACTTGAATTTAGATTATACACATCATTAAATAAGAATCTGTTCTTAATTGTTTGCCTGGGTAAATAAAGGTTAAATAAAAAATAAAATAAAACATTCAGTGGCTGTATCATGTATAGCTTGTTTATTTAAATATTAATGTTTTTGTAAAATTATTTTGGTGATCCATATTGGCCTAGTGCCCTCTATTGATGAGCCACCACTGCTAATGATGTAACTCTTTCCTGATTCCTTTTGCCATCTGCCTTTTCAAAGAGATTTCAGAGGGTTAAAGTAAGGACGGGGGGGTGAGGAACTAAGAAATGCCTCTAAGGGATGTCATTGCTAATTGTTTCCTATTTAGCCAAATCAAATAAAGTACATGTTTGAGTGCTGTTAGAAATATGACTGGGTTGTCAGATACAATACATGAGGGACTTGATTAAACCCTTAAGGTTCACTGGACCCCAGTCTGGAAATGTCTTAATGTTAATTTTAGTTTAAGAATAACCAGATGTTTTGATGATATGTTTTAAATTCATTTGTGAACCAAAAACTCTGATATTCAGATAGATTTCTTTTGGAAAAATTAACATTAGCGGTCAGAAATAACTAGTAATGAATACATTGTTAATGACTTGAAATGAAATAGAAAAAAAAAAACAATCATATCATCATCTAAACCGTTACTACTTGAAAATACACTGCGGTGGAAAATAACGATTTTGACATGATTATTAATGTGATATGTAATCAGAGACTAAAATAGCTTTCTGGCTTCGACTCTGTTTTCATAAATATGATTATTACTGTGACAACAAAATTGAAGAAAGAAAAAAAAAAAACAAAAAAAACTTGGCTTAAAAACGATCTCTCTTTTTGCCAGTGTTATTACATGTGCAAAAGTCACCATCAAACGGGATTAGGGGAATAGGATTGCGATGTGTGCTTTGATCTGCCAGATTACAGTAAATCTTCCACGGCACAGAATGAAAAGTTAGCAAGAGAGAGAAACAGAGCGGGGGGTGGGGGTGGGGGGGGATTCTGCAGGGGCCCGATATCCATGCTGTCTCTGAGCTAAGCCGAATTCTTCCCCCCTTTGCCTCGTGCTTCCAGGAGATTTGGAACGGCTGTGATGTCTAAGTCCGACAAGACACAATCGGGACACTCGCTAATATTATGGCAGAGTCGAAATAGAAGAAACACTTGATGGAGAGAAAAGAGGGAGTGAAATTAGAAAGATACCCTTCATTAATGATTATTTATCCCACCCATTCAAGCCCACATGTATATGGAAAGAGATCAAATGTTTGTATGAGATAAAAGCCATGAGGCACTCTGGCACCATTCTCCCTAAACACTTTAATCTGCGATATGCTTATTTGATGTCGTGTGGGTGCAACCATTTCACAGTGATCGCTAACAAATCTAATATATTAGATCCCCAGACTACGTCAGAGTGTGGTTAGATTAGAGCTGCTGTCTGTTCATCAGTGTGCTGAACAAGGCTTCACAATGGCTCTGCTAATTAACTCCAGACGACGCTGGAGGAGTCGAGAATTGCCTTCCTCTTTACATTACAATCACCGCTGCTCCTCCTCGGCCTCTTTCCACTCTACCCTCCACCTTGACAGCGCCTTCACTTTATCATAATGATCCATTTTCGCCGTGTAAATCTCACCTACCCTTGTTGCTACTGTAAGAAGACCTTAACCCTTAAGAATCCCAAATACATGACTCATTTAACCCATAAAGACCTAGTGCTACTTTTGTGGCAGTTCCCAAATTATTTTTCTCTCTATTTAACCTTTTCCTAAGTGATTTATCACCATTTATTATAATATTATCCTCTGTATTTTGCATTTTTCCGATGAAAATCAGGTATTTTCCTATATTTCATTCACTAATCATATAGATCAGTGTTTCTCAACGGGACACCGTTGGGGGGTGTTTGGAAAGAGAAAGCTGAGAAGGGGGGCGCTGAGACCAAAATGGGTTGTTAGTCTGTAAGCATTAAAATCAAGCTGCATGTTATGTCAATGGTGAATTTCCGTGAATACAAGGTGAAAGTGAATCTCCCCTCCCCCTTAAGGCGGCCATACACTGTGCAATTATTTCGATCGTTGCACGCAGCTCCATCTCAAACTGTGCGAATCAGTCAGGCTCACGATTCATGTTCTCACACTGCACGGACCGACGCTCGTATGCGACCTGACTGCTCACACTGTAGGACCATACACCAGAGGACGCACGACACGTTCGAGTGTTGTATTCGGAAATACAACGTTAAAATACCAAGGAATCCATAAAAGTGCATAGACGATTGTGTATTGGCGTGAGCCACGAAATGGTAGTGCTAAACAAAAACCAACGAGCTGCTTTGGTAATATGTGCCATTATCTGTGAGGAATCAAAAAAGAAGAAAAGACAATGATGTGTTTGGTTCAGGAATTGGTTGGCCAGATGTAGACAGTATAGGCTGTCAATCCTACAGCAAAGGGAACTAGAGGTAAGCTGCAAAAGCTAAACTGCACTAGGCCAATAGCCAGCTTGTACGCTACTGTACGCGTCTGTGTTCGCGCATGCACAGTGTGAGAATTTGAGGCACATCGGTTCGTGGCACTGCTTTAACAATGCGATACACTCACGAGGAGCGAGCAGGATTTCAAACAGCTCTGTTTTCCTTGCGAACACACGATTGCTGGTCGTGAGGTGGTTGTGAGGTGCTAATCGCTTCTCTTTACCCCATGTACACTGCACGAAGCACGACACATGATTAGAGGCACATTGGGCCCGATCCCAGAAAGAGTCGCACGAGTGAGAAATCATCTCTAAACTCGCACAGTGTAAGGCCGCCTTTAACAACACCCCCTAAGCAACATATATAAGCTTGATCACCCCCCCCGCCCCCCAACAATTAGTTACAGAGTGCTTCAACCCATTGGGAGGGTCATGATAACGTAAAGGGGGGTTTGCTCAAAACAGGTTGAGAAACACTGATATAGATGTTCATAAAAGTTCAGATTAAATTTCATGGTTATATCAAAAACTGAGAAAAGAGAAGAAAAAGTGACTTTTTCAGTAAAATAAATCATTGACTGGAAAAACAAGTGTCTCCGTCCACTGTCATTGATCCAACTCCATGGGTTTTACTGGTGAATCAATGTTGTAGAAGATGACGGTGTTTCCACGGTAACTACGGAGCCAATGAACGTTGAAATGGGTCATATCTGATGACCATGAAAAGATGACAAACTGCATTTTATGCCAGTTATTTACATGGATTGATTGGATTAGTGGATCAACAGGTATTAAACAGTTTAGATCAGTAGGTGCTGTTGGTCGCCGGTGGATGTTTGAGTCTTTATGGGTTAACCAGCAGTAAGACAGAGCCTCACTGAGTCTTCATTTCAACTTGTGTGGACAGTGCAGATGTCAGAGTAATACTGAGAAATCAATTGTGTTGAAAGGCAGAGTAAAACTAGACTTATGATACATAAGGAAAACATTGTTTTCTGCAGTGTTGCCATCACGTTTGGTGTGAGTTCAGTGTAGGAAGAGATAGTAAAAATGGGCTTGTATGTAAAAAAAACAAACAAACATCAAAAACAGAAAAAAAAAACATGTCATGCCATTGAGTTTCCTATTGGTGGAAAAGTACACTACATCAACCAATCAGATGTGGGGCATTTTGTTTTCATAAACAACTGTATATAGTTTTCCTAAAAAAAAAAACCCAAAAAAACCTTGAGGCATTGACTGCATTTTTATGTGAGTAGTTGTATCTAACTTCGTTATTTGCTAAATGTGTAACAAATTTTTTCTAAGTTTTACATTTTTATGTCTATGCTAAGTTATAAAAATGGTTTGTTCAACATGTTTTTGGTGAAAAACTGTAAAGAATCTAACTTTTTCCTCCTCAGATTTTATTCTTTTTACCTCCACCAAGGAGGTTATGTTTTTGCCAGCGTTATTTTGTCTGTCTGTCTGTCTATGTGCAGGATAACTCAAAAAGTTACGGACGGATTTGGATGAAAATTTCAGGAAATGTTGATACTGGCACAAGGAACAAATGATAAAATTTTGGTGGTGATCAGGGGTGGGGGTGGGGCACTGATCTGCCTTGGCGGAGGTCTGCGCTCTCCAAGTGCTTTTCTAGTTTTTTGTGTGATTTTACTTTCAGTATGTTAATAGAGCACGTCAAACGAAAAAATAACTGTAAAATGCAAGAAAAAAAAACAAAACAAAAATACAACAAAGCAAAAATCATCCATTTTTAATGAGACGTATAAAGGCAAATTCAAAAGTATTCAAAAAACATCCAAAATCCACTCAGACTCTTAAGGGTTAAACTCGACCATCTCATCTGTTCTGCTGTCAAGAACCCCAAGAACCCATCTCGATAATGAATCTCTCTCCGGAGCCAGTCAGGAATTAATCTCTGAGCAGCAGTGGGAGATGGGAAGACGGACGGTGAGAGGTAGAACGAAATAGTGAGGATGCTGATGAGAGAACATGGCATGTGAGTGAAGAATAATGGAACGCACACACACACACATACACACAAAAAGGTGAGTGCGGCCTGGAAAGACCATTAATGATTGTTCAGAAATCCAGTCATTACGAGACTCCTCTTATTACACATGCATTCAGATCGCTGTGCCCCCGCCGCTGTCTTTTCCTCAGGCTAACGACCCTAGACAGGCCCACTATCAATGATACTTTGGACACCAGATTAGTCATCGAGTCAGAGGAAGTCAGGATGATTGCAATGTCCGTCTTAATAAAAGCAGATGGTTTCCAACATCCGCCCGCTCTCTGCCTTCACCGGTGCACATTTATTCTGTCATTTGCTCTTTGTATTTCCTTCTGTTATTCCTTCTAATATTAACTTTTATCTTGATACGTCTTTGCTCTTTTTCTTTTTAATTTCTCTTTCTACTCTGCCTTCTTTCTCCGTCCCTTGTAGGAGTGTGTGTTCCCGCTCTGCAGACTCTGGGCTAAATAGCTGGAAAACATTCAGACATTAATCAGCCTGTCGCCAGACTGCGCTGACATCACAGGCTTTAGCAGGATAAACACACACATGATCGCACACAAACCCACACGTATATACAGTATACACACACACACACACACACATATATATACAGGTATTTTTTTGGGAGTGCAGTCTGACCTTCTTTTCAGTAGCAGGATAAACAGGTAATCAGTCTGGACCGTGACACTAATTGGCTCACATACTGTAAACGCACACACACACACACACACAGACACACACCTTCGTAAAGCTGAACCGACTGAATCGAGGGGGACAATAAACAGAGGTGACCTCATGTTAGTGACCTAATGGAGTGTCCATAAGGAAAATGTGTCCACGGCCGGGGGGATCAGAGTGGGGATTTGCTGACTACATGTAACAGCAGGACTGGACTTTCTTTTGGTGCAATGCTGTAAAAATATATTTACACTCAAGGCAAATAAAGTTTGTCTGCACTTTATGTAGAGCAGTGTTTTTCCAACTGTGGGGTCGCCTGAAGTTTCTAGTAATAGGGCGACACGGTGGTGCAGTGGATAGCACTTATGCCTTACAGCAAGAAGGTCGAGGGTTTGACTCCAACACTAGTCAATGGGCGTGGGACCATTCTGTGTGGAGTTTGCATGTTCTCTCCATGTCTGCGTGGGTTCTCTCTGGGTACTCTGGCTTCCTCCCACCATCCAAAGACATGCACTGATAGGTTAACTGGTTAATCTAAATTGCCCATAGGTGTGAATCAAGGTTATTATCGTTAACAAAAACTAACGAAATGTTCACTTATACCGAAAACCGTCATCAAAGAAGCCATCTTAGGCAAACCGTAGACACTTAAAGCTGCAGGAGACTTTTGTCACCAATTTTTCATCAAACCTGTAAAATCCCAGTCATAGCCTAAGTATCACGAATCCGTAAGTCTTTCCATGATTACTCACCTGAATATCTTCCTTCAGGGTGAACAATTTCGAAGTGTACTCCACCATAAACAAACGAAATGTCGAAAACTAGAATTGAAAAAACATTTTCGTTACCTGAAATAAATAAAAACTATATTTAAAAGAAAAAAAATGATAACTAACTGAAACTGTATTGTGTGCTTACAAAACTAACAAAAACATTTTAAAAATATGGATAAAATTCCCTTCGTTTTCGTCTTTGTCAATGTCAGATTGATACAAAAGTGATTTATTTCACTCTAGCAATTTTAGCTAGCGGCACCATATGGTACTTCACAGTTCGTCACTTCTCGTCACTTGTCGTTTAGTCGTCTTCTCGTCCCCACTCTACCTGGAAACATGGAGACTAAAGTTGGGAGAAAGCAGCAGAGTCCTGTCTGGGATTTATTTGAATACGACGGCAAGGAAGATAAAAGATACGACAAAACTGAAATTAATACTAAAACTAAGCATTTAGAAGAAAATGAAAACTAATAAAAACTAGCAAACGTGCTCTAAAAACGAATTAAAACTAACTGAATAACAGAAAAAAAGTCAAAACTAAATAAAACTAAATTATAATGAAAAATCCAAAACTATTATAACCTTGGTGTGACTGTGAGAGTGATTGTTTATCGCTGTATGTCAGCCCTGTGATGAACTGGTGACATGTCCAGGGTGTACCCCGCCTTCACCCATAAGTAGCTGGGATAGGCTCCACCTGAATGTCTTCCCTCACGGTGAACAATTTCGAAGTGTACTCCACCATAAATAATCCATTTGTTTACAAATAGAGCCAGTAGGTAATAGAGATGTAACAATTACCGGTATAACGATAAACCGCTGTAAAATTGCAGACAGTTAGTATTACCGTTTAAATACTAATTATCATGATAACTGTGTTTGATTACCGCACTTTTAGGAGAAAAAATGCCTATGTAAAGAAATGCTTTTATGTCAAGTATTTGAGTATAGTTTTAATTTATTGCAATTTTGATTTTATATACTTAATATTTGGAACCAATATTCACTTTTAAAGTCTTTCAAAAAGTTCGTTAAGCATCTTTGTGTTATTTATGCAATAAATTATATACATTTTTCAAATCGGATTTTATATATTTTTTTGTGTTTTTTGGCCTTTCATGTTTTTATAGTAGGTTAAAGTGAAAAAATAATAGACAGATGAGATAGATGAAGTTGTGCTGAAAAAAAAGATACCAAACATGGGTATAAGTAAACATTTCTTTATATAGTATATAAAGGTAAAATCAAAAGGACTGAAAAACGGACATAATAGGCTCAGACCACTAAGGGTTAATATTTGAATATTTCTGCCAACACAAGGTACATTGCGCCTATTATTTTATTTTATTATTATTTTTTTTAAAATACAACTTGGTTAAATTATTTCAGTGTGTATAAGTACTTTTTGAACATTTTGAGCACAATTTCAATAATACCACGATAATAATGATAACCGTGATAATTTTGGTCACAATAAACGTGATATGAAATTTTCATATCGTTACATCCCAAGTAGGTAACTCAGGCATGTTGGGAATTTTGTTGTGACGTGGATTGTGGGAAGCGGCGCTCCAGCCATTTCCGCGTCCTGTTTGTTGCAGCCATATGACATCTGGTTGCACAGCGGCAGCGCGAAGCTTTGCTTCCCACAATGCATGTCGCGACAAAATTCTGAAGGTGCCCAAGTTACTTACCAGCTCTGTTTGTAAACAAATGGTTTGTTTATGGTGGAGTACACTTCGAAATTGTTCACCCTGAGGGAAGAGATTCAGGTGAGTAATCATGGACAGACTTACACATTCATGATACTTAGGCTATGACTGAGGTTTACAGTAGTGTTTTTCAACCTTGGGGTCAGGACTGCATGTGGGGTCGCCTAGAATTGAAATGGGGTCACCTGAAATTTCTAGTAACTGATTAAAAAAAAACAACTTACTAATAAAAAAAATATGGCGAGTTGAGAGAGACAATCACAATCCATAAAAGACATGACAAACTCTGCAGCTGAAACTGAAGCACTGTGGTTCTGTTTATCTTTCAAATGTTCATTGTGGCCGGTTTAAGATGCTGCAGCTCTTTAGCTCTGCAGTTCTTGATTGTTCAGTATTAATTTGCAGCCTTGTAAATACAAGCTGGACTGACTGTACATATCCTAACCAAGGAAAATAAAATTCTCACTTAGTGCAGTAATCTACACCTGGCTTTTCTGCCTCCATCCATAATAATATACATTATATAGACTAAATGTCATCTAAAATTAACGTTTATTTGCAACATAGTATAGCAAACTATTACATGATCAAAAACAAATTAATTTTAGCTAAAAAATGTCTCCGTTTTGAATGTCTGGGGTCGCCAGAAATTTGATGATGTTAAAATGGGGTCATGAGACAAAAAAGGTTGAGAATCACTGTTTTACAGGTTTGATGAAAAATTGGTGACAAAAGTCTCCTGCAGTTTTAAGTGTCTACGGTTTGCCTCAAATGGCGTCTTTGATGACGGTTTTCGGTAAAAGTGAACATTGCTGTTTTTAGCATTTGGATTCTGACAACCTACAGCACAGCAAGACATTTTTCCTCCTCTTTTCTTTCTATTCTCTCCAGTCTCTCAATATACCCCCGTTGATATACTGTGTTTTTCTGCCACCAAACTGCGTGTGCAACTGCGGTGACGAAGACTGTGACGTCGACTCTGAAGTGGTCTATATGCAGAGGATAATATTAGAATAAATGATGATAAACCACTTAGGGTGTGAAGGAAATGTGAAAAAAAAATGTGTACATATGCCAACGGAAAGAGCGGAAAATGACTAATATAAAAATCAAGACTTTGGGGAACCGGCATTTTAATACAGTCTCTCTCACACACTCATATAGATATATACTCATATACACACCCAGAAATCCTCAACAGACACAGACTGAGACACCCAGACACAGATGTTAACACAGAGGGTGTCAGAGGGTTGATGTGGTAAAGGCTCTGCTGAACAAAGACAGATTCGGTTGCACCCCCCCCTTCTGCCGGGGGATTATTTCATTACGGTTACGGGATGTAAGACTTAGGGAGCAGACATGCACCTCGCCTTGCACCTCCCAATCCCCAATGGACGCTCCTTTGAGACACAAAAGTACAAAGCTTTAGCTGCTACTAGATCTTTAAACATATATACAAGCACATGAAGTAAGCACCTGGGAAAGTGCATCCAAACCTTCAGAAAATACCTTTTTTTTTCCAACTCAAACATGACTCTTTGCTTTCTTTCCCACGCACTCTTATGTCTTCCCTGCTCATAATCGTCCAATAACCTACAGCATCAATCCCTTCACATAATTCTGCTTTCATTATGAGCTATACATCATTACCTCTGGAAGAACAGGAGATCCTATTTAGAGCATGTCATCCCTTTATGCTGAGACGTCCAGGGATCATGACTATGTGACTATGTGTGAAAACAGATGAGGGCTGCAGTGTGTTTTGCAAATGAAGTGTTAGGAGGGGCTATAAGGGGTTGAAGATGAATTAAATATATGCGTACTGTAGAGTGTATTATTCATAGGCATGGTAAATGAAGATGACATTTGGACATTTGTAATTCTGTAACAGTGCACTAGACTAAAGAACAATGCCCTGCGGGGGGAAACCACAAAAGCGCTTTCAGTGAGCCGATACGAGTTTTATAGTATAATTGCTACGATATCCTGTACGCAGTCCCTGCACGTCAGATCTGGAATCATTTAGTTAGCAGAACCGACATGTTAATTACACCAGAATGACTATAAAGTGACAATATTGATTTTTAGCCCTAAAATGGGGGTAATATGATGTAACATTTGAGATGATTTGTAGATGTTTTGATAGCGTTACTTCCTGCTGCAAGACGACAGTGTTTATTAGGATTTTTAAGGTATCTGTCCAAAAATGTGAGAAAAAAAATAAATAAAAAAAAATAAATAAATGCACCTGAAATGGCATGATATCCTGATTTTTTTATTTATTTTTTTTTAATATGAATGTAGAATAACCATTTGCATTCAGTAAAAATTTTTATTTAAAGTACAAATTAGAACATGGGCTGTGTCATTTGTTGAAATTACCAAACTCAATTTCTATGCTAATGTTTGCTAATGTAATACTAGCTCGTTTAATAAACTGGCTAGTAGGGTAGGTGGGTAGACCTATTGTCAAGGGACAATTTGAGTGAGTCACGCATGCGTAGAAGCATTTATATCTGTTGGTTGTCTTTTACAATTCGCTACGGCACCCTCACTAGGACAAACAACTCACTACGGCACCGCGATTTCCCTCCACCGCACAGTTACCCCCAGATTTAGAACAAAACATTTGTCAGATGGATAGGTTCTCAGACAAACGTTAGCAGCATGATGCTAGTGGCTGCAGACCAGGCCTCAGGCCACTGGTTAGCTCTTTAGCTGTGTAGCTAACGTTAGCAGTGCGGTACTAGCCCCTGCAGACAGGGCCTCAGACCGCCGGTCCCTGCACTCACAACGGCGTGTCAATGTGACCCATCCGCCTGGATGGCCAGGGGGTTCCTGTCCGCACATCTCAGCTGTGAAAAAAAATGAAAGTAGGCATATAAATTGACTCTCGAAATCACTTCTGATCGCTAGAAAAATAACTCCTTAAAAGTAAAGTCAAGTCGCTGTACTTTTACCCAATTTGACTCATACAGCAGTGATTTGTCCTAGTGAGGTTGCTGTAGTGAGTTGTAAAAGACAGAGATGAATGCTTCTACAGGGGTTGGACAAAATAATGGAAACACCTTCACCTCAAGATGATAATGCCCCAATCCATACAGCTAGAATTGTTAAAGAATGGCATGAGGAACATTCTAATGAAGTTGAGCATCTCGTATGGCCGGCACAGTCCCCAGACCTCAACATTATTGAGCATTTATGGTCAGTTTTAGAGATTCAAGTAAGACGTCGACTTCCACCGCCCTCGTCTCTAAAAGAGTTGGAGGGTATTCTAACTGAAGAATGGCTTAAAATTCCTTTGGAAACAATTCACAAGTTGTATGAATCAATACCTCAGAGAATTGAGGCTGTAATTGCCGCAAAAGGCGGACCTACACCATATTAAATTATATTTTGTTGATTTTTTTAAGGTGTTTCCATTATTTTGTCCAACCCCTGTATGTATGCGCGACTCACATTGTCCGGAGACTCAAATCGCCCCTTAACACCTATCACTAAGTACTGTTAGTTACAGAGTCTTGCTAGTAGCACTATTGTTATAAAACTTTATTAAAGGATCAAAAAGTTTATTTGGAAGAGCTTTGTTTATCTTTCCCAACTCAATTTCTAAGCTAGTATAGCTAATGTAGTGCTAGTCAAATAAATTTCTTTCTTTCCGTGCGCCAACACTTTGGAACAGTCTTCCTCTTGACATAAGGCAGGCATGCTCTGTGGATGTTTTTAAAGCAAAGCTCAAGACCCACTTGTTTACTCTGTGTTACATGTCTTGATTTGCTTTTACTGTTAACGTTTTTAGTTTTTATGTTTTATTGTGATTGATTTTATATCTGTACAGCACTTTGATTGAAAGCACTTTACAAATAAATTATTATTATTATTATTATTATCATTATTATTATTATTATTATTATTAAATTAGCACATATGGTAAGTGGGGAAACTTATTACTAGGGATGGGCAATTCTGGTTCCATCATTGATATCACTAATTGATTCAATTCCCTATCACCTCTCATTGGATTATGGAATAAAGTAGAACTGTGCAATAATCTTTGTCCTTCATTAAGCAAACGGACTAATGACTCCAAGGAATTGAGCTGCTGGGAACCGATTCTGGATTCCTGTGCCTACTTACTAGCAGTTACAACACGTAGTAGCAACATGCAGTACACTACATTACTGATTTAGAAAAGCACAAGAGGCACTGAAGAACTTTGGAGACAATTAAAGGACATTCATGTCTTCAGTTTTAGACATATGGCCAGTTATTGTGGATGTAGACAAAGATAGATTAGCTTCGAAATGTAGTCAGTAAACATACCTACAGGCTCCACCACATACAAGCATGTGTGAAAATCTTTTAGCTTTCAATAATAACGAACCTCAAGATGTTACCAATGTGGAGCAACCTAACATTTATTAACAAACTGATCTGAGTGAACAAGGGGAACCGCAACAGAAAAAGTCAACTACATGGGAGTGTCAAATTCCCTAAAGTCCACATTTCAGTCCCTGTAAAATGTGTAATTTTTTTTTTAATTTATTTATTTTTTTTTTAATATCATTTCGCTATTGGAATACCCAGATAAAAAGCTTCCAAAAATTATTACAAGGCAAAAATCTGGGTAAGAGACCACATTTGAAAAGCAGTTTGTGGGAATCATTGCCATCGATCCACTGGATTTGATTTGTTAAGCTCTATATTATAGATTTATTAGAACAGTAAGTCAACAGAAGTGCTTCATAAACACCGGTGTTGACCACTATTCAAAACATGAGTATCTTAAAGGGGTCATATTTTGCTAAACCTACTTTTATTAGTCTTTGTTACATTTATTTGTGGACCCTAATAGTTCAAAAAGTTTGAATTTGAACCCTCCAGGGGCTGCAAAGCTATCTTTATATTCATTTTGGAAAAAAATCGAGCGGATTTCCACAACCTGTTTCAATTCCTTCTTAATTTCTGATGTTTGATGACTCGTTACATCAAAACATTTGCACATAAAAGGTCAAGACTTCCGACGAATATTTCTCCAAGTACGACATAATTGTTTGTCAGCAGCAGCAGTTGTAGTAAAAACTGAAAATATATCCAAACTTTGAGCTGATTACGTAAAATGTTCAGTTGTTGGTTGAACGCAACCGAACAGCACAGCTAACAACCTGGAAGGGGTGGGGCCTGAAGTGGCTCATTTGCATTTAAAGGGCCAGCGCTCAAAACTACCCTTCTGGTGTCAATACTCAGAAATAGGGTTGAAGATGGACCTGTGGAGTTGAATTAATGAAGAATTCAGACCCAAGCGTAGCATTTACAGTTTATGTAGACCACAGGGAAATGTTTAAAATGCATAATTCCATTTAAAAAAGGCAAAATATCACTCTTTTAAACACCAATAATCTCTACAGTGTGGTGCCACAGCTAATATCAGTTCATGTGGATGTCCAAAAACAACATCATGTCTACTTTAGGAGCTGATGCATTGGCTGGTTGTGCCGTGTGAGTGAGTGATAAAACAGGCCAAACGTGTACCGTTCTGGCAGCTCGCGAGTTTGGGATCTTAATCCAATGCAAGCAGAACAGCCAGGTCCTCATAAGGGCTCTTTTCATGGGACGATGGGGCCTAATGCTTTCTGGGGCCTGGGGCGCAGGGACAAGCTCACCCCCCCCCCCCAACACCCCCATATCCCCACCCCCACCCGACCCCTCCTCCTCCAACCCTTCCACAGACCCTAGTCATCCTCCTTCCCTTTGTGGAGCTTTTCCACTTTGATTTCATGTTTGCCCATCTCATGGCTCTGAGAACGCAGAGCAGAGACGTTCCACAAAAGACCTCATGAGACCCTGCCCACTCCACTTCCTTAACACTCACATCACATATACATAATAACACACATGCAAACACACACTGTACTTGTATCTATTCATATGCACATCCACCAGCACAAACATAAACATACAGTTAACCCTTTAAACCCTACACCAAAAAAGGGTCCGTCTGGACTTTCTCCCCCCTTAATTTGACTATAAAAAGGTTAGAAAATATGCTTTGAGTGAGTCTTTTTGCCCATTTTTCCAGAGTACTGAGAACTTTCAAAATCTAGCAGTCATTTACAATTCACTGCCAAAAAACAGCTTCTTCTCCAGCTTGTAGTACAGGCGTGAGTGAAATTACCGTAATGACCAAATAAAGCCTATAAAGCGCAACATCTCAGGTTTCAGAAACTGTTGGAATTTTTCCAGTTGCACAAACAGTGAAAGAGTTACAGCCATCCAAACTGCATTTGCAAGGGTGTGTCAGCGATGACACGTCAGGTTTTAAAGAGTTAATAGACTGTGCAGTGGTTTACAGATGAAACTACAGCCAAGACCATTAATCAACTTGAATCAATGAAAAAAAAAAGATTTGATAACATTGTTTCCGCTATTGACACTCATTGCAACACAAAATGCCAGAATGACTACAAGTTTTTAGTAAGTTGCACACAAATGCAATGCACATAGTGTTTGATGTCATTTGACTTGTTTGTTGTTTGATATATATATAGATATTTTATATATATTTTTTAGTTCTGGGCAACAAATGAAATTCTTAATCACAATTAATCACGTGAATTTCTGTGATTAATCATGATTAATCACATAGTTATATGCGGGGGGGGGGGGGGGGGGGGGGTGCCGGCATCAACAGCGTGTATTGCCTTTAAGTGATATTTCAGACTCAAAGTACTCCAGTGATAAAAAATAACTCCACGTTGCAGTGCTTACAAACAACTATGTCCTTCTCAACCCCACCATCTGAAGACATTTAAAATGAAAATGTCCATGGAACAGACTGGTACTTTTCTCTATGTTTATGTCCCCACCAGTTTATTTCCAGTTGTGAGTGATTGACAGGAGTCTTAAGCCCACCCCAAATGCTGTCATTGGTTGAAATGCATGATGACGCCGATTGGCAAACCAACCTTGATCAACATCCCCCTGTTCCTGTGACCCATGGTTTACCTACATGTATTCACAGAGCGAGAGCAACGGACTTTCAAAATAATATGTGATGTTCAGTTGTTAAAAGCAAGCAAAGGGGGCCTTCTAGTGGTCGGAATAAGTTGCACAAACGTATGTTTTGTACGTGTGGTGTTCCCGTAGTCAGTTTGGACATAAGAAGGAACTAACAGACACATTTCTTTCACTCTGTTTGTATGGCCCGAAAAACGTTTGCCTGTGAGTATTTTATGTTCAGTTGTTGTAAGAATGAACAGTATAAAATAGGCCTGATGTGAACCTTTGTGCCTGGATAAAAAGATGTAAATCTTAAGTTAATCTTTAAATGTTAATCATTAGCGCATCTATGGATTTTCCCATTCAAGTTAGCATCGAGCTAGCGATCTTTTTCCCATACATTTAAATGTATAATATCATGTAAATGTAGTAAGGCAATGAACAGAACTGAGACATATTTTGTGTATATGTTGCAGTTTTACTCTGAGTCTCAAGTAAAAGGTTTGGAGAGAAGTTTTCGGTGTCTGGCTTTTCTTGGGAAACCTGTTGTCTATCTGCTGAGCTAATCGCTACACACACACAAGCAGGGGCAGAATAATAGGAGTTATAATAAAACAGCATTAACGTGAGATTAAAAAAAAAAATTGTCGGCATTATTTAATGAATGCATTAACGCGGCAATAACACATGAACTTGCCCAGCCCTAATATTTTTATGTAATTGTTATTTCTATATAGATATTTTTTATATATCATTTTACTTTTACACTTTTTGTGGTTGTCGTTTCAGCTAGTTCTGGAATAAAGGATTGTTTGTCATTTTCAAACATGTCTTTCATATTATTAATTTTTTTCCCAATTAATTGTTTAATTAAATCAAAGAAAATGATCCATAGATTATTTGATTACAAATATACACGCTAGCTGCAGCTCTAGATGAAACCTTGTGTTCGGTGATTTTGATGTCAACTGACTCCCAGGAAAAGCCTGAATGTAGCGTGAGAAAGACTGATTTGTTGTTGCCAAAGATGGTTTCACTCGAACGCAAGAGCAAAAACTTGAGAATAATAACAAGGTCCCAAACATAGAGTCAAGTCTGGACCTGGACCAGGTAATATGGAATCATATTATGATCCGTTGTGTATTGTGTACTGTCCTTGGTTGATGGCGCGTCCTTTGATCATAACGGTGGAAACATGGCCTGATTCACTAGATGGCACCACGGTTCCAAGAGTCCTGGACGGAACCAGTTCAAGAACCAGAGCTAATTTGGTAGAAAAGGCTTGACACTCATACACATACCTAAACCTCTTGTTTCCCGTCTTCCCAAGGAAAGAAAAGCTCCAGCCAATACAAACAAAGCTTCATTCTGCTCACTTTTCTGTTCTGGGGGTGTTTCACTGACGTTCCTGTACATATTTATCGACTACCTTTCTTGGATAAAATCTTCTCAAGCTACAAGAAAACCCAAGGCTGTGTCAACTAACTGATGACGAATCTAGACGTCTAAGCCATACGGGGGTCCCCTCAGCTGTTTCTTATCCCACAGACTGTCAGCGTCTATGGATGGGGGTCCCGGGGTGTTCTCCTGGGTGTTAGTGTTGCCACTGGGGCTTTATAGACTCCCTACTGAGAGCTTCTCCTTAGAACAGACAATAGGAGGCATTTATCCCCTGGGTGACCGTGCTGACCCCCTAAACTCACTCCCCTAAATCCGCTGGGCATGGACTGGCGGGCCCTTTCAGGAAGCCTTTCACAGGGGCCTCACAAAGCGTCCTGGCCCATAGGCAAACCTAATGCATCACTTACACCAAACAAGATAAACAGGGCCACAGACGTAAGCAAGTTTGCAGTCTGTATAAAACAACAAAATCATAATGTGATGAAGCCAATGTGAGACTTCATTATTAAGTGTTGCTTTGGAAATACTATGGACTAGATGAGATGAAACGATTAACGGACTAAAATCCATTTTAAAAAAAGTATTCCACCCATATATATCATTTAACTGACTCCCTGGAATGTTTGTATTGAGAGAATGTGAGTGTGTCCACATATTTTGATAAGTTATTTACTTATTATTATTATTTTTTTTTATAATACATATGTGGTTATGTGTGAAAGTTTTTTTTTTTAAGTTAATTTTGTGTTATTTCATTATTCTGTATGTATGTAAAGGTATTGGTGTTTGTTCAATGCTGTTATACTGAAAAACCTTTAATAAAATATTAGAAAAAAAAGAGTATTCGATTAAAGATTTCCTGAATTGAAAAAAAAAATGGGAAAAAAGCCTGTGACTACATCTCTTAACTCTATTCATTTATTTAGAATATGCATCACTTTTCTAGTTTCCTGAAAATATAACCATTTTGGACAAAAGAGGCAACGATATGCTTTTAGTTTTATACTTTTTGTGGTTGTCATTTCAGCTGGTTTTGGAATAAAGGACAAGTTCTTTGTCATTTTCAAACGTCTTTTTCACATTTTAATGTATTTTGCCTGTTCAAATAATCGTTTAATTGAATTGAAGAAAATATTTGCTAGATTAATCGATTACAAAAAATAATCAATAGCTCTATACTGGAAAAAATCTAAATCTTAGCAAGTGCATTTTTCTCATTTCTATTCAAAATATCTTATCGCACTTCAAATAAGACATAATCACCTAAAGAGTAACTTTTCAGTCAGATATAAGAACTTATTTTTAGACAATAGATCTTGAAAATCTTATGTCAAGAAATCTTACCGAGATACTTTTCACTTGTTCCATTGGCAGATTTTTTTTGCTTGAATTAAGCAAAAAAATATCTCGATAAGATTTCTAGAAATAACATTTTCAATATCTATTGTCTAAAAATAAGTTCTTATATCTCACTGAAAAGTTTCTCTTTAGGTGATTATGTCTTATTTTTGTTTGTTTTGTTTATGAAGCATCTTTGAGTGTCCAAAAAAGTGATACATATGTGTGATATATTATTATTATTATTATTATTATTATTATTATTATTAGATTTTTTTTTCTTGAATTAGGAAAAAAAATTCTTGAATTAAGCAAAAAAAAAAAAAAAAAAAATCTGCCAATGGAACAAGTGAAAATTATCTCGGTAAGATTTCTTGACATGAGATTTTCAAGATCTATTGTCAAAAAATAAGTGCTTATATCTGACTGAAAAGTTACTCTTTAGGTGATTATGTCTTATTTTAAGTATGATGAGATATGTTGACTAGAAATGAGAAAAATACACTTGGTAAGATTTAGATTTTTTTTCCAGTGTAGATGAGGACATGTGACCAAAGGAAAAAAAACAAAACAAAACAAAACAAAAAAAACCCACCAGTGTGAAAAAGGTTGTAAAGAGCTGAAAAACAGAACCTACAGACACCAGTGCCCTGATGCAGACGATCCTTCCACTGATGTATGCACACACGAGAATCAAACCGTTCTCATCAAAGGAGGAATAAAAACAGGTCTATTTTCAGCTTCATCTTTGCTGCCTTTTTTCATCCTCCATGCTCTTCCCATCCCCTAACCTTGTTCTTTCTTTTCAAACACATCTCCCTCTTTCAGCCTCACTTCCTTTCCCAGTTTGTATTGTTGTTGTTTCTTCCCCCCATTCCTCCTCTCTCTTTCACTCAGCAGTTTTAATTCCACCCCCTATTTTCTCCTCCAGCCTTGGTTTAAAGGACTCGCTTGAATTGGGTGGGTGTTTATGTGTGTGTGTTTTTGTGCATGGAATGTGTGTATTTGTATGTGTTTGTGTAGGCCTGTGTTTGTGCATGTGAGCAAAACAGTGAAGGAAGAAAAGGAAAGAGAGGTTAATATTTGCGGTTAAATATGTGCAAGACGAGGTGTTTTTTTGTTTTGTTTTTTTTTTTGCATGTGTGTGAAAGTGTCTGTGCATGCATGTCTTTGTGTGTGTGTGACGGAGATGGAGTTAGGGGTTTACCCTCCACTTTAGTTTATGCGCGTATCCTTTTGGGGACCCCCGATGCATGGAAGAGGCTTCCTTTCATCCCCTTTTGCATTCCAATGCGTCCTATACACTCTGTAAGACCCCCGTTAAATGTGGAGAAAATAGGCCAAGTCCTACCAGTGAGTGATAGACGTCTCTGTTCTTCAGCTTCAGCATTCCTTTCTCCAAGCTCCTATTTATTGGCATGTTTCAGCATTCAGAAACAGATAATCAGCCCTCATATCGCAGGGTTTGTCTGAGGTCAACATTTACCGACAAATACATTCAGATCACTTGCTGATTTACTGGATTTTTTAGAAATGTTATCAACCCATAAAGACCCAGTGCTACTTTTGAGGCAATTAATTTTTCTCTATAATTAACCTTTCTTTAGTGATTTATCACCATTTATTATCACATTATGCTCAGTGTTTTGCATTTTTAACCCATAGGACCCAGTGTTACTTTTGTGGCAGTTCTCAAATTAATTTTTCTCTATATTTAACCTTCCTTAAGTGATTTATCACCATTTATTGTAATATTATCTTGTGCATATTGTGTTTTTTCAGTGAAAATCAGATATTTTCCTATATTTAACTCTTTCATGCATAGTGGTCACTACAGTGGACAGCTGTTCAACGGTGTTCTCTTGTATATTCATGGATTTTGTGGTTTTAGTTCCATATCAGCCAACAGGGTGGATGCTTATGCATCATCCCATACACTGTTATTCAAACCAATACAGGAGGTCCTCGGGTTACGCGGTACTCGACCTACGCTGTTTCAACTTTACGATGCCTGAGTTTCGTCCGCTGTTTTGTCTCCAGCCCCATAGTGTAGAGTGTCTGTGTTTGTGCTCCGTAATTTTCTCGGCATCCTCACCCTTTTCACCCTCCTTTTTCACATCATGGCCCCAAAAAAGAAAGCAGGATCTTCTAGCGATGCTGGTCCAGCCAAGAGGAAAGCCATTACGATGGAAACGAAGCTGGATATCATCAAAAGGTCGGAGAAAGGCGAGACGCCGACGAACATTGGTAAAGCCTTAGGCTTCAGTCGGTTGACCGTGGCGACCATTATTAAGGACAGGGGGTATTAAAGGGTTAACTCCGACTTACATGGAAATTCGGGTTACGTCGCCAGCATAGGAACGGAACTCATTCGTAACCCGAGGACCTCCTGTACTGTAACTTTGCTGTTCTAGATAAAGATGATCTGCTCTCATCTACTGTAGTGTAAAAAAAAAAAAAGCTAATTGTTATTGTTGGGTTTTTTTAAACAAAAAGTTGTTTTTTGCATGTTATCTCCATGAAGTGAGTAATAACTAGTATTATAGTATGTTAAAATGTGAGAAAACATCAGATTAGCAGCATTAAAAATGTTTTTATTTCATAGTTTTCACACAGTATATCAGTAAATACATCTTCCTTTGCATCTAAAATTAAACGCATGGTGTCCAGCTGAGTGGATATTTTTGTAACTCCATGAAAAATAGGTTCCTAAAAAAAATTCAATCATATTGTTTGTTTGTTTTTCCTGCCTAAAGAGGAATAAAAACACTCAGAAAAAAAAAAAAAAAAAATACTGATTAAGGCTCTCATAATTAATGCATGAAAGGGTTAATTGACTAATCGTGTAGATGTTCATAAAACTTTAGAGTAAAGTTAAGGGTTATTATATCAAAAACAAAGAAAACTGAAGAAAAAGTGACTTTTTCAGCTAAATCTATAATTAACTGAACATAAACCCAGTATCTCCATTCACTGTCACTGATCAAACTCCATGGATTTTACTGGTGAATCAATGTTGTAGAAGATGAGGGTGTTTCCACGGTAACTACAAAGCCTCTGAACGTCCAAATGGGTCATATCTGATGACCATGAAAAGACAACAAACTGCATTTTACACCAATTATTTACATGGATTGATATGATTAGTGGATCAACAGGTATTAAACATTTTAGATCTGCACTGTAAAAAAAAAAAAAAAAAAAAAAAAAAAAAATCCCATTGTTTTTATGGGAAAAAAAAAACAGCAGCTGTGGGTACCGGAACAATACTGTAAAAAAAACACATCAAACTGTAAACATTAACGGAGTAACATGTAGATTTAACCTTTTAAACATATACAGTTGTGGAAAAAATATTAGACCATCAAAAGTCATCAAAAAAAATATTTATGCAATCAAGTACTAACTCCTGTGTGTATTATGCGACTAAAACAGACAACATGAAAACATGGAATGCCTAAAAGCACTGTATTTTAAAATGGTATTTTACACCAATTATTTATGTGTATTGATAAGATTAGTGGATCAACAGGTAATAAACAGCTGCAGCTATCATTTATTTTCTTTAATTTGATTAAATTATTATATGAATCAGTGAAAAAAAATGTGAAAAAGACATGTCTGAAAATGACGAACACACCCTTTATTCCAGAACCAGCTGAAACCACACCCACAAAAAGGATAAAAGTAAAAGGATATATAAAAAAAATATACAACACACAATGGAACCAGTTTTGACCAGCAGTGAAATTAAGGGAAATTTTGGTGAAATTGTAATTGAATAGTATCTTTAATCATTTTGAACTGATTAATCGACTGATCGTTTCATCTTTAGTTGTGTTTTATCAGTAAGCTTGATATTTAACGAGCACAAGTTCAGTTTGATGCTTAGCCTGTTGGGTAGCTTCATGGTTAAAGTTACTAAGAAGATGAGCTTAATGCAGTTTTCACAACAAAAATCAACACGATATTTCACATATTAAGGTTAAAGCAAAAAAAAAAAAAAAAAAAAAAGACTCCCTTGAACGACCACTTGGTGAGAATAGGACGGAAAATCTCACTTTAACGGAAGACGTTTCCAAAAGAACGAGGCTCAGGGTGGGCGGCCATCTGCTCCGACCGGTTGGGGTGAGAATAGAGCATAGATAGACGAGGAGAGCCCCCGTTTATGGTCATTTATGAGGTAAAACAAAAAAAGAACGACTGAGCAAACCCTGCAAAGATAGACTCAACAGACTCTTACCTTTGACTTGGGTTTGACGTTTGTGTCTCAATGTCTATGTGCAGAAGACACCATAAGGTTCACCAAAGAAATCTGTATTTTTATTTTCAGATATTTTTAACCCATTGCAGTGTGAGTGGAATTTGGCTGTTTTTGAATACTTTTGATTTTGTTTATATTCTTCATTAAACCCATAAAGACCCAGTACTACTTTTGTGGCAGTTCCCAAATGATTTTTTCTTTCTATTTAATCTTTTTTAAGTGATTTATCACCATTTTTTAAAATATTATCCTCTGGATTTTGTGTTTCTTCAGTAAAAATCAGGTATTTTCCTATATTTAATTTACTGATCATGTAGATGGTCATAAAAGATCAGATTAAAGTTAAATGTCAAAATATCAGAAACAGACAAAAATGAAGATAAAGTAACGTTTTCAGCAAATATATTATTACTGAACATTTGCCCTGTGAGGTTAACCAAACTTTTGTATTCACATCATGTATGCTTAGTTCACTCATCAGTAAAACATTAGAAACACCATTTGGCTTCCTAACAAACAATTTTACCATATTTAACCCATAAAGACCCAGTGATACTGTTGTGGCAGTTTCAAAATATGTTTTTTCTCTATATTTAACCTTTCTTAAGAGATTTATCACCATTTATTATCCTGTATATTTGAAGTTTTTTCAGTGTAAATCATGTATTTTTTTAATATTTAATTTACTGATCATGTAGATGTTTATAAAAGCTCAGATTAAAGTTGATGGTTATTAGATCAGAAACACAGAAAACTGAAGAAAAAGGGACTTTTTCAGCAAACATATCATTAACTGAACATAAACCAAATGTGTCCATCCACTGTCACTGATCCAATTCTATGGGTTTTACTGGTGAAGCAATGTTGTAGAAGATGACTGTGTTTCCACGGTAACTACAGAGCCTCTGAACGTCCAATCTGATGACCATGAAAAGAGGAAAAACTATATTTTACGTCAATTATTTACATGTATTGCTGGGATTAGTGGATCAGAAGTTATCAAACATTGTATATTAGTTGATGCCAGTGGTTGTTTGAGTCCTTATGGGTTAAAAAACTATTTACTTTCCTATGTTTGGTATCATTTTTTTCAGTGCAACCTCACCTGTGTGACTTTAGTTTTTTGTTGTTTTTTTCATTTCACATATATTTACGCACCAAACCTAAAATCACGCAAAAAAACATGAAATCCCAGTGGGAAAAGGTACATTCCTTACTGTTTTTCACCAAAAACATGTTGAACAAACCAATGTTATAACTTGGAATGAACATGGAAATTGAAAACATCCAAAAAATAATAAAAAAAAAAACTTAGCAAATAACATTACAAAAAATAATATTTACATGAAAATGCAGGCAATGCCGCAGGAAAACTACATACAACTGTATATGAAGACAATCAGGTGTCACATCTGATTGGTTGCAAATGCAGTGACGTGTTTTTTTTTTTTTTAATGCATGCTGTGTCTTCCTGCACCAAATGTACACCAAATGTGATGACAATATTGCAGAAAATTACATTTTTACTGTGCATCACAAATGTGGTTTTACTCAGCCTTTCAACACACTTTCCACACAAACTGAAATGAAGACTCAGAGAGGATCCATCTTGTTGCTACATTATCTTAAATCGCTTCTGTGATTTGGTTGCGAGGGCGTGTTCAGGGACTCTAAGGACTCCCGCTATTGAGCATGATTTAATATTCTAAACTTCTTAAATCTTTAAATCAAAAAGGACTCTGGAACCATAGTGAAAATTCATTTGTCTACAACAGTGACAATCATCTGGCGTCCTCCAGGCTACATCCAGTCTGCCAAAGTATAATGGACTAAATTTAAAAAATGTGAGGTAAGGAGGTAAAAAAAAAAAAGATACAGAGCATTTTTATTTCTTTTTTTTCTCATACTGAAGCATGTTCTAACTGCATTATGGATCCATCCATCAGCTCATCACAGGCAATTAGGCAGTTCCAGTTAGGGCGCTGCATAATAACATCAGAAACAGTTAAAGTTGATGAATATTTTGTACCAATCATCACAGCATTTGGCAAAAGCATTTCACAAATTACAGAGTTTAACCATCACTGCATATGCACAGAGTATTTTGTCTTTATATGCATGTATCTAGTTAACGTTTCCCATTTTTGAAAGAGTGTCTGTTCACACTACTGTAGCCTAATAGAATTTTATATATTTTTTTTAAATTAACCCTTTCATGCATGAATTATAAGAGCCTTAATCAAGATTTTTGTTTTTTTTCCCCGAGTGTTTTTTATTCCTTTTTAGGCATAAAAAACAATGTGATTGTTTTTTTTTTTTTTAACCTATTTTTCATGGAGTCGCAAAAATGTCCACTCAGCTGGACACAATGTGTTTAATGTTTGAAGCAAAGAAACATGTATTGAAATCTATGAAATAAAAACATTTCTAATGCAGTTAATCAGATGTTTTCTCACATTTTAACATACAATATGACCCCTTTAAAATGCTGATTTGGTTTTAACCCTTTCATGCACAGTGGTCACTACAGTGGACAGCTATTCTACAGTTGTTCTCATATATTCATGGATTTTGTTGTTTTAGTTCTATATCAGCCAACACAGTGGACACTAATGCATCATCCCATATACTGTAATTCATACCATTACTGTAACTTTGCTGTTCTTGATAAACCTGATCTAGAGTAACATGTTTAAGTGTAAATCAAGTGCTCGATATTGTTAAAAGTCTGTAATTAACAGTTTTGGGTTTTGTTTTTTTTTTGTTTTTTTTAAGTTTTGTTTATTTTCATGTAGAAATGATGAGTTACTACTCAAAAATCACCAAATTCACCCAAAAATTACCCTAAAACCACCTACAAATTATTCAAAAACCACCTAAAAATCACCCAAAAATGACCCCAAAACAAAATAAAATTACTCAGAAAACACCTAAAACCCACCTAAAACCCACCCCAAAATTACCCAAAAAACAACTAAAAACCACATAAACACCACCTAAAAATCACACATAACCACCTAAAAATCACCCAAAAATTACCCTAAAACCACCTAAAACCCACCTTAAAGGCACCCAAAAATCACCCAAAAATTACCTTAAAACCACCTAAAACCCACCTTAAAAGCACCCAAAAATCACCCAATAACTACCTAAAAATCACACAAAAAAACCACCTAAAAAAATCACACAAAAATCACCCAAAAACCACCTAAAAACCATGTAAAAACCACCTAAAAATCACCCAAAATGTACCCAAAAACCACCTAAAAATTAGGCAAAAACCACCTAAAAATCACCCAAAAATCACCCAAAAACCACCTAAATATCACCCAAAACCCACCTAAAAACCACCTAAAAATCACCCAAAAATTACCCAAAAACCACCTAAAAATTTGTCAAAAACCACCTAAAAACCCCCCCTAAAAATCACCCAAAAATTACCCAAAAACCACCTAAAAACCCACCTAAATAGCACCCAAAACCCATCTAAAAACCACCTAAAAATCACCCAGAAATTACCCAAAAACCACCTAAAAATTTGTCAAAAACCACCTAAAAACCCACCTAAAGATCACCCAAACATTACCCCAAAACCACCCAAAAATCACCCCAAAAGGACCCCAAAACCACCTAAAAATTAGTCAAAGACCAACTTTTTTTTCTTTTGCATATTATCTCCACAAAGTGAGTAAGTGACTAGTATGAGCATGTTAAAATGTGAGAAAACTTCAGATTAGTAGCATTAAAAATGTCTGGTAAAGGTTCATGCTGTCTTCCACATATAATTTTTGTAGATAATTCATTTATCACACAAACTAGTAAAGCAGGTAAACAAACAACTACCCCTGTCTGAGAAATGAATTACCTATAATAAGCATTAAAAATGTTTTTATTTCATAGTTTTCACACAAAATATCAGTAAATACATGTTTCTTTGCTTCAAAAATCAAACACATGGTGTCCAGCTGAGTGGACATTTTTGCAGCTCCCTGAAAAATAGGTTCATAAGAAAATTTTCTTTAGGCATGTTGTTTTCATGCCTAAAGAGGAATAAAAACATTCAGAAAAAAAATCTTAATTTAGGTTCTCATAATTCATGCATGAAAGGGTTAAATGTTTACACGTCAACCATCTCACTACTGCCCCATAAAGTCATCATCAAAACCTTGCAGAGAAAAACTGTATATAAATGTTTATGCAAAAGGAGAGAGGTTTTAAAAGAGTGTGACCTTTTTTAAAAAAAATATTGTTAGGATTAGGGTTAACCATAACCCTGAGTAAGAGTGCACCCTGACAAGCAAACTATCACTGCTTGTCAATGAAAAGTTGCACAACATTGGACATTCAGCTTTTCTTTGTACAAAAGTAAACAGCCACGATCAGCTCTGTTTTGTTTCTGACGGGAAAAAAAAGAGCAAGTCGGCCATTTTTCCTTTGAATGCATGTTTTTTTTTTTCTTCTTCTGGTCTTATAAAGGTTGTTGAGACATAACATGTGGTTAGCTGAGACAAACCGCAGAACACGCCATTCTAAACAATACACCGCCATGAGAACACGCCACCATCCTCCTCACGGTCGAAGCCACATGGGCACTTGTAAACAAGCCCCAGCGCTGACTGGGCTACTTTTTTCAATGATCACTAATCACGTAAACTTTTCTAGATGAAAATATGCAGCGCCCTTACCAAGTACAAATGTTTATTTTGACAAATACCATGATAAATGTTTGTTTGCCTCATGATGTTCTAAGAGGAAAATAAATACCTCCTTTCCTCTCTCTAACACATGGTCCGCGGGCCAAAACCGTCCCACTAAAGGGTCCAATCTGGCCCCTGGGATACATTTGTGAAAAGAAAAAATTACACTGAAGAGTTTAACGATCATTTTAGTCCAGGTTCCACATTCAGCCTAAGTTGGTCAGTCAGTAAAATAAAATGATAAAAACCTATGGGTGCTTCTATGAAACTGGGTTCATTTTGGTATCTGGCACTTTACCAGCTTTTTAGACCCAATAATAAAAGAGAAATGTAGACATATTTCCCCCCAGGATGGACCTAATGATGACCTCAGATAAATGCAAAATAATTGTACTCTTGCTCCGAGCCATCCCAAAATTACAGTTTTTAATAAAATATTGGGGCAAAAATAGGACCAAAACTGGGACAGGAAAAACTACCTAGGTGTCAGTACATTTTATTTTGAAAACATGGCTTGAAATGGTCTTATATACTGCTATAAATAAAGACACTGTGTTAAATTTTAGGATCCTAGTGGTTTTTCTAATCCAGACATGCAGGTTTTTCATGAATCAGTAGTCTCATTCCAGGTTTCGTGTGTAACCCATCGTGTCCACTTGCGTTACATACAGAATCTGCCCCGTTAAATACACATAAATCATGAGTGATTTTGCAACAGCGGACACACTCTTCCTTGTATAATTAGTTAAATTCCCAAAAATGCACCTGTGAGAGAATAAAAAGATATTCCAAAAAATAGTAGCGTGTAATTTTCGTGTTCTTTTTACCGTGTTACATGCAGATTTTTTGTATTAAATATAATGTAAAATAATATAAAAATGTGTTTTATCTGAAAAATAGTTTCTCTTTTATCTCAGTAAATATTTATTTTTAAAATAGACCCAAAGTACTTCCAAACTTGCTTCATAACATTAATCTACATCTGGTTGGAATTTTTAGCCCCTCTGTCCTGTTTTTAGGGACCAGTTTCATAGGAGCACCCACATAAATAATGACAAATCCAAATTTTTCTCTTTGATTTAGTGTAAAAAAGTAAAATATATTAACATGTTTGCATTTCCATACTATACTTTCACTAAAAAATGTGAATAACCTGAACAAATATGAACCTGAAATGTCTTGAGAGAAGTGTAATTTCAATAATACTCTGCCTGTTATTAAATGTTATGTGTATTTGTAGATTCCCTGTGATGTGTAAGTATTTGTATTTGTATTTATTTAGTTAGTTAGGTACAGTGTGTATTGGCATTAGTTGCAAAGAACAAGATGCATGCACCAGATTTAGCAGAGAAGCTAATTTCAATCTGTTGTCCTGGACAAATGACCGACATAATAAAACATCACATAGATTAGGAAGTACTAATATACTGGAAGAAAACCGTTAAACATGACAGATAGAGGAAAGTTTACAAAGGTTGGACGGTTATAGCCAAATACTTAAAAAGGGGCTTATATTCTAAAAGTATAACAACATTTCCTAGAATAAGAATAAGATAGAAAAGTCTCTTTACAAACATTTAATGGGGAAGAGAGGTTGTAATACTTTGGATCTGAAACAGAAATGGGAAAAAGAACTAGGAATGTGTGTTTCAGAGGAGAAATGGAGGAATATCTGGAGAACTCAACAGTCAACCACTTCTTCAAGAACATAGAGGGAACATTGCTGGAAAAATATAATTTGATTTTTCATAACACCTAAAATTACAGCTAAATATGTGTCCAGAGTTCAACCTTGTCGGAGCGAATGTCGAGATGTCAGTGTAAATCATGCACACGTCTTTTGGTCATGTCCTAAACTTGCATCATTATGAGATAATGTATATTCAGTGATGAAGATATTGGGTTATGCAATTCCTAAAACATGTTTGGTGATGTGTTTTGGATGTATTATTGGTAAAAATGTAAGAAAAAAAATCATACGTATTCGTTTAACCCTTTCATGCATACTGGTTACTACAGTGGACAGCTATTCTACAGCTGTTCTCTTGTGTATTCATGGGTTTGTTTTTTTTTTATGCATATCTTTATTAAAGTTTTAAGACACTACGTATCTTTTCTGACATGAATTGGTAACCTTGTGTAGATCTCCCCTGAGCATAAACCCCCAGAATCACAAGCCCCCCCCCCATAGTTTTCACACAATTTATCAGTAAATACATGTTTTGTTGCTTCAAAAATTAAATACATGGTGTCCAGCTGATTATTATTATTATTATTATTATTATTATTATTATTATATATTTTTTACTTTTTTATTTTTTAATGTTTTTTTTTTTTTTTTTAAACTTTTTATTTATTTTATGTTTATTTATTTTTTCATTTTTTTATAAGAATTTTTTCAATCACATTGTTTTTTTCATGTTTAAAGAGAAATGAAAACACTCAGGGAAAAAAATCTCGATTAAGGTTTTCATAATTCATGCATGAAAGGGTTAAAATACTATTAGCAGCCTGTAAAAAGGCTTTTACCAAAAAATGGTGCAGATTAGAACCACCTACAACTAATGACTGAATACAAAGTGTGAATGGAATATTTGAGATGGAGATTCTGACCCACTGATTGTGGGCTCAAGAAGAACAGTGTCATAATAAATGGAAAAAATGGACAATTTTCATTTCAACATCACATTACTTAAAACAATTGTTAGTCACAAAGGTTTATTATGGTCAATGTATCCAAAAGGTACCTTATGTTTGTTTTGTATTATATTGTACAGAAATCAAACAATAAAAATAAAGTGGAAAAAGCAAGATATAAAAGAAAGAAGAAGGAGAGAAAAAAAGAATAAATAAATAGGCAAATCATATAATAGCAAACCAAACATGGAAAGAAGTGTAAGAGTAAGAACTATTGAGCTAAAAACGTAGAAGTTGTAATGTACATGTGTAAATGATAAACTGAGGCAGAATATTGTTAAAATTGCACTTTTTTTTTTTTTTGATAAATTTCAGTTTGTTCATAATTTTTCATATTTTTTAAAGGATAATTTGTAGATGTCAACATTTTCATTATGTTTTTCCTCTCTAAAACATTTTGGAGTTGATATTATTTATTGGCTAAAATTTGCTTAGAGGTCTTTGTGCATAAGAAATCCATATAAGTGAATCCCCAGAGGAACTTTGTGTTGGTAAATGCAAGTTATGCAAATGTACAGGATTTCAGTTCTGTTGCAACATGTTGATGGTCATATGAACTATGTTTTCAGGTCAAAAATGTCCAATTTCATCACAATTAATGCTATATTTTCATGTCACAAATGGCCAAGTTCTATTTGAACTGAATTTACCTGAAAAACAAATATTCTATTCTTTTAGATTCCCCACTTTTTCTTACAAGATTATATCCTACATATCACACGTTTTATTTTTTACAGGTTCAATATGGAGTATGGTGCTGATCCATCCTGCTTATGTTACACCAGTACATACATTAAGAATGTCACACGTCACTTTTTAAATCAACAGTTTTCTAATGATAAGCATTTTTATAAAGAAATAACAATTCTATATTGTTATTTACTCTTTAGTATGATGATAAACTTTACAATGAATAATTCTGATCCTAGTTTTTGCACAGGGATCATTAGTGTAAACGGTGACATGGCTGCCGAGCATCAGTATGATGGGATCTGTAACAACCATGTCACATCCATCCACTGCCACATTTAGTGTTTTTGTGTCAGCTGTGATTGTTTATGAATAAGAGGATAATTGGCAATAGTAAGTATATAAGTTTATTACAAATAAAGTACTGGTACTGACCAGATCATCATGGGTAATGCCATGTCTGTCCACCAGCAAAAGTTTTCACAAACACTATTTAAAATCCAATATAGTTCTGAAAAAACAGCTTCCACTGTCAAATAATATCAGCAGTCTGTGCACAAATGTATTAGCATTATTTTAACACAGTTCTATGCATTTCTTACAACTTTGTTTTTTTTTTTGACAAAAATGGCCACTCATTTGGCCCCCTAAGTAAATTTTAGCCGTTATATATTATCTTATTATTGTACTGGTCCGGCCCACTTCAGATGGTGTTGGTCTGTATGTGGTCCCTGAACTTAACTGAGTTTGACACCCCAGCTCTAACAGGTTGATCGCAAAAGAAAAAGCCAGGTTTCAAGTCCTCTTGAAACTGATAAAAGACCAACAAAGTTCTGGAAAACTTTATCCTGCTCCAACATTTAACCCTAAAGGTTATGGACGGTTTAACTGGTTACTTTGAGGTTAGTCTTTATAACAAACAGAGTTAGGGATTGCGTTGTCAAAGGCCACATCGGGGTTTACGTCTGCAGAGTTTGAGTTTGCACTGGCCTGACCTGGGAGTGTCCGTCTGTCCGTCTGTTAGTGCCCTCGCCTGACCCTGGGTAATAGGTACACAAGGGTCAAGTATGCCCGGAGTCTGGAATATGTGGAGCAGGTTGTTGCGTGAAGTCTTAGAGGCTGCACTGAGATAGAAGGCAGGTGGAGAGTCAAAGGGTTAAACTAGAACAGGTTGGTGAGGCTGTATGTGTGCATGTGTGCCACAGTTGGTACTAAACTGTAAGTGTGTGAAGTCAAAGGGGTTAGGGTCATTTCAGACTGAGCTTGTGTGTGGCTGCGCATGACCGCACGGCAGAAGGTCAGGGTTAAAAAGACGCAGTTGTTTAAACCTAGTGGAATTAAACGCTCAGATTTAAGGTTTAATCCAGATTTTGTTTTTTTTCTGTATGTGGAGAAGAAAGCTGATGGGAGGGAACAGTTCAGCCAATGTAGCAGGGACCATGTGATACAATGCAGGTCGGTTGGTGAACTGATTTGATTGATCGAGAGTTTACTTTCTGAAATTTGTGAAAAACGCCCAAATCCCAAATATTTACATTATTCCTCTGGAGACATTTCTTGTTCAACAAAAGTTAAAAACTGCAAACTGTTTGGTTCTTGTAATATATTAATTATGAATGCGTTTTTTCAATCGTGTATAGAATATATTTTATTGTGAATAGAATAGAATAGAATAGATCACAACAGAATAGAACAGAACAGAATAGAATAGAATAGATCTCAACAGAATAGAATAGAACACAACAGAATAGAACAGAATAGAATAGAATAGAATGGAATGGAATGGAACGGAACGGAACGGAACAGAATAGATCACAGCAGAATAGAATAGAACACAATAGAATAGAATAGAATAGAATAGAATAGAATAGAATAGAATAGAATAGAATGGAATGGAATGGAACGGAACAGAACAGAATAGATCACAGCAGAATAGAATAGAACACAATAGAATAGAATAGAACAGAATAGAACAGAACAGAACAGAATAGAATAGAATAGAATAGAATAGAATAGAATAGAATAAAATGAAATAAAATAAAATAGAACAGAACACAACGGAACAGAACGGAACAGAACAGAACAGAACCGAACAGAACAAAATAGAACAGAACCGAACAGGCTTTTTTATCATTCCATCAGTTGTGACAGAATTGCAGGTGGTCTCTGCCAGCGACAGTGCACTTACATCTAAATAACACAATAAGATACAGACATATATTAGAAAAATATATGATATAAAGTAATGTGCAATCTAAATACGTGCAAAAAGGGCTATACTGTATGAAAGGGTAGAGTTAAGAATATTAATAGTATAAACATGTGCAAATGTATAATTGTAAACATTGTAAACTTCCATGTAACTCTGTGAACAGTGTAAACACAGTAGACATACATGTTACAGTGTAAACAGTACAAATGTAACGAGGTATTAAACAGTCAGTTGGCTGCAGAAAAGAATATTTTGGAGAAAGAGTATTTCATGTAGCCAGAAAACAATCAATTAAAATCATAAATAGTTCATAACATTGTAAAAAATAAATAAATCTTTGGCTATATCACCCATCTTTAATTGGAGACAAACCCTTTGAGAAAGTCTGCCAAAAGAACTTATTAAAGCTCCAAACAGTGTTGCCAATAATGAATAAAAAACTATAAAACAAGGCTTCATAGCTGGACAAGGATAGACTGAAGTATTCATTTTTTCAGTAAAAATCTCTTCTTCGTCTCATCTGAATTGTCTTTTACATCATGGAACCTGGGTAAAACAGTTTGACTTGCTTTGCCAATAAACATCAATTTTTAAGAAACAAGACTGATAAATGTTGCAAGCACTGGCCATGACATTTAGTTTCCAGACATGTTAACATGACAGATATTTCAGTTAAAAAACCTGTTGACATTATATATATTTATCTGTGGTTTGTAGAAATGTCAGAATTTGATCCAGACAACTGGGTTGTGTACGTAAAAATGAGATGAAATATTTTCATCCTGTGAATCAGAGGTGACAGTCATTTTTCCCTGTTTTCGGGGCCAACTACGGTTGATGCAGCAGGCCTCACACAGTGACCCCAGCTCCACAACATATATCATCACGTCCCTTTAAACTCCGGCCTGCCCACTGGAGTCTCAAAGAACCCATGAGTGTATTTTCTGCATTCACAATCATTTTCCACATTTTTCTCGAGTGCACCACACCTCTCTCTCCCGGAATCCCCACAACACTCGACATACTTTTACAAAACTTTAGCTTTCGCGGCGCTGACATTTCACACTAACCAGAAACTCCAGGACTTGGACCCAAATTAGTTCTGAACCATTAGCTTTCTCGACAAAACCTGAAGTCGTAAGATGCGAGTCAGCCATGGACAGAACAGTGGGAGTAGGTGGAGGCTGCATTCTTTCGTTTTTGGTTTCAGTGTCAGCGTATAAATCTTTGGGTAAATCAATCTCATCCAGAAGCAGAGCCTTCTCCCTGTTCTTTTGTCTTGTGAGGTGTACTTTAGTTACTGCCTGGTTAGATTATGGCACTGCAGATGTTGATCTTGAGCTGTTGAGTAGCAACCACCGGTGCATATTGTGTATGCAAATGCTGCAAAAACACAAGCATTTTAGCCCGGACTCCGTGTAGCGGTGTCTTTTCTTTCCTTTCCCCTTGGGAGGATGAGAATGTAGGTGAAAAAGGCAGAGAAATCCCTCTCCTCCCCTTGTAAAATCACATTTTCCCTCTTACTTGAAAGGATTTCTCAGACTTCTGGAAGCAATGGCATGCAAACACACAGAAACACACACACACACACATACACACATATACGCACAGCCATGAAGGTTAGGTACTTTTTTTAGACATAGTAATAACAGACTAACACTCTCCACTCTGATCTTCAAAGCATCTGAAGAGCAGAGGAGAATGAGGCCACTGAAAAGCCCATTGAGGGAGTTTTTGGCACATTTGAACCCACTTAGCCTGTAAAAGAACACTTTAATATTTACAAATCACAGTAAAACTGCATGCAGCACAAGGCCAAAGCCAATTCACTTCAGCAAACATAAAGTCTGAGTGAGAGGAGTTAATTTATAAGGAAAGAATGCAATAAATAAAAACTTTTATGGTGTCATTTTAGAGGCTCATAAAAGGCAAAAGTTTCCTTTCTTCATCCTCAAGTGTGAACTTAACAGAATAATAACCTTTGTAACTCCTCTGAGTGTATAATTGCTTTATCCTAAAGTGGCTGGAGGAAAGATTTCTACAGCACTGACCTGGACCCAGAATTCCCAGTAAAGTTGATTACATAGTGGAGGTTTTTTTTTTTTTTTTTTAACTCATAGAGACTCAAACAGCCACTGGTGACACAAACCACACTGCAAAAAATGACAGAAGAATTAACACTAAAAAGTTGCAAAATTGCAACATAAAACCTAAAATTGCAAAGTTGTTTATTTGACAAGATTTTTGTGTTAATGATTAAGTAAAATATAGCTGTAGTTTTTACAAGAAAAGTATGTTAACAAAACCAGATTTGTATGTAGAAATTATGTATTTCTATTGTTTAGACCAAATAAAACTGTAAATTGAAAAACAATGTGGTGCCATTTAAATTGCAAGACCATAATGTTGGAATAACAGCCTATACAAACTTTTTTTTTTTTTTTTTAAATAAAAAAGGGAATAAAAAAAATAATTAAACATTTTAAACCATAAAGACCCAGTGGTAATTTTGCGGCAGTTCCCAAATGATTTTTTTCTCTAGATTTAACCTTTCTTAGATGATTTATCACCATTTATTACAGTATTATCCTCTGTATTTTGCATTTTTTCAGTGAAAATCATGTATTTTTCTATATTTAATTCACTGATCATGTAGATGTTCATTAAAGCACCAGATTAAATTTAAGGGTCATTGTATCAAAAACAAAAAAACTGCAGAAAAAGTATAATTAATCATTAACTGAACATAAACCAAGTGTCACCATTTACTGTCATTGATCCAACTCCATGGATTTTATTGGTGAATCAATGTTGTAGAAGATTACAGTGTTTCTACGGTCACTACGGAGCCTCTGAACATCCAAATGGGTCATATCTGATAACCATGAAAAAATGACAAACTGTATTTTACACCAGTTATTTACATGGATTGATAGAATTAGTGAATTTCTAGGTATTAAACAATTTACATCAGTAGATGATTTTGGTCGCTGGTGGGTTAAACATGTAAATATCACCGAAATCCACTGTTAAATCTACATGTTACTCTGTAAATATGTTTACAATTTGATGTGTTTTTTTACAGTATCATTCTGGTAACCACAGCTGCTGTTTTTTTCCCGAAAAAACAATAGGATTTTTTTTTTACAGTGCTGATCTAAACTGTTTAATACCTGTTGATCCACAAATCCTATCAATCCATGTGAATAATTGGAGTAACATGTAGTTTGTCATCTTTCCATGGTCATCAGATATGACCCATTTGGATGTTCAGAGGCTCTGGAGTTACCGTGGAAACACCATGATCTTCTACAACGTTGATTAACCAGTAAAATCCATGGAGTTGGATCAATGACAGTGGATGGAGACACTTGTTTTTACATTCAGTTAGCAATATCTTTGATGAAAATTTCCCTTTTTCTTCATTTTGCTCAGTTTTGATATAATTAACTTTGAATTTTCATGAACATCTACATGATCTGTGAATTAAATATAAGAAAATACATGATTTACATCAAAAAATATAAAATACAGAGTAACTAAGTACCTAAATTTTATTTATAGAGCACTTTTCACAGAGTCACAAAGTGCTTTACAGTGCGAAGTACAAATAAACAGTACAAATAAAAATACAATTAAAATACCTTTAAAACACAATAAAATACAATTCAAATTTTAAAAAAAATACATAAAGTGCAATCAGTTTGTAGGATAACATTATAGTAAAAAAATTGGTGATAAATCAGTTAAGAAAGTTAGAAATAATAACAAAAAAAAATCATTAATTCAAATATGGGTTAAAGAGGCTAACAGTAACTCCTTAGAGAAATGACTCTAGTTTTTGTATGAGCAACAGACAGAAGAAAAAAAAACAACCAAAAAACTGAAATTGCAGAATATTCACTGTACTTCACTGCCAATTTCCTCAGCAATAGGAAGTGATAGTAGTCATTTAGTCTAAACCAAGGCCCAGATTATGTTTACAACTGGCCTTATAAAGCTGTCTTCTGTAACAGGCTCATATTTCATATTCCATGGCAGGTGATATAAATGCAACTGGAGCGTCTCAAGAATTTTGGCAAGGCTGTATATCCTTCAGGAAACAATGTGTCGGCTGAACTCAGCTGCCATTCGGGCTCCTGGGGTTTCCAGATGACCAGAAGGGGCCGTATCAGTCTCATAACTGTCTTTATAGGTGTATATAGTTTACACAAATTATCATAAAATGTCCACAATTTGGTTGAGTTTACTGCACCGGACTGTAAGCCTTTCGAATTTGAGCTAAGAATATGTGGAAAGCCAGGATAGTTGTGGCGGCGAACTGATTTTCTGGATCCAAATCAGTGTGATAGTCATTCCCATTCAAATGCTCTATAAATAATTTACTAGAGTAGAGATCCCCCAGTCCAGATCCAGACCACAAGAGGGTTTCACTGGGAATGTGAAGCCTTCTGATAAAAACACAAAACACTATTCAGGCGTTTAAACAGGCACATTGAGGCCTTTGTTATTTTATTTTTTTCTTTATTATTTTCAACTAGAATAGAATAGAATAGAATAGAATAGAATAGAATAGAATAGAACTATTATTCCGCCCCACGAAGGGAAGGCAAGGGATACTGATTTTGGTTCAGGTTGTTTGTTTGTCAACACTGTAGCAGTAAATCTATTGGTTGAATTCACACCAAATTGGGTTTGCAGATTGCCAGTGACCCAGAATTGATCTGATTACATTTTGGGAAAAGTAAACCAACCAAGCAACCAATTAATGAAATGCTCTAACACAAAAATAATTTTTTTTTTAGTCACCTGTGGAACGGACAGGACTGAAAAAACACCATCCAATTATTTTAACCGGCCCCTCAAAATGATTGAATGGTGGCATGTCTATCAAGCTCAAGTGACCCCCCCCCCCCCCCCCCATGCACCTGTTCTACCTCCCAGTACTTTAATCAAATGTGCAATAACTTGCTTTTACCTCCCAGTACTTTTTTTTTTTTCTGATACAGTACTGCATTTTACAAGTGTGTATTTGTGTTTGTCTGTGTAATAAATGTTTTAGCTGTGTTTATGTTTTGTTTATGTCTTTTTTTTTATTCCGTGACTCAGGGAAACGCACAAGAATTCCAATGTACCTATACTGCTATGTATCTGTGCAAATGGCAAATAAAGTCTATTCTATTCTATTCTATTCTATTCTATTCTATATCGTGTGGTCTCAGAGGCTTGGAACACTTGTACAGGAAACTAAGCCAGAGCCAGAGCTTGGCTATATTAGTTATATTAGGATGTAAAGTTCACCAACAAGCTGTTTTGTCACTAACATAAATCACTAGGGAATGTAACATTAGCCAGATAGTTATGAATTGGGGCTGTTCTGCCGACAAACATACTAGTGAAATGCACAGATTACAGCATTCAAAGCAAACTTTTGTGCTCTGCTAGCCTGACATCAGTTTTACTGCAATCAGCTGTTCTTACTAGCTCAAGATTACTTAGAATATGTATCAAAATAACAAGTGAAAGGTCCAAGTTCTAATCTAAAATACTGATGAACAGGTGTGTCCGCAGACCTGAATTCAGAGGTATGCACGGTAAGAGCGGGGGGGGGGTAGCACTCAGGTACTCTGGAGGCATGGCTTCAGGGAGGATGTCTGAAGAAAGGGATTTGGACTTTTGAATTGTGTATTTTGACAATGTATCTTACTCAATCCGTTTTTCCAGGATCTCCTACCCTACCTTTAATTCACACATATTTTCCTCTTCATTCTTACATGTATCGACTTCAGGTTCCTTCTTCTAAAGGACACAATCATCTATGATTGATATATTCAAACAAACTTTTATCCTCTGTTGTAATCCAGTCATTCATGAATGTATTTAATGTTTTTTTTTTCCCAAAACAACTAGCAGTAGAAGAGTGTTAAACCAAATACTTTTTATTAAGGTGTAAAACTGAGAACAATTACATCAATCAATCAATCAATCAAATTTTATTTATATAGTGCCAAATCATGACAAAACTTATCTCGGGAGTCATGACACTTTACACATAGAGTTAGTTGAAACCAGACTCTTAAGCCAATGTACAGACCTCCACCAAGGCCGATCAGTGCTCCGCCCCCCCCCCCCCCCCCCCCCGATCACCGCCAAAATTTAATCATTTGTTCCTTGTGCCAGTATCAACATTTCCTGAAATTTTCATCCAAATCCGTCCAGAAATTTTTGAGTTATCTTGCACACAGACAGACAAACAGACAGACAAACCAACGCCGGCAAAAACATAACCTTGAATGAATGAATGACTGAATTTATTTTTGGCTTTACATCAATCATTGCACTCAGTACATCAATTGTAATAAACATAAAAAACCAAAAAAGGAATAGGCTAGAAGCAAAAGCTTATTTTTTGCCTATCCTTTTCAACTAATACACTGCTTACATCAACCTAAATGTGTACAGCATCGAGCATTCACACCAGAATAACAAATTAAAAAAAAAAAAAGTCAATAACAAAAACACATGTACCATCTCAATTCAATATTTCTGAATAATTGAAACTTAAAGTACCCTTTTTTTTTTTTTTTTAACTTCGCCAAAGGAGTGGATAACTTAAGTGCATCGTAAGGTCCATTCCATAATTTCACACCCACAATCCCAATTCATCTAGACTTCACGTCTGCCCTCACTTTAACCCTTCATGCACAGTGGTCACTACAGTGGACAGCTATTTTACAGCTGTTCTATTCATGGATTTTGTTATTTTAGTTCCATATCTGCCAACACAGTGGACGCTCATACATTGCAGTTCATATAATTACTTTAACTTTGCTGTTCTTCATAAACTTGATCTGCACTAACACACTTGAGTGTAAATCAGTTGCTTGTTGCTGTTATTAGACTGTAATTAACAGGGTTTTTTTTTTAAACAAAATGATGACAAAAGTAGCACTGGGTTTTTATGGGTTAAACAAAAACCTTTCTTTTTCGCATATTATCTCCATGGAGTGAGTAATGACCAAAACATCAGATTAGCTGCATTAAAAATGTTTTTATTTCATAGTTTTCACACAGTATATCAGTAAAGACGTTTCTTCGCTTCAAAAATTAAATGGTGTCCAGCTGAATGGACATTTTTGCATCTCCATGAAAAATAGGTTTAAAAAAATGTCAATCACATTGTTATTTTAATGCCTAGAGGAATAGAAACACTCAGGAAAAAAATCTTTATTAAGGCTATCATAATTCATGCATGAAAGGGTTATTCCACTCACACATATGAAATTCCAATTACTCTTTCTTAATTCCAAGAAACCACGACTGGTCTTTGAGACAATAATATTTTTATCCTTCCTGTTCCATATACCTATTTAGAAACAGTTCTTTATACCTCTTTTTAAATACATTTATGTTTGTACTTCCCTTTATCTCCTGTTCTAGATTATTCCACAAAGTCACTCCACAGCTTGTTATGCACATACTTTTCATTGTTGTTCTTACTTTATGCTTTTTAAAATTTAGCTCTCCCCTTAGATTGTAGCCTCCTTCTCTTTCAGTGAACATTCCCCGAATATTTTTTGGCAGTGAATTATTTCTTGCTTTGTACATTATCTGCGCTGTTTTAAATTGAACTAAATCCATGAATTTCAAAGTGTGTGATTTTATAAATAGTGGGTTTGTGTGTTCTCTGTATCCTGCTTTGTTAATTGTCCTTATTGCTCTTTTCTGTAGTGTGCATATGGGCTGTAGAGTGCTTTTATAGATGTTTCCCCAGACCTCTGCACAATATGATAGATATGGTAAAATTAATAATATCCTTCTTGGTGGAGGTAATGATAAAAATGTAACCTGTTCAAAGATTACGACAAATTGGCCAAAAATGAACTGAGGTGCGACTGGAGTGCCATTTGTAGTCTACTCCAACAACTAGATACAGCCGAAAAAACAAACCGCTGGTTGAAGCCGCCCCGTCAAAGGGATTGATAATGCCCGGTCACGGAAGGGCCTTGAGTGGGTCCACAGTGAGGGGAAAACTGAGGGGAACTGAGCTCAGGAGAGGACACTTTCAGCATTTCAGTAGTCTGGTATGAAGTATCGCCTACGACTCAGCTTGTCAGGCTGCAGATCACTGGTTTTTAGAATTTAGTGTTATACAGTGTATGCTTTTCTCAGTGTTTATGGGCTGTAGCTCACCTGTCACATGGAAGCTCAGTGTTGAAACCAGCTGTTCCCCTGCTGAAATACTGTCTCCGTGGTTCGTCTTTTCTCAGCTTAGAGGTGACACCAACTCCTCCAAATCAGTGATTCTCAACTGGTGGGTTGCAGGCCTTTGTCTGGGCCAAAAAAAATGTGAAGAAACAAATCCTGTGCTTTATTTTTTTATGGAGTCTTTCATTCACACTCCCCAACAGTAGGTGGCAGTAATGTGCTGTAATGCTAATTCACACCAGACATTTCACAGCATAAAAGAAGAACCGAAAGTTTCTATTCAAATCGTAGCAAAACTCAGGTATGACACCGATATGGTTTTAACCCTTTCATGCATGAATTATGAGAACCTTAGGGGAGATTTTTTTCCTGAGTGTTTTTATTCCTCTTTAGGCATGAAAAAACAATGCAGTTGACTTTTTTTTTAATAAACCTGTTTTTTTATGAAGGTAGATTTGTTTCGTTATTGCTTTAACTAAAAAAAAAAAAAAAAAAAAAAAAAAAATCAGAAAAAAAAGTGTTTGAATGAAAAAAAAAAAGTACAATCCAAAAAATTGCATTTGAACACTTTTTTTTTCCTTGATTGAAGTGATTTTTTTGTTTTGTTTTTTTATTTTAATGAATTTTTTTTTTTTTTTGGTTAAAGCAATAAAGAAACAAATCTACCTTCATAATTCTTTGCGAAGTTCCAAAAATGTCCACTCCGCTGGACACCATGTGTTTAATTTTTGAATATCAGAAAGTGATTTACAAAATCAAAACCTTTTTAACACAGCTAATCTCATGTTTTTTTTTTGTTTTTTTTTTTCGCATTTTATCATATTCCCAATTTTCATTAGCAATTGATTTACATTCAAACATGTCATTGCAGATCAGGTTTATCAAGAGCAGCAAAGTTATAATAATGGTATGAATGTCAGTGTATATTATGGGATGGTGCATAAGTGTCCACTGTGTTGGCTGATATGGAACTGAAACAACAAAACCCATGAAAATACAAGAGAACAGCTGTAGAATAACTGTCCACTGTAGTGACCACTATGCCTGAAAGGGTTAATTACACTGAGGACAAAAACCTTAGCGTGTTTAAGTCTTGAATAAGAGTCTGAATGCTTTTTAAATATTTAACTGAATGCACATTTTTAGTTCTGCTTAAAATGTACCCAATTTAATGTTAAAGGGAATATTTCCCTCTTTACCATCACTACCTGCTGGTCAGTTTGGTTTATTATTAAACTTTTTCTTCTGTGTTTTCATACTGTGATATTCTGTATCATCTCAGGTTCAAAACAAACCATCTTTTTATTCAATAAATTTGAGAAGTATAACTGTCATCAATTTGGGTCGTGGCTGGTCATTAAGGAGTGATAGTGGGTCCTGAAGTCAGACCAGTTGAGACTGCTCTGGGAAATCCTCTCTAGTTTCTTATGTATTGGTGGTTTCATCGATGATTTCAGTGCAACTGTTGCAATAACTCACAATTACTATCCTCATCAGTATTTTCAGACATTTCAGATTATATCCAGCTACAAAAAGCCTGACAAGCTTGAGGGAGATAGAGTTATTGGGCTACACAGACTAGTGTCCCAGTTATGAGGTTTGGATCATATTCAGGATACGCCGTTTACATGGAACACATATATACACATCTGGATAATCATATTCCGAGATGCTGAGATCCATGAGCTGTTGTCACTTTGGGTGGAGGACTCTATCCATGGTAACATTTGTGGAATGGTGAAAGACGGGCTGACTTGTTTTGAGAGCCAACACCGCTATGCTCGGGGTATTTCCGACACGCTAGTTAGACTTCGCACTATACACTGCACTGCATCACCGACCATTTGATTCTGGAACGCAGGTCCACCATGTCAAAGTCCAGCCTGTTTCATTTCTGTTACTCCTTTGGTTTGACTATGGAAATCAGTCAATGGTGGATAAAAGGTAGAATCACCATCTCACCTTTTTTCCAGGATCTCTGTGTAAAAGTGGCTCCTGGAACCATGATGAATACTAGTATCTCAGTTACCCATTAAGCCTGTGATGTTTACATAAATTAATCTGACTTTTCAGTTGCAGCTCAAATGTTACTCTGTCAATAGATAGAACACATAGGTTCATAACACACTTATCTCTATTGTATTTTATTTTATTTATTTATTTATTTATTTATTTATTTATTTATTTATTTCAAACATGCAAAAATAAATAAATAAATAAATAAATAAAAACAAAATAAAACATTCAATTATATTTAACCCTTTCTTGCATAGTGGTCACTTAAGTGGACAGCTATTCGAGCTGTTCTCTTGTATATTTATGGATTTTATTGTGTTAGTTCCATATCAGCCAACACAGTGGATGCATATGCACCATCCCATACACTGCAATTCATACCATTGCTGTAACTTAGCTGTTCTTGATAAATTTGGTCTGCAATAACATCATTAAGTGTAAATCAATTTCTTGTTATTATTATGAGACTGTAATTGACAGTTGTTTTTTTTTTTTTTTTTTTTTTTAACAAAAAGGATTTTTTTTTTTTTTTTTTTTTTTTTTTGCATATTCTCTCCATAAAGTGAGTAATAACTAATGTTACAGTTTGTTAAAATGTGACAAAACATCAGATTAGCGGCAATAAAAAAATGAATTTCATAATTTTCATACAGAATATCAGTAAATACATGTTCCTTTGCTTCAGAAATTAAACTCAGTGTCCAGCCAAGTGGATGTTTTTTTTTCATGCTTAAAGAGGAATAAAACACTCAGGAAAACAATCTTGATTAAGGGTCTCAAAATTCATGCATGAAAGGGTTAAATGCAAACATCCCATTGTGGATTTGTCTTAGTGTTGATCTATTGCCAACAATGGGAGATGAGATCAACAGGTAAACATGTCCTCCAGATGTTATTCTGTCACCACATAGGAAACGGGTGAAGATCTGCATCCATGACTGATAGCAGAGGCTCGTCATGACGGAGTTCAGTGAGTGGTTTTAATCTTAATCCACATCTGTAGTGTTGTCCTCTGTGACCTGACTTGTTGCACTGTTTGTGTTGTTAACCCGACCTCCAGTTGGTTGTTCTACTATGGACTTGAAGAGGTCAACAACCAGATGCTTTGTCCCATCTAACCTGCCAAGTCTATTTAATGTTTCCAGAACTGAAAGACCAAACTCTGTGTCTCATTTACTTGAGTTGTGCTTTCTTATATTTGCATTTCTTTTATGTCATTTAGCCCGTGCTATAATCTGCAACTGTTAGAAACAAGAATAAGATAAACCTGCATACTATCAGAGTACCCCAGCTCCACCAGGGTAAGGTGTTTTCTAGGTTACTGAAATGAAGAAGATGGGATTCTTTATCCCATAAAGACCCAGTGCTGCTTTTGTGGCTGTTCCCAAAGGAATTTTTCTATATTTTTAACCTTTCTTAAATGACTCATTGCTATTTACTCTAATGTAAATAGCTCTGTATTTTGCATTTTTAAGAGAAAATCATTGGCATTTTCCTATATTTAATGTACTGGTTATATAGATGCTCATTAAAGCTCAGATTAAAGTTTAAAGTGATTATTAAGTGTCTCCATTAAGTGTCTCCATCCACTGTCATTGATCTAACTCCATGGGTTTTACTGGTGAAGCAATGCTGTAGAAGATGACGGTGTTTCCACGGTAACTACGAAGAATCTGAATGTCCAAATGGGTCATATCTGATGACCATGAAAAGACGACAAACTGCATTTTACACCAATTATTTACGTGTATTGATAGGATTAGTGAATCAACAGGTATTTAACATATTATATCAGTGAATGATTTTGGTCGCTGATGGATGTTTGGGTCTTTATGAGTTAAAAACACTATAATATCTGGGATCCTGCAGTGTATGGAAACATAGACACTGCAATAGAGACCAGTACATTTTAGCTTGACTCATGGTACATCACTGGTCTGAACTTGGCTTTAGGGACTCTAGGCCTAAGCCATTAAAGTTGGCCAACTCATCTTGGTTGTAAAGTTGGTGTCACTAGTTGCTTTTACATTGGACATCTGCGCAAAACATTACCAATATTTACTAAATGTCAAAAAAACAGAAGTACGAAATGTCATTTTTTCCATTAAATCACAAATGCGATGATTCATTTATTATCGCGAGATGACATGAGAAGTCATTCCATAAACATGACGGCGAACGTAAGTATCATGTTGATTTACAGATATATTCATTATTGTTATATATTAGCCCTCTATCCTGTACTAAATTATAAAATAGTTCAGTTTCCTGGTGTGTCCACACATACCGCGTCATGTTTCTTTTAAAACTCTTCCTCTCTTCGCTTGTTGTAACATCTGTAAACATCCGTTTTGTTGTTGTTGTTGTTTTTTATTCATGTGACTCTAGTTGCAGAAAAAAGTCTTTCCATTGCAGTTTTGTGTGATATACCAATTGTGCTATGCCCGAAAAACCACCTCTAGCCAGCGCAAAAACTTTTAATCGAAAAATTAGAGTTTTGTTTTTTTCATTTGGTAAATTTTTATGCACAAGTTATATTTGCGCAATTTGAGGGTCAATGGAAAAGTGACTACTGTTCATTAGGACAGTATTCATCATTTTGTGGGATGTGATTTGCTTGGTTTAGTGATAATGTAAATTAATTTCAGGTCATATACTCCTGCAATACACCCAAACCTGACAATGTTAAAAAAAGTCATGCAAAATTCCAGGCGCAACACTTTTTTCCAGTGTCCTTGGATCATACTCTGCCATTATGACTCAGTAGTTTCTGCATAATCCTGCAGACAGCCAAACAAGCATAACTTATCACACAACCGTCTTGGTGGTAATTAACTGTTATATAACCAAATACCCATTATTTTAATCAAACAGTGTGCTTGATGCAAAACACACACACACACACACACAAGTAAGCTGTGGATCTTCATTTAGTTGACTAATGAGTTGTGCTTGTTCTGGTGATAGGATCCAGTGGAATGAGGGTCAATTCAGGACTCCATCTCATCTGTTTTGAGATACCTCCCTCATTGCAATAGACCCAAAAATCACAAACACAGCTTCTCTCAGAGGCAAAAACAGCCCATGCATTAACCGCAGAACCATTTCCCCGGCCACATTTATCGAGGAAACAAGTGGGTTTAATGGAGATCTAGTTTTCTGATTACAGATTACTGTAGTGAATAACACCCCTTGCCTCCAAAGGAGAAAAAAAAGCTCAGTAAGTCGTAAAATGTGATAAGACTAACAATAATAACCGGTGCCTAAAAGCACAAACAAGGTAAGAGACACTCACTACTAATGCAACAAGTGGTGCCAGGTACAACAAACCCCGCCCCTCGCACGTACTGTAGCTTATTCTGGCATCGATCCAGCTGATGTCATCATGTCTATGCATGTGCTGATGTCAGCGTATCAATTGCCTCTATATATCTGCCAAGTTTCAAGTAAATCGAAACAAAATTGATGTTTTTATAGACATTTGAAATTTCGTCCATTACAAGTAAATGGGAGAAAAAAAAGATGTAAAAAATTCATAAAAAATTAAAACTTTGATGTATTTTTCCCAAAATGTAATGACATCTATTCTTGGTGACTGGCAATCTATACACCAAATTTGGTGTGAATTCAATCAATAGTTTTGCTGCTACAGACATGTGAAATTTTGACCATTATAAGTAAATGGGGGGACAAAAGATTTTAAAAATTCATAAAAAATTGAAACTTAGACCCATTTATCCCAAAATGTAATGACATCTATTCTGGGTTACTGGCAATCAATAAACCCAATTTGGTATGAATTTAACCCATAATTTTGCTGCTAGACATGCAAAATTTCACCCATTATAAGTAAATGGGAGGAAAAAAAGATTTTAAAAAATTAATTACAAAAAATATGTAAACTCAGACGTATTTTTCCCAAAATGTAATGACATCTATTCTGGGTAACTGGAAATCAATAAACCCAATTTGGCATGAATTTACCCAATAGTTTTGCTGCTACAGACTTGTGAAATTTCACCCATTATAAGTAAATGGAAACAAAAAAAATTCTAAAAATTCATAAAAATTTAAACTTTGACCTATTTTTTTCCCAAAACGTAATCACGTCTATTCTGGGTCACTGGCAATCTATAAACCCAATTTGGTATAAATTCAACCAATAGTTTTCCTGCTACAGACTTGTGAATTTTCGCCCATTATAAGTAAATGGGGAAAAAAAAATAAGATTTAAAAAACTCGTAAAAATTTTAATTTAGACCCATTTATCCCAAAATTATTTTTTCTGGGTCACTGGCAATCTATAAACCAAATTTGGTATGAATTCAACCAAGAATTTAGCTGCTAGAGTGTTAAGAAAGAAAGAAAGAAAGAAAGAAAGAAAGAAAGAAAGAAAGAAAGAAAGAAAGAAAGAAAGAAAGAAAGAACACAATACCTCTTGCCTCCCCTTTGGGGGGCGGGGTAATAAACTGCTCCGATCATTTTAGGCAACTTTCCCAAACTCCTAAAAGATTACGCTGCCGGTAATGGCTTTCAGCTCAGTTATGATGTAGATCAGGTAAAATTGTTGAACTACTTTTAAATGTGAGGGCGAGCCTGAAGCACGAAGCCACGCGGTGTTGGAGCTGAAAGTAAAGCACACAGCTTGTAGAAAGAAAGCAGAAAACCACAGACAAGAGCCTGCAAAGACCTCCTCGAGTACCAGCATCAATTACCACTATTACTGCACATTACCCGGGCCCTTATAGTTTTCCTGTGTGTGTCTCTTTACACTCGTACGAGGCAGACACACCACCGCACCTCAGGCTACTCTGGAGAATGTGTGTGTGTGTGTGCAAAATGAGAGAGAAAATGTGCAACTGCTGCATGCACACGCCCATTTGTGTGTGTGTCACTGGGTAATATATCATCTCAGCTTGAATAGACCCCCAAGCAAGAAGTTAATGATGTGAAATGAGACTTATTAGCCAAAAACCTTTAAAGTCACTGACAGGCAAACGTGTGGAAATAAAGACAGCCTGGAATTATTAATGACAACAGAGACATAGGTGCACAAAGGGAGCATCAGTCCAGGCCCGGTCCATCATATTTCTGTCGTTGCAGGCCAAGGAAAAGCAGCTAAAAATGTGAACTTCACTTTGCTTGAGAAGTGGAATCGCACCTGTTCCAGTTGGACCCAATGGGACTTCAACTTCAGAACAAGTTGTATTTAGGTCAATGGTGACAGACAAGTCATGTTTTCAAAAATTATCCCATAATTTGAAACATGAGTTTTATAAATTGACTCATGAAAGATAAGTCAGTTTCTAAGATAAAGTTGCAGTTTGAGGTACCTAACATACTATGAAAATGTATCCACTCTGTAGTGCAGGGGTGTCACATACAGCCCATATACAACCCATAATAACATAATAACAAATAATAACAGTGAAAAAAGTAAAATTACACCATGAAAATGTTTACATCCACAAATTTGTCCTTAAAAGTCTGAATAATATGAACAACCTGAAATGTCTTAAGAAAAATAAATGCAATTTTAACAACATTATGTCCCAGTTTATCATTTACAGGGTGGGGAAGCAAAATTTACAATATTTTGAGGCAGGGATTGAAAGACAGTGTATGACCAATTAGTTTATTGAAAGTCATGAGAATTTATTTGCCACAAGAAAATTGACATAATAGAAAATGTTTTTATTCTATGTGTCCTCCTTCTTTCTCAATAACTGCCTTCACATGCTTCCTGAAACTTGTGCAAGTGTTCCTCAAATATTCGGGTGACAACTTCTCCCATTCTTCTTTAATAGTATCTTCCAGACTTTCTGGTAATAGTTTTGCTCATAGTCATTCTCTTCTTTACATTATAAACAGTCTTTATGGACACTCCAACTATTTTTGAAATCTCCTTTGGTGTGACGAGTGCATTCAGCAAATCACACACTCTTTGACGTTTGCTTCCCTGATTACTCATATGGGCAAAAGTTTCTGAAAAGGTATGGATAATAGTGTTAGGTATGATTATGACATCAATATATGTTTGGTTTCAAAACAATTGACGTAGTGCCTGCTGAGAAAAAACAACTAAATGTTCATTGTAAATTTTGCTTCCCCACCCTGTACACATGTACACTACAACTTACATTACAATTACAAATATGCACAACATTTAGTAACAGGCAGAATATTGTTAAAATGACACTTGCTTCTCTTAACACATTTCCTATTTATTCAGGTTATTCACATTTTTTGTGAAAGGATATTTTGTAAATATAAACATTTTCATCTAATTGTACTTTTTTACACTAAAACAAAGAGAAATGTGCAGTTTTCATCATTTATAGGTCATTATGATAGAATTTTCCTGGTCTGACCCACTTGAGATCGAATGGGTCTGTATGTGGAACCTGAATTATAATGATTTTGATGCTACGCTTAGAACATTGGAGATGTGGAAAAAAGCTGCAGAAGATGTTGAGAAACTGTTGTCATGACTTTTGAGATTCTCATCTATGGTAACTCTATATGTCCAGTTTATAATCCTGATTAAATACTCTGTTTATTCAGTTATTTTGATTTGTACTTTATTTGTTAGGTTCTCAATATCAGACAGTGTGTCACAAGGAGGGGGAAAAGAGTGGGAAGGGGGGGTGTTCTGTGTGTTACGTAGGTGTAGTGTACATGTTTTGTTGTGCAATGCTGAATTTGTTTGTTTATTCTTGCAAAGTGAAAATCAAAATCAATAAAAACTGTTGATCAACTGAAACAGTGTCCAGAATTTTTTTTTTTTTTTTTTTTTGCTGAATTTCAGTTTGATGGGGCTTGTTGGAAGACTCAGGATTTTGTCTTTCTATTGAAATCCAGAAAAAGTGTGAATTAAGGAAGTGATATAGTGAGATATAATGAGATAAAATAGAAGATTATTAACGTTCTCTTACAGATGCTGAAAAGTTAATGATTATTTTTCAGAATACTCTATTTATAACTATTTATTTTTATTTATTTTAACTTTCTTTATTGAAAGTAATTTCACAAGCATGACAGTGCAATGTGATAAAAGTGACTTCCATTCTTCCCACCTCACCCAAAAGAAGACAGTCCTTCATGCAAATCCAATATTAGCAAATAATCAGAACAGAATAGATACAACAATTGAGTAATTAAAAAAAAAAAGTAGGTAAAATAAAACAAACAAAACAAAATAAAAAAGAAAAGGGGGGGGCTCAGTCATCATGATCAGGCGGAGATGTCAAGGTTTATTTTATTTTTTGACGTTACACTTGTCTTCACATTCTATTCATATGATGTGAGGTTCATTTAGCTTTGCACAAGAACAATCAGGGTCTCTTTCAATTTTACTTTTTTACTCTGACATTTTTAAAAAAAAACTTTTATACAAGTCAAGACGTTGAATCAGTACAAAAATCTGCACTTCTAATGGAGTAAAAAAAAACTGTGACACTTCTGCCACCTCTGAACTCTTAACAGTTCAAGCAAGGTTACATGTTAAGGTCAGATTTCAGTTCTACTACTCTCTAATCTCTTTACTAGACTTCCACTAGAGTTGACGTTATCATATGATCCACGTGGTGCTCATTTCTTATTGGCTTTTATCTGTGAAGTGACTGGCGGTTTTGGGCCGGTTAAGCCAAATACTGCTCAACCTAATTGGACAGGAACGACCTGTTATCAGGCTGATTACTGCCATTCCTCATCAGGTAATGGTGAGTCAGCGGGTATGGGGAGGGGGAGGTAAGAGGGTGTATGTGGGGGGGGTGTTTCCGTGCAGCACATGGAACGGGGCATCAGGGTGGCGTGGTGTGCAGTGCATGCTGGCAGGGGCTGTTCTGGGGTCAGCCAGCGAACAGGGACATATTTCTCATCACTGTCAGAGATCTTGGAGGGAACCTTCACATTTGGGGTGCACCCCCCACCCCTCTCCCCTCCCCTTTCCTCTAAACCAGCGACCAGTCTGCCAGACTTATGACAGCCTGGCTTTCACAAAGACCAGAAGGACGTTTATGTATCGACTATTGTTTCGTATGTGTGCACTCCAAGGTTATAATAGTTTTGGATTTTTCATTATAGTTTAGTTTTATTTAGTTTTGACTTTTTTTTCTCTAATTCAGTTAGTTTTAATTAGTTTTCAGAGCAGGTTTGCTAGTTTTTATTAGTTTTCGTTATTTTCTAAATGCTTAGTTTTAGTTTAGTCATATCTTTTATCTTTTTCACCGTCGTATTCACATAAATCCCGTACAGGACTCTGCTGCTTTCTCCCAACTTTAGTCTCCATGTTTCCAGGTAGAGTGGGGACCAGAAGACGACTGGAAACCACAAGTGACGAGAAGTGACGGACCGTAAAGTCCTGTATGGTGTCGCTACCTAAAATTGCTTGAAGGAAATAAATCGTTTTTATATCAATCCGACATTGACAAAGACGAAAACGAAGGGAATTTTATCCAGAATTTTTATATGTTTTAGTTAGTTTTTTAACCCTCTGGTATCCCGTCCCGCAAGGCCCTCACTAAGCACCAAGTGTGCCTTTTTGACACACTTGTGCAATAATGTCAAAATTTTTTTTATACAGTTTGTTTTTAATTCTTTTACACTTTTTTCTATTTCATCAACTTGAGCCATAAATAAAAATACCAAATACTCAATAATTGTCACATTTTTTAACCCTTTAAATGCCGTGTTTGTAATGTAAACAAACCATTTTTTTGGATGCAAAAAACACAAAAAATATTTTTTTTTCAATATACTACATAAAAAGTGGATCACATATTATTTGATTTTTTCATCCTGGCATATGTCAATGATTAACTCCAACATTGGTTAATTTGCATTATTATTTTTGGTTCTAGGTCAAATGTTCAAAAATACTAGCATCTGTCACCAAGTGTGCGTAAAATGCACACCTATAAATCAAACTATTAAACATTACATATTGATTTATTTTTCTGCTCTAATTTGATTTTATTTTTGTAAATCAAGGTCAGCCCTAATCATACATATCAAATGGAAGAAATAGTGTGTTTTAGGCACACTTGGGAGACAGATGCTAGTCTTGTAATTTTCTGTTGTTTACAATGTGCAGGTTTTAATTGGTGGCCAGAATTTAAAAGATCACACAAAAATGAACAACTTTTGAATTCTAACCTTATCTAAATTGTAAAAAATAATATGAAGTTTTTTAACACGAAGTGCAAAGTGTGCCTAAAAGGCGCACCTGGATACTGGAGGGTTAAGCACACAATACAGTTTCAGTTAGTTATCATTTTTTTTCTTTTAATTATAGTTTTTATTTACTTCAGTTAACGAAAATGTTTTTACAATTCTAGTTTTCGTCATTTTGTTAGTTTTTGTTAACGATAATAACCTTGGTTCACTCGTCAGGTTTTGTAGTTCTCCAAAGTTGCTTCAACCTCTTCTTTCTTTCTTTCTTTCTTTCTTTCTTTCTTTCTTTCTTTCAATACTAACGCTACGTTTGGCAACTGATGGAGATACATTAAAAGATCAGGTTTCAGCCCAACCTTCCCAGCAGGCCCTAGGTTTGACCCTGTGAGCTGAAGATGCTTTGAAGCCCCAGACATCTGGTTGCCTTTGACTCGGGGCTCGCAGACCAGCAGAGATAGTCAGTCAGGTTCGGGTAAAGAAATCTAACGGTCTTTGGCCTTTCTTTAACCTGGACCTTAACCACGTATTGACCCTATTGGTGTTTGCTTAAGGGGTCATCATGAGTTAGCCACTGGTTTAACCTTCAGAGACCTGAAGACCCAAGGGTAACAAGGTAAGGTCTGGCTCATTCACCAACATCTGATGCTCGTGCTTGTGGTTTCGATAATGAAATCCAGCTGGTGGATGTGAAATTGCATTATACTTCAAAATTTCTAATCAGATCACACAATGGATGCTGATGTTTAACCCCGTCCCAAATACAGATACATTACACAAGAGACTGGAAATTATACCGAATCAACATTCACCAGTAAGGGTTATATGTTCACTTTCCACTTTATTTTCATTAGAATTGCAGAATACAGTGAGTTTCTGGGGTTTTCCCACTAAACATAGTTATTACTGTTGGTTTTATTTTTCTTATTGTAAATTGATGGTTTGGCAATATTTTCCAGTACATTCAAGCCAATAATAAACATTAAATTGACTTTCGGTAACTGACTAGCCAACTCATTTTTCATGTAATAGATTAATTTAAGGTCAAACACTTACATTCAGTCGAAAATAAAAGCGTTTGTTTAGTGCCCTACTTTATTCTATTCTTAAGAAACAGAAGAAAAGTATTGGCTTTTACTGCATTTTCTCCAAAGATAACCTTTGAGTTTCTACTGAGACAGGATGTAAACAGGAAAGAAATGACATAAACACAGTAAAAAAGACATGTTTAAAAACAAATACTGGACAAATCATTGTTACAGTACATAAACTACAAACAGCATATTATTATAGGGCAGGAAAAGCAATGTCATATTATGGCAAGTACATGTACAGACTTAGACAACTTACTAACAGCTACTAATTTATAACAGTTTGTCAGTGTTACTTAAAATTATGTTTCTTCTGTTGCATTTACATCTCCCCAAATATAGATATTTACATTGCCTGTTTCCTATTCTGTAGCAAAATGTTCACAGACTAATAAATTCTCCTTCAAGTTGGGTGTAGAAAGTGAAAGTCTCATTTTCTGCAGCAATATTTTATTTAAAGTTTGGACTTAGAGCCAGAATAGTTACGATGGGCCTCGCGTCTCTCCGGTGCAACCAAATATTGTACAAATATACCCCAACTTTAGTATTAAACTGCCTATCATTTAACCCATAAGGACCCAGTGTTACTTTTGTGGCAGTTTCCAGATTAATTTTTCTCAATATTTAACCTTCTTTAAGTGATTTATCACCATTTATTTTAACTCTTTCGGTGCCAGACAGTTAAGGGGCTAATAAGCCTTAAAAGTGCCACAGAATTTGTCCGTTTTTCAGTATTTCGCGTCGTTTTTATAATCGAAGTCTGAATCGTCATCAGAACTCATTTTCTAGCAGATGGGACTGTTTTGACAGATCACTGTGTTTACGATATTACTACAAAATGGCCATCTAATTTGCATATAATTTCATTCATAAATTCATTCATAAAATTTCCCAAGCAGAAAACGAAACGCGAGCTCTTCCTTGGTCAAAAACCGCTCGGTAACATCCGATCGATTGCTACTTAGATTCAAAACGCACCGGACGCAGCCGATTCATTATTGATCGTAATTTGCAAGAAGATTTGAAAGAAGGTCATCGAAATGTGAGAAAGAAATGGGGGTGGATGGTTTGTTTGTACACAAATATGGCGTGTTCTCCAAAGCCGGTCTGATCGGCCCGTGGCACTTTAAAGGTTGTATTCGTAAAGCCGATTTAATCGGCCCATGGCATTGAAAGAGTTAATATTATATGCTGTATTTTGTGTTTTTTCAGTGAAAGTCAGGTACTTTCCTATATTTAATGTACTGAGCATGCAGATGTTCATTAAAGCTCAGAGTAAAGTAGAGGGTTATTATATTAAAAACAGAGAAAACTGAAAAAAAAAAGTGACTTTTTCAGTAAAATCTATCATTAACTGAATATAAACCAAGTGTCTCCATCCGCTGTATTTCATCAAACTCCATGGGTTTTACTGGTGAATCAGTGTTGTAGAAGATTACAGTGTTTCCACTGCAAAAATCCAAACCTTACCAAGTGTATTGTTCTCATTTCTAGTCAAAATATCTCATCACTCTTAAAGTAAGACAATCACCTAAAGAGTAACTTTTCAGTGACATATAAGAGTTTATTGTTCACTTTCTGCCTTATTTTCATTAGAATTGCAGAATACAGTGAGTTTCTGGGGGTTTTCCCACTAAACATAGTTATTTTTCTTATTGTAAATTGATGGCTTGGCAATATTTTCCAGTATATTCAAGCCAATAATAAACATTAAATTGACTTTCGGTAACTGACTAGCCAACTCATTTTTCATGTAATAGATTAATTTAAGGTCAAACACTTACATTCAGTCTAAAATAAAAGCGTTTGTTTAGTGTCCTACTTTATTCTATTCATAAGAAACAGAAGAAAAGTATTGGCTTTTACTCTATTTTCTCCAAAGTTAATCTTCGTAGATTCACAGCTCTGTCAGACAATAGCCAAGCTTTACCATTTGCAACTTCCCATTATGATGAATGATTTAGCTGCTCTCAAATAACTCACATTAGTGGCAGAAATTGGGCTGAGAGCTGACCTAGATTTATGTCAACCCTTCTTTTTCTTTTTTTTTTTTGTTCTTCCCCCCCTCAGCCTCTAGCCACCATTTCTTCAGGAAGCAGAGTGGGGAATGTGAACAAGGTGGAATGTGATGTTGAACCACTGACCTGGGCAGGAGGTGACACACAAAGAGTCTCCATCAGGAAACTATTGTCTGGGCCAGAGCGGATGACATGCCATGGGAAATGTGGTTTGTGTGTTGGTCAGACCCAGCCTGCAGCCTCAAAAGCCGGTCTTTGATCATCTTTCATTGTGGATTTCGCTCTTAAGGAGGATGCTGCGTGATGATATTTAACAATGGCCAAATGACGGTATACAGTAAATCCATCCATCCGCTTGTTTTAAACCCTGATGTCTGTATTCTATGTCATGGATGTTATTGAAACAGCCCATTAAACTCCACAGGTTTTTTGGAGTGGACATCACCATGACATCACTTGCAGCTGCACATGCATTGTAGCGGCAGAAAAACAGTAGAGATAGATTGTGGCAAACAGGCAACATCACTGGAATAAAAAAAATACAAATGAAGCGTTCCACCCTCAGACACCACAAGAAGAAATTGAAACCAGACAGATTGATGAGGTGTTTTACAGCATATTCCTGTAAAAACTAACAAAAGCAAATCTTAAGGAATGAAATAATTTAATGTAACTTCAATGAGAATGAAAATCTCCGACCACGCAGCTTTGCTTCTTCGTCACGCCCACTCAGGATGCAGACTCACCACATAAAAAGACATTACCAAATGGGTGCTTCTATGAAACTGGGTACATTTTGGTATCTGGCCCTGTACCAGCTTTTTAGACCCAATAATAAAAGACAAATTTAGACATTTCTCCCCAGGATGTACCTAATGATGAGCTCAGATAAATGCAAAAAAAATTATACTCTTGCTCTGAGCCATCCCATAATTAATGAATTTTAATAAAATATTGGGGCCAAAAATAGGACTAAAATTGGGACATGAAAAAACTACCTAGGTGTCAGTGCATTTGGTCTGGAAAACATGGCTTGAAATGGTCTTATATACCGTTATAAATGAGGACAGTGTTAAATTTGATGATTCTAGTGCTTTTTTCTAAACCAGACATGCAGGTTTTTCATGAATTGGCAGTCTCATTCCAGGTTTTGAATGTAACCCATCGTGTCCACCTGCGTTATACGCAGAACCTGCCCAGTTAAACATATAAATCGCAAATGATTTTGCAACAGCGGCCATTTTTGTGAAACACGCTACCTTGCATAAGTAGTTCAATTCCCAAAATGTACCTGTGAGAGAATAAAGAAATATTAAAAAAATAATAATAATAGTAGCACGTAATTTTCCTGTCATTTTTATCGTGTTACATGCATATTTTTGTATAATAATAATGTAAAATAATATAAAAATGTGTTTTATCTGAAAAATAGTTTCTCTTTTATCTCAGTAAATATCTGTTTTTAAAATAGACCCAAAGCGCTTTCAAACTTGCTTCATAACATTAGTCTACATTTGGTTTGAATTTTTTGCCCCCATGTCCTGTTTTTAGGGACCAGGGGCATGTTTCGGGGTTAAATAGTGAACAAAGCCATTTGTGCACTCTTGAACGCAAATAGTGAGTGAACGATGGGTCGGCGAACGCAGAGGCTTAACGAATGCAAAATCCGTTTCTGCACTCGTTGTGCTCACTAAGCCATCGTTCGTTCACTATTTGTGTTCAAGGGTGCGCTAAACAGGTGCGTTCACTATTTAACCCAGAACAACGCCTCTGCTCCCGCTGTTTCCAGTCATCGCACAGCACTATGGTTAGAATGAGGAAGAATTATAGGATATCTGTGAGCCTGGATCTGTGGACTCCTCCCTTACCCTCACCTGTCTTGGTGGACCTCCTCACCCTCATCTGACTATAGACGGACCCCCTCAGCTGTCTGCATGTACCAGAAATGTACCAGAAATGGGATAGTGCATTTTACGTTGCGCTGGGGTTAATGAACTAACGCACAAACGCATTTTGCGTTGCGTTAGTTGTTAACAAACAAAGAGCCAGCCCAGAAACAGGATAGCGCAAAATGCGTTAAATGGATGCATTTTGCGTTACGCTGGGCTTAACGATTTAACAAACTAGTGCAGAAACGAGCCCCAAGTTCATAGAAGCACCCACATACAAACTACTACTGGTTAAAGCGAAGTAATCAAACATGTTTAGTTCTGGCAGAGTCTAAAGAATCACTAGCAACAGTTAGGTGAATGACCCATGATGCAATGCTTTATACAACTGAAGTTAGTTTTACTTCATCCAATAAGTTAAACTGCTCATATGTAATTGATGCTATCAACTTTGTTAACCAAGTTACCTTAAATATAAATACTTGAGTTATTTGTACTTCAATCAAATATTTGTTTACTTAATTAACTCAAATGGTTTGAACTTATTCAGATTTACAGAACAGGGAACATAACATAGAGATGGGAAAAAGTAAAGACAACATTTAAATGAACACAATGACAATTTCTATTTTATATTTTAACCCATAAAGACCTAGTGCTACTTTTGTGACAGTTCTCAAATGAATTTTTCTCTATCTTTAACTTTTCTTCAGCGATTTATTAATCTTGATTATATTATCATCTGTATTGCATTTTTTCAGTGAAAATCAGATATTTTTCTGCGTTTCATTTATAAACTATGTACACATTCATATAAAGTTGAGGTTATTACATTAGAAACAGAGAAAAGTGAAGAAAAAGTTACTATTTCAGCAAAGATATTAACAACTGATTGTAAAACCAAGGGTCTCCATCCACTGTCAGTAATCAAACTCCATGGGTTTTATGGGTGAATCAGTGTTGTAGAAGATGACAATGTTTCCATGGTAACTACGGAGCTTCTGACAACCCAGTCTCATATCAAAATGTGAAATAGCTACGTTTATCCACAGTGCAAAATGTATCAGTTTCACAATTAGAGCCTGAAAATTGTAACATGTTCACATTTTTTTTATCCCATTCTTTTCCATTGGCCTGCAGACGGGTCATGTGACCGTTTGCAGCTAGGCTTCTCAAAATAAAAACATGGCGGTCACTCCTTTCATTCTCAGTGGAAAATGTAGTATTTCAAGATAGTTTGGACATAGAAAAGCATTTTGGTGATATTTCTAGCGAGAAATATACATTGAACTTTCACAATATTCATTCAGTTCTTGTAAATTATCTTTGGTTTGTTTGTTATTATGATGATTATTTCATGTCTCGGCATAAAATTGTTACAGTGGAATGTTTTCTGCTGTTGCCTCTGAACGTCTAAATGGGTCATATTTGACGACCATGAAAAGACGACAAACTGCATTTTACACCAGTTATTTACATGTATTGATAGGATTAGTGGATCAACAGATATTAAACATTTTAGATCAGATGATTTTGGTCACCAGTGGCTGTTTGGGTCTTTTTGGGCTGATAAACAGAATGTAGGAAAAATTTAACTTGAGTTAAATAGTCAGATCTTTTTGCACAATTTGACTGAATTTTCTCTGACTCTGCAAATCATATGTCTTTAGTAGCTACAAAGCATTTTAGTATTTTTTTTATCTTCCTTTAATCTGACATTCCATCCTGACAACCTCTCATTTTAACATACAAAATGTGCACAAAATGCCTATATTTTATTCGGAGCTAAGAGTGAACCCATATTGCATAATGTGTGAATGTAATGGCAGAGATTAATCACTACGGTGCTAAAGTTGGTTGTAAGTTGCGTAAGAAGTCAATATAAACCTAATAGTTTCCGTCTTCACAGGGTTAACTGCTTTCTGGAAGACACCCCAGGTCTCCACTGTTTATAACAACAAAGGCAAACTCAATGATGTACTTAATTGTGATTAATTAGAAACAGCAGCGACCACAAAGCTGCATTCTGACGGAGCTATTCCAAAATGGCAAACACTGCTGACCAGCGTTAGTAACAATACTGTGGAAGCCAAACAAACCAAACTGCTCAGAGACAATTTAATAACAGTATTTCCACAGCAATTAGTGAATGAATGGAGCTTGCAGTTATGCTAGATTTATGATGCGACACTTTACACTGAGCACAAACACAGCTAATATATGGGTACTATATCAGTGGTGTAGTCCAGCGTATACCTTCTTATTTTTCAGTCAGTATTGCATATATCTACTTCTAACCCCCCCCCCCCCCGATGCACACCATTCAGTAGTATCTGCAGCCAAATTGCCCATTTTTTCCCCTAGGATGGTGAAGCCATGACCTGCCCTACTCTGCCTCTAATGCCGCGTTTCCACTACATGGAACCAGCTCGACTCGACTTGGCTCGGCATTCCTGGAGACCGTCTCCATTACAGGTTACTACTGACTTTATAGTACCTTGACGTCATAGCGATGCGGCGTGTTATTTCCATGTCATCTGCCCAGAGAGTTGCTGAAAACTCATTCGTTGCGTGTTGCCTCGTCTGAATTTTTACGTCAGCCACCAAAGACTGAATCTCCTCAACTGACCATGGTGTAGTTTTGGGCTGTTATCATGTGGATTAATGTACCGCTATAATTACTGTCAACTTCCGCATCTGTTTTTTGTAAAACGGCGGGTCACAGAGAAAACTGTCTGACCAATCAGTGGTCTGCAGTGTTATACATCACAGTTTAGTATCGCTTGGAACCTCAGCGGAGGCGATACCAAAAAACTAGTACCAGGTACCAGATTTCAGGTCCTTTTTTGTAATGGAAACGCAAAAAGGCCGAGCTGAGTTGAGTTGAGTCGAACCGGTACCGCACAGTGGAAACGTGGCATAATTGGCTAGTACTTGGTATTTTCACTGATTAGATTGGTTAACTTTAGGCATTAGGACTGATGAGCCAATCAGAGGCAGAGTAGGGCAGGTCATGCTGAAGAAAATAATTACTAACGCTGCATTCCAGGCAACTCATAACCTGTGTTTTTCCAACCTTCTACCAGTGAAAATGCACTGGAATGGCAGTCAAACCCATGACTTCCCACCTGTGAACTCGTACTAGATCGATGTAGCCTATTCCCAGTTCTGCGCTCTGATGTCACATAGCCCATGAAACAACATGGCAGCCCCTACAGTTTATGCGAATTGTTTGGTAAAACAAGGTATTGCTCTAATGTTACTTATCCGCAAATGTTCTGCATAATCAGCAGCTACTCCAGCGTTAGCTAGTTTTCAGCCCATTGAGTGCAAGAACAAATTGATACCAAATATGTACGCAAATATGCAAATAACGTAGCACAAAAGGTATAAAATTTTCTCTTGCCTTATGTGTCATTTTTCCTCCTGTTTCCATCAAATAAGCAAAGAGCAAGCACCTCTGGGATAGAAAAGATTGTAAATGAGCGTAAGCCCCGTACGGTCCATCATGCTGGTTTGTTTACGTCTAGCTACCACAATTTCTTGCCCTCAGGCAGTTTGGCGCAAGTTGCCTGGAACGCCACAAAGTTGTGAGTCGTGGCTTAAAGTCATGACTTATGGGCTCAAAAACTGGCCTGGAATGGAGCAGAAGTAATGCCGGCCACCTCTGGAACCTGACTGAACAGTTCAGGTGGCAGTGCCAGCCCAGTTGATTGACAGGTCTTTGCACATCTTGTTGAAAGATGGGCAATTATTGGAAATGCGAACTAGAAAGGAAGAATAAACATCTTTCAAGTGAGTGGCACATATTGAGCAGTGGCCATTTCTCATAGACTGCAAGGGAAGCTCGGCTTCCCCTAAAATTATGAAAATTAAATGGTTAAATATGTACGGTTGTGTTGACATTTCATTGACTACAAATGTGTTAGAACATGTTCATCTCAAGGATGAGTTTGTTCAGAATCAGCTTTATCACAAATCAACGGACGCGATGTTGTTCACTTCTCATACATTCCTGTGTCTCTGTTTTCTCATTCGATCTCTGCTCAGTGCATTTGCCCATAGACGCCGGGCGTCTCTGGGGGTGAATGGAGCTGTGGGCGGAGCTCGGCCAGGCTGGACGCCAGGTTGTCATATGCTGATTGGAGGATCAGTTGAAAGGCTGAATCCCGTTTGATTGACAGCTAGTTTGAGATCTACTCCTTCACTTGACAGAGTTCAGTTTAATACTGTCGTACATTCTGCTGTGAAATCAAGAGAGAAACCACTCCGAAATTATTTGTTCATTTCTTGCACTGTAAATAAAACACACTCATTGGACTTCCTTGTTTCAATTTAACATAATTTCAACGTTTTCTTGTTTACTTGGTATGATACGACCATTTTCTTTAAAAGGAACGGAGGGCCGAATTAATGTTTAAATAACTTGACTTTTTTTTTTTTTTTTTGATGTAAGCTGACAATGAGCTTCCCCTCTCTGAAAGACGAGCAGCCGCCACTGATATTGAGAGAACCTACTTTCATTGAATACATAATTCTGAGGTAAGTTTTAAGGTGGTTTAAGAATGAGTCACTGTTTTAAACTACTGGTTACATGACTGCACATTTAGAGGAGAAGAGATTTTGTCACTATTATTTTAACTGTGTTAGTAGGCTAACATTATGAAAGGCTAACATTATGAAAGGGTAACGTTATGAAAGGCTAACATTTTGAAAGGCTAACATTTTGAAAGGCTAACGTTATCTTATGTTTGCCTCATGTTGAATACATTTAAATTCATGCAGCTGCTTGTGTGACCAGTAAAACCTACAAACTGCTCCTGATCAAGTCATGATAATTTTATTATAGTGAACAAATACTACTGATGGATTTTTGGGTAAACTAAATAGAGTAGTCTGACGTGTCAGTTTCTAAAACAGGGTGTTTTTTTCTGGACTACTTAAAAAAAAGGTAGAAATTGAGAGAATACACACTTCTATATAATACAATATAATACATACTATATAGTACAATGTACATGAAAATAATTACTGCCTGCACAAATCAGTTCAGATCAATTTCAGCCTCTAGAAGCATATGCAAAGTTCCTGTTTCCACCATCAAACAAAATGAAAAACCATTACCTACGTTAATGGATCCATAACACCTACACTTATCAGAGAAACTGGAAACAAGAAGGAAAAAAAACGAAGCAGGAAGGACTTTTTAATGTGCTGCCACGACTTCTGTGGTTCTGTAGTTTTATGACTCATCTGTCTCCGTGTCTCAGACTAACTATTGATCACTGATGCCTTCAGGCTAAAGGCAACAGTAGATGTCTAGGAAGGCGTGGCAGAGCGAGGCAGGAGGTACTTTGAGGTAAATGTGTGAAACAGCATTGAGGCATGAAGACGGAATAGTGCAGATCATTTCAATTTAAAAAAAAAAAAAAAAAAAAGGATTATAGCTATTATTCCATCCTCAAAGGAAAGGAAAGGTGGATATAACAAATAATTTTTTTTTTTTTTTTTTTTTTTAATGAAAAATGTGAAATCTTAATCTTACCAGATGTTGTTTAATTGCTAAAAAGTGGTATAAAGAGATGGTTTATATATGGTATAAAATCATAGAAGGTGTCTGACTACTACCAGATGTTTATGTTTTTTTGTGTGTGTTTTGTTTTTTTTCACTGCAAAAAAGGCCTGTAAAACAATAGAAAAATTGAACTCATTTTTTGGGTAAAATCTCTTATTTCAAGTAAAATTATCTTCCAGTGCAGTAAGAAAATTGCACTTATCAAGTTTTCTTAACCCATAAGGACCCAGTGTGACTTTCATGGCAGTTCCAACATTATTTTTTTCTCTATTTAACCTTTCCAAAGTGATTGATCATCATTTTTTATAATATTATTCTCTGAATTTTGCATTTCTTCCCAGTGAAAATAATCTATTTTCCTATGTTTAATTGACTGATCATGTAGATGTTTATGAAAGCTCAGAGTTAAGTCAAAGGTTATCACATTAAAACAGACAAAAATGAAGAAAAAAGTGACTTTTTCAATCAAGTATATCATTAACTGAACATAAACCCAGTGTCTCCATTCACTATCATTTATCAAACTCTGTGGGTTTTACTGGTGAATCAATGTTGTAGAAGATGACAGTGTTTCCATGTTTACTATAGAGCCTCTGAACGTCCAAACGGGTCATATCTGATGACCATGAAAAGATGATAAACTGTTTTACACCATTTATTAATATTGCTTTTGGTCGACGGTGGATGTTTGGGTCTCTATGGGTTCAAATAAGAAAATATCATCTAAAGGTTATAATGCTAAAATTCTTATTTTAAGCAGGATGTACTTGTTTCAAATCTTAATACTAAGATTTTTTTTTTTTTTTTAATCTATGGCGTATATATATGTGGTCTTATCAAGATGTAATGATTCAATAGATGTGTATTGGCAAAACTGCACAAAACAAGTAAAAATGGGCAAACAGATACTGTGTCCTCCATACTCATTCCCCAACAATGTAGCTTGTTTTGTTGGAAATATTGCTTAAAATTTGTTGCAATATCCAAGTGGGGTAACTCAGGATGAAAATTCTTGGAATAATTCAAAAAATCTTAACAAGATTAAGTCTCAATAAGCAAATAAATCTAACAAATTTTTTTTTCAAGATAAATATTCCAAATTTAAGTCAGATATTCCTTTTTTTTAGTGCTGTTCACAATATTTAATTATTTATTTTCTTACTTATTCATTTTGTGTATATGTACTTTTGTGAAAAATTACAATGTTGTTACAATTAATTACAAAAAGATCCTAGTGAATTAATTTTTTGTACAGTTTTTTACTGATAGGAAGCAAAGTAATTGACTATTGTGTGTGTGTGTGTGTGTGTGTGTGTGTGTGGGGGGGGTTATAATGTTAATAAGTTTACGCTTCCTCTCATTCCTTTTGGAATATATGAATCAAATCATTATGTTGTTATAAGTTTTCATGTTTTATTTCTAGCCACTAGTGTAGGATTATTTTCTTAATTTTCATTGTATATTTAAAATAAATTGAACTGAAATTAATGCAGATGATTATCACCTCTAATGAAAGGGGATGCGGCTGTTGTCTGAGCACAAATGCATAAAGAATTGCTACCGCAGACACAACAACAGTATCTGTGTGAGCATGAAAAGGGGGTAGACAAGGGTAAAAAGGGGGAGCCTGGTTTTCTGTGGACCTCTGGGACCAGGGAGGCTGGAGATAAGCCACCTAGGCTCAGCACCCCTCATTCTGCCTGGGCCTGTTCCTGTCAAACCACCAGGGTCCCATGTACTGATAACCTCTAGCAGGAAAAAAAAGAAAAAAAGACGCTTTTATGTATCATGTCTGAGCCGTTTACTGTATTCACCTCATGTGTCCCATTAACCCTTTAACCCCTGACACATTATTCCAGGTAAACGTGCTGCTGTGAATTTGTTTCAGTGTCATTAAACCGTGTTGGTTTTCTTCAGTGGTTTTGCTTTAATGTGTTTTAGGGTCAAAACAGGGTAGAATAAAAGAAAAAGACAAAGAGAGGAACTGAAGTTTGACAGGTTTTTACAAAATAAGGCACTCAGAATGTACATCAGTAAGAGATTTAGGATGGTGAACATGAACTGTGAAATGGAACACACTGAACAACAACAAGGATTTGAATTTTGGCACAGTAGTTTTTGTTTTGGGGCTCTTTTTTTTTTTTTTTTTTTTTTTTTTTTTCTAAATCAGTCCAGCTGCTTTTTGGCACCAGGTTGAACTCCAAAAAGCATTTACACAGTCAAAATTCAGTAAAATATTGAAAAATAAATAAATAAAGGAAAATCACCACAACACAGCAAACAACTGTAAAACCCCACATAATTATTTAAAAAAAAAAAAAAAAAACATAGAAAAAAAAAAGCCCAAACTGTCTATTTTTATGCAAGTCTCTCTCTTTGCTCTGTGTTCTGCCCCCCATTCCACAGTGGGGAGCGCACTGAGTGTGCTCAGATGTCTATGGAAAGTGCAAGTTCTATTCTATGAACATGTTTTGAAAATTTCCCTTTTGAGCAAATGTACATGGTTAAAACTCAGTAAAAACACAGTAAAAACTAGAAGCACTCGGAGAGTGCAGACCTCTGCCAAGGCAGATCGGTGGCCCCCCCCACCCCCGATTACCACAAAAATTTAATCATTTGTTCCTTTTGCCAGTATCAACATTTCCTGAAATTTCATCCAAATCCGTCCATAACTTTTTTGAGTTATCTTGCACACAAACAGACAGACAAACAGACAAACCAACGCCGACAAAAACATAACCTCCTTGGCAGAGGTAAAAATAAATAAATAAATAAATAAGGAAAATCACCACAACACTAAAACACTAAAAACAAAAAATGACAAGGAAAACTGTGTTTAAAAAAAAAAAAAAAAGCCCAAACTGTCTATTTTTATAGTGCATCGGTCTCACTCACTGCTCTGTTTTACCCCCATTCCACAGGTGGCAGGTGATACACTGAGCATGCTCAGGTGTCTATAGAAAGAACAAGGTCTATTCTATCAGCCCATTTTGAAATTTTTCCTGTTGAGCAAATGGTTGAATTTTGATGAATATTAAATAAAATCATACATTCTGAACACTCACCCCAGACACGTTAGTCATTAAAGGGTTAAACGTCCTTTGATAATTCCTCATGGCGCCATTAGAGGGAGAAGGTACGGTGGCAACACGGTGTGAAACAGCAGCTGAGAAGGAAGTGTACGGCCTGAGGCTGGTGTGTGTGTGTGTGTGTGTGTGTGTGTGTGGGGGGGGGTCAGAGTTCTCCTGAGGTCATTCACAGCAGATTTGACAGAGGAAGAGAAAGGGAGGGAGAGCGCGTCAGTCTGGGGAGAATGAGGATGAATGAGGGAGACGAGGAAACAACCTCTGGAGCCATTGATACAGCCTGCGGATCTGTTTGATCCATGGTTGCGAGTTTCCTGAGGTAAACATTGGCTAATTGTCTGGATCAGGTTGAGATGCTTATCTGTGCTCGCCTGTCTGTTCCCCACAATGCTTCGATACGTTTCTTAAGCAGGTACAGAGAAGGCCAAGCTTGTCAGTCCCAATCAGTTCCTGGAGGTACTAATGGATATACCCGACTTCCAACCGCTTCAATCCACCATCCGCCACCCACCGCATCGCTGAGTCCAGGCCAGCTCTGACCCCCACACATATCTCTTGACCTTTTAATCCGGCAAGCGTGCCTCACAATTAATGCAAACCTGATAAAGAACAAGTTACAGAGGCTTTTTTAAAACCCATTTAATTGTGCTTTAAACTTATCTTTTAATTGCCTGGTTACTCTGCTTATAAAAAGAAGTTGGCTTTATTCCGAACTTTTGATTTCAGTTTAGAGTCAAGCTGGAGCATTTGTTGTGTTGTAATGCTCCGTAACCGAATGATCACATTTGACACAAGTTGTTTTATTTATTTTTGCCGTCTGTATATGTTTCATGTACGTTTCAATATGATTCATTGTCTCATTAAATCAATAACTTCTATTACCAATACCTCATCTGTTGCACCTTTATTGTCTATTTATTGTCTCCTCAACCCCCTTCTGTTTATTGTTATAGTCTATGTTTAGAGTTGTATATGTCTGTGTTTCTCTGTTTTATCTATTTATCTGGTGTTTTATTTCCTCATGCTTATACTTTTTATTGCTTCCCTGCTGTAATGCTTTTAATGTTTTATGTAAAGCATGTTGATTTGTCTTGTACATAAAATGGGCTATATAAATAAACCTGCCTTGCCTTATCGGCTAAAATTTGCTTAGAGGTCTTATTTATGTCTTTGTGCATAAGAAATCAATATAAGTGAATCCTCAAAGGAACTTTGTGTTGGCAAATGCAAGTTATGCAAATGTACAGGATTTCAGTTCTGTTGCAACATGTTGATGGTCATATGAACTATGTTTTCAGGTCAAAAATGTCCAATTTCATCACAATTAATGCTATATGTTCATGTCACAAATGGCCAAGTTCTATTTGAACTGAATTTACCTGAAAAACAAATATTCTATTCTTTTAGATTCCCCATTTTTATTTACAAGATTATATACTACATATCACATGTTTTATTTTTACAGGTTGCAATATGGAGTATGGTGCTGATCCATCCTGCTTATGTTACGCTATTACGTTATTACGTTATGTTATAATACATACATTAAGAATGTCACACGTCACTTTTTAAATCAGCAGTTTTCAAATAATAAGCATTTTTATAAAGAAATAACAATTCTATATTGTTATTTACTCTTTAGTATGATGATAAACTATACAATAAATAATTCTGATACTAGTTTTTGCACAGGGATCATTTGTGGAAACAGTGACATGGCTGCCGAGCATCAGTATGATGGGATCTGTAACAACCATGTCACATCCGTCCACTGCCACATTTTGTGTTTTTGTGTCAGCTGTTATTGTTTTAGATCCACAATACTAACATTTATGAATAAGAGGATAATTAGCAATAGTAAGTATATAAGTTTATTACTAATAAAGTACTGGTACTGACCAGAGCATCATGGGTAATGTTACGTCCGTCCACCAGCAAAAGTTTTCACATACATGTGCTATTCAAAATCCAATATTTCTGAAAATATAGCTTCCACTGTCAAATAATATCAGCAGTCTGTGAACAAATGTATTAGCATTATTTCAACACAGTTCTATGCATTTCTTTCAACTGTTTTTTTTTTTTTTTTGACAAAAATGGCCGCTCATTTGACCCCCTAAGTAAATTTTAGCTGTTATATTCTATTCTATTGTATTTTATTATTTCTTTTTCTTTGGGGGGGGGGGGGGGGGGGGGGTTATACTATATTCTTTTTGCACCATGGGGCCTTAGAGTCCTGTCATTTCAGTTTTCTGTAGCAATGTAGGCTACATATTGCAGAAACTATCAATAAAGTTAACTTTGACTGTGTATCCATGCAGAAATTTGGCAATAATTTTTACCCTTGAGGTTCATTTATGCTAAGTATTCATGACAACTGATGCATGCATTTAAATCAGTGTAAACATCACTTTCTTTATAAAACCATATTTCCATTGCATTGGAAGGAGTATTTGACAATAAGTCCACCTCTGAATTAACATAGTAGTCAAATACCTGGAGGACGAGAAAAGAAGAAAGTCAATAATAGCCAACATGGCAACAACAGAGGAGGTATTACAAATGTTACTGAGATGGCTTAGTTGTCAAAAATATGTTGGTAATCTAACTCTTCGAAAAGTTTGGTCACTTTTGAAAATTTTTGCTTCAACAGTCAACACTGCCCCCAGTGGTTCCCGGTGGTACTACTTACTGCTGCACTTCTCCAGACAGAACTACAGCCAAAGGACGTGGTCAAGCAGTTACGTAGCCAAAAAAATTTGCTCAAATGATGAGTCTGCCTACATTTACCTGGCATATGAGTGTAATACATGGATGGAAAGGGTATTTTTAGTGCTTTGAGGCCATGTGAAGACATTTGTCAATTTCAGCCATTTTCATCGAAATCTTTATGAAAAACTTCTTGGTTACGTCGGGTAAAAAAACTACATCAGAAGTTGGCAAATTTTTCAGCATATCAAAAGTTGCTGTTTTCATTTGAAATTGTCAAAATTAACATTACCATAGTGTCAAGTACATTATTGACTGCAACTCCTGCAATTTTGGGTTAAAAAAAAAAAAAAAAAATCGTCTAGGCTTGGGGGATCTCAGTATGAAGGGAATTCTGGTTACATAGGGTAAAATGATTACGGTTATGGAAGGTAAATTCTCAAGTCCTCGAGGCTGGTAATCAAAATGATCTGTCAAGTACAAATGATTTAATATTAGTTCAATATCATGCTTCAAGTGAATAAGCATAAATAATGTTTATAACCTGTAATCATTAAGGTTGAGCTATAAACCAGTACTCTCTTGGGCAAGTAAAGTATGAGGCAAAAAATGTAAATGTGGACGTCAAATATAGTATTTAAAAACAATGAAAATCAATCGGCTCCCATTTTTTTTGTAGACATAATTTAGAAACAGTAAAGTTGGTTTTAGGACACTCAAACAGTTATGTATCAGCTACAAATGACCAAATAAGTCTATCTTAACCCTTTCATGCATGAATTATGAGAACCTCAATCAAGATTTTTTTCCTGAGTGTTTTTATTCCACTTTTGGCATGAAAAAAACCAATGCGATAGAATTATTTTTATGGACCTATTTTTCACTAAGTTACAAAAATGTCCACTCAGCTGGACAGCATATGTTTAATTTTTGAAGCTAAGAAATATATATTTAAAACCCATTATCATAAAGTGATATACTGTGTTAAAACTATGAAAAAAAATACATTTTTAATGCAGCTAATTTGATGTTTTCACACATTTTATCATATTCTAATACTAGTTATGGAGATAAAATGGCAAAAAAAAAAAAAAATTATGTTTGAGAAAATTAGCAGTTGATTAACACTAAATAAAACATGTTAGTGCAGATCAGGTTTATCAAGAACAGCAAAGTTTCATTATTGGTCTGAATGTCAGTGTAGATGATGCGTGAGCATCTACTGTGTTGGTTGATATCCTCCTGAAACCCAGGAAAGTGAACATTTTTAGCTTTTTTTTTTTTTTTTTACATTAAACAGTCATCTTGATTGGAAACTGCATAATGCAACAGTTTTTTCAGATACATTTTTAAAATTATTTTCATTTATTTATTTTTTAATGGAATGTCCTTTGTAATGAACAGCATTTTTTTTTTTTTTTTGTGAAACTGTCAATTTTTTGTCCCCTAAAAAGGACAAAAACGCATTGCTGGGTCTTAGGAGGACATGGAACTAAAACAACTAAACCCATGAACATATAAGAGAACAGCTGGAGAATAGGTGTCCACTGTAGTGACCACTATGCATGAAAGGGTTAAAGTTTTTTGTTTTTTTTTCACCCAACATGTTCATAGTCCCCTGACTGTGCTCCAAAATGAACACAGAGTACAGACGGACAGAAATGATCCCACCATTTTGTTTACACAGACATCGTTTCGGAAGAAAGATGAAATATACTCATTACACAAGTGTTGTGTAAAAGGAGCTTATGAAAACAACTTCAAGGAAGTTTACTGACAAATAAAAAAATGGCATGGAATATTAAAGGTCAGAAAGAAAAGAAGATGCAGATATAAATACTGACGCTGGCATTTCATGTGCACAGGAAGTGGAAACAGGGGCACGGGGTGATGATATCCTCCTTTTGAAGGCCCGGTCATAAATATTGGTGCTGATGTTGTAATGGGGCTATCTCGTGACCCTCATCCGACAAAGGCCTCGCAGAAGGCCTTCATGTGGATTCTGTTTCCCCTCTGCTGCAGCCGGGGCTCAAGGAGATCAGACGCAGGAGGTCTCCAGAGGGAAATAGCTCATCCAGTGATGATGCTACTCATTGCAAAGGCTGATTGGGTTTAGTGATGCCTGGGGGCTCGGGCCGGATAGTAAAGATACATCAGTACACCACAAGTGCAAAGGCTGCTGGGAACACACCACGGCCTTGAAAGGACAGGGTTTATATGGAGTTTGGTTAGTGTAAAACATTCATTATGGAAACTAAATAGAGACATATTCCTCTATGGTTGCAGTTCCCTTCAGCAGCTGTTTGAAGCTTCATATAGTAGATTCAATATCTGATGCAGTAAAAGAAGCAGCCATGCAATATATACACAAGTGGGGTCGGGTTTTTGCACCCAATAAAAAGCAATGGAAAAAAAAAACCCAACGTAATTTACACAGAGCTTGAAATTTATTTGTGTTTAGATGTGGCGTCTCCAAATCTGATTGATCTGAAACTCTATCAAATCCACCGGTGTCTTCTTAATATTGGATTTTTATTGTCACATATAAAATCACATTTACAGTGCACTCAGATGCTCTGCTAACATTAGCAAAGGCCATGAAATAAGTTGATTCAGCTTTGCAAAATTCTACTCACTTTCAGTTTGCTTTTAATTTTATGCCAGATGTCAACAGTTCGTGCTGTTAGCTCATTAGATTATTAACATTTATATTTAGGTTTATGTTCATAGAATGGGGTTTCTCATAGTGGGTGGGAAAAAAACTATTTATTGTACATTAATTTGGTCTTTTTCTGTTTCAGTTTAAGGTGGAAATGTCTTTATGTACAAAGAAAACACAAAATTCAACTGCAATGTATGAGTGACACCATTTCACATCAATGGAAATTTAATTCATCTGTTCAACTGTAGGTTTAAAATGACTGTATGCATCTTAATAAAGATTTATATGCTCAATTTCTGCACATTCAACACATATCTGCATTTTTAGGAATATTGAAGCTTATTTAAAACTAGAAAAGACTTCAAATACATTTTGGCCAAAACAGATTGTATATATTCATACAAAACTCTCAAAGACCTTAACAGATGCCAGTGGCCAAAACAAATACTGATTTAAAATGTATAATTACTTTTTTTGTTTTTTTTTAGATCTTATTAATGCTACTAAATAATTCAGGTAAAATGCAGTTTCATTGCTCATTACAGTTTCAGATATGACCCATCTGGCTCCATAGTGAATGTTGAAACACCACCATCTTGTGCAACATTAGTTGCTTTTCCACTGACCTTCAAATTGCGCAAATATAACTTGTGCATAAAAATTTACCTAGCAAGATATACCAATTTCGCTATGCCCAAAAAACCACCTCTTGCCAGTGCAAAAACTTTTCATTGAAAAAGGAGAGGTTTGGCGTGTTTTCATTACGCAGAAGTTATATTTGTGCAATTTGAGGTTCAATGGAAAAGTGACAACTGACAGTGGATGGAAACACTGGGTTTGTGTTCAGTTAATGATCTATTTTGATGAAAAGTTTTCTGTGTTTCTAATATAATAACTTTCAACTTTAATCTGAGCTTTTACGAACATCTACTTGATCAGTGAATTGAATATAAGAAAATATATGATTATCGCTGAAAAATTTAGAGTATATAATAATAAATAGTGATAACTCACATTGGAAAGGTTAAGTATAGAGAAAAATGTATTTTAGAAGTTGCCACCAAAATAGTTTTAGGTCTTTAATGGTTAAGAACTTTAAGTATTGAAGCAAAAACACCCATCCTTGTTTGATGTATTGTTATTCAAAATAATCCTCCGCATCCTTCACTTTTTTTTTTCTACTGTGATTTGCAAATGAACAAATTCTAAATATTTAAAAGGCGCCAGACAATCAACCCCCCCCCCCCCCCCAAAAAAAAAAATCTGCCTACAACATGTTAAATGTTCATTGTGTGTGCATTTATATGCATGTGTGTGTGATGCAGATAGACAGCCCAGTGCTGCAGTCCACTCTTCTATCTACTCCCTGTATCAGTCCACCTCAGGCGTCGGACTCCACTCTGTCACTCAGGGTGACACATGCAGAGGCAGCCCCCTGCCCGTGGCGTACAGCGGGGATCACCGCCCTGTCACTGTCTGTCACTTCGGCTTTGTCCCCTGTCATGCCCCCACGCTGGCAGGTTGAACAGGGGGGGTGGGGGTGGGGAGGTGCTCCCATCAGGAACAGTGACAGAATGACAGGTGACAGGTGAAGCCAGCCAGACGGCAAGTGCCGCAGACATTTGAGACTCGGTACATATCCCAGAGTGCTTCAGTGCGGCTGTGAATGTGCATGTTGGTCCAACACAGATACATGTGTCTGGTTTGGTCATTTTCACCTGAGGGACGGCAAGGTCCTCAAGGGCACGGGTGTCAAACATACGGCCCGTGGGCCAAAACCGGCCCATCAAAGGGTCCACTTCAGCCTGTGGGATGAATTCATGAAATGCAAAAATTACACTGAGGATATTAAATAAGTTTATGGGTAACATTCAGCCCAATTTGATCTCATGTGGGCTGGACCAGTAAATACTAAAATGACATTATGACAGTGTTTGCACTTATAAACTATCCTTTCATAAATCAGTGAATAACCTGAAATGTCTGAAGAGAAATCCAGACCAGTAAAATATTATCATAATAACCTATACATAATGACAACTGCATATTTTGGCTCTGTTTTGGTATAAAAATGTAAAATTTTATAAATATGTTTACATTAACAAACTATCCTTTTACAAAAAAATGTGAATAACCTGAACAAATATGAACAACCTGAAATGTCTTAAGAGAAGTGTGTGTAATTTTAACAATATTCTGTCTGTTCGTGAATGTTTTGTGCATTTGTAGATCCACTGTGATCTGTAAGTTGTAATGTACATGTGTAAATGATAAACTGGGGCACGATACTGTTAAATTGCAGTAATTTTTCTTTTTTTTTTTTGTCTTTTTTTTGTGCGACCTTTGTTTATTTGGAGTTTTGCAGAAATTGGGCAATACAAACACTATCATACGTGACAGAACAATTGAAAATGAATTGTTGCACAATTTCCTTTTTTACATGGGTCTACCCATACATGTTACCATGTAACGGGGACACCAAAATGTAATGCAGATTAGTAGATAGACCCATATATATATATATATATATATATATATGCAAAAACTAAACTAAACAAACACACACACACACACCCAAAAAAAGAAAAAAAAAACCCAGCGACACCAACCTTCTCCATTAACACACACAAAAAAACAGTTTGGAAGGTTCAAATTTAAAATAATGATGTATTACTATCTGTTACACAAGGTAAATTGCCAGACAGAAAAAAAGAAGAGGACCAGGCGAAAAAATTAACATAAAGATCAATCTGGAACAAAGGGGAAATTAGTTTTGTTGACTAGTTTAAACAGAGGATTCTAGATTTGTGAGAATTTATCAGCAAAGGCATGATGTGTCAATTGAATTTTTTCCAATTTAAGGAAATACAGCACCAGTTATTTTTCTTAATAAAACCAGTTTTTTCATGTTTCTTCATATTATTCATATTTTTTAAAGGATATTTTTCAGATGTCAACATTTTTATAGTGTAATTTTACTTTTTTCCCTCTAAAACATAGAGAAACATTTGGAGTTGACATTATTTATGGGTCATTATGTTATTATTTTACTGGTCTGACCCACTTCAGATCATATTGAGAGGATGTGGACCCTGAACTTAAATGAGTTTGACACCCCCTGCTCTAGGGTCAAACTTAAAAATGCAGTCCTGTCACAACTATTGTATTGTCAAATCTGCAGGGAGTTCATGTAAAAATACAAAATGCTGAATATTTTTGGAGAAATCTACATTTTTACAGTTTTTACCCAGTCTCTGCCATCCTCGGCACCCTAGTGCTCTAAAGATCTTTCCACTTGACAAACAGAGGTCCCCCACCAGGCTGAGAATCCATCTCTTGTAGCTGAAGAGTGCAACGCCGACAGCTTATTCTGATGTTCAAAGAAAACTATAGTTACTGGACTATTTTAGAAATAGTGACTTTTTAATTGCATCATATATACTGTATGGAATCTGATGCAAGACCATACAACCTGTCAAGTGAAAAATTCACGTATACAATATAAATGAAAGCAATAGTGTCTATGTATTCACACAAATGCACACACACACACATACGCAGCAGCATATAAACTTTGATCGCTTTCTACTCTGTTGGGGTTAAAACAAACCCACACCAACGATGTTGCTGATGCTGTCAGATCTCAGCGAGGACAGAAAATATGTGTAAAGCTTTGATGCTGGAAGAAGTTTTGGCATATATTTGATTTTTTTCATGCTAGAAACAGCAAACGCCAACACTACGAGGGGCAGAACTGAAACTTTTAGCCCTAATTAGGACATTCACAAACAGACTTTTGTGTGCTTTTTAAAACAGTTTTTCTCCAACGCCGCAGTGGGCTTGAATAATTGCTGAAAAAATACAATGAGACACAGAGTTATTTAGGCGTAACTGAATTACAGCCAACATATGTGCACGGGCCAATATGGGATTAGATTTACGGCTCTCTTTGTCACTGGATGGACTTTTAATGGTCATTATTGCCGCTGCTTCTGATCCCAAATCGAGCATTAGATCTTCACCCCGGCTTGAATGTAACCCGGTGCCAGAGGTTGCACCCAAATCATTCTGTTTGACCTGAATCTCCCATTCCATTACCCAACATTCCCTGTGGGGACAGTAGTGGTCCCTCAACACTTGAACTCTGACCCGGTCCTCATCAGGAGTGAAGGCAATAACGGTGAGAGAGGTTTTTATACGCAGCCGGGCTATGAATCGTCGTGCCTTGCGTCTCAGAGGACATAGAATCATAATGATGCCCTGTGTGGATCTGAAATGTGATTTAGTTGTGATTACCTAAGGTCATATTGTGAGATGCAGCATTTGTCAGAGGGATGCATTTGTTGCTAGGTTTACCCATTTTCCTGCTTTCTTTCATTTTTCTCAGAATCAGAGTCAGCTTTATTGGCCAAATATATGAACACATACAACATACAAAGAATTTGGCTTTGGTTTTTCTTTGATCACGACGTAAAATTCCAACATAAACCCAAACACACTTAAGCATAGACCTAATATAAACAAACATTTGCCTTTAATTAATTTGTTTTTGATCAGGTAATAGTTTGCTGTACTATGTTGCAAAAAAACATTAATTTTAGATGACATTTAGTCTATATAATGTATATTATTATGGACAGAGGCAGAAAAGCCAGGTGTAGATTACTGCACAAAGTGAGAATTTTATTTTCCCTGGTCAGGATATGTACAGTCAGTCCAGCTTGGATTTACAAGGCTGACAATTAATACTGAACAAACAAGAACTCAAACTATGAATTATGAAAGAGCTGCAGCATCTGAGACTGACCACAACGAACATTTGAAAGATAAACAGAACCACAGTGCTTCAGTTTCAGCTTCACAGTTTGTCATGTCTTTTATGGATTGTGATTGTCTCTCTCAACTCACCATATATTTTTTATTAGTAAGTTTTTTTTTTGTTTGTTTTTTTTTTTAATCGATTACGAGAAATTTCAGGTGACCCCATTTGAATTCCAGGCGACCCCACATGAGGTCCTGACCCTGACCTGAGTTTTATACAGTGAGTGGATGTGTACAGGGATCCGGTCTATTAAAAATGTATGTTTATGTATACATTATTATGGTACAAATTAGTCGGAGTTTTACACATAGTGCAAATTAGTCCGTTTTTGTAAGAAAATGACAGTATAATTTTACATTTCAGAGCAATCAGCTGTTTTTTTATGTTTATTTCAAACTATTTCCTGGTTGTATATGAGAAAAATCATTTTTCCCCTTTATTCTCCTGCGTAATAACAGGGCAAGTGAGGTCAGTTTATCACTCTGTAGTAATATAGTATAATCTACTTTGCTCCTAAGAGACAAAAAAAAAAAAAAAAACTTATTGAGGTTTTAAAGTGAATTTCTCCAGTGGGGGAAAATGGGGTAAGAAGAACCAGTGGGTAAAATAACCAATATCCTAAAAGTAATTAAATAAGTATAGTTCACATAATGAGAGAGGTAAGCAAACCAGAGTATATTTTTGTCATGTACAGTGAAATCATCATCTTGTTAATCATTCTATTATCTTTATTAAAGACCCAGTACGACTTCTTTGGTCATTCCCAAAAGATTTTTTCTCTTGATGTCACTTTTCGTAATGGATTTATCGTCATTTATTATATTATGATCCTCTGAATTTTGCATTTATGTGTATTTTCCTCTATTTAATTCACTAATCATATAAATGTCCATAAAAGCTCAGATTAACCCATAAAGACCCAAACATCCATCACCGACCAACACCATCTACTGTTTTAAAATATCTAGTATCTGCTGATCCATTCAGTCTATCAATACATGTAAATAAATGGTATAAAATGCAGTTTGTCATCTTTTCATGGTCATCAGATGTGAACCTTCTGGATGTTCAGAGGCTCCGTAGTTACCGTGGAAACAGAGTCACCGTCTTCTACAGCACTGATTCACCAGTAAAACCCATGGAGTTCTATAAAGGACATTTTTTATGTTCAGTTAATGATATATTTGACTGAAAAAGTCACTTTTTCTTCAGTTTTCTTTGTTTCTGATATAATAACCCTCAACTTTAATCTGAATTTTTATGAACATCTACATGATCAGTAAATCAAATACAGGAAAATACCTGATTTATAGTGATAACGCACAAAAGACAGAGGATAATATTATAATAAATGGTGATAAATCACTTAAGAAAGGTTAGATATAGAGAAAATTTCATTTGGGGACTGACACAAAAGTAACACTGGGTCTTTATGGGTTAAAGTTGAGGGTTATAATATCAAAAACAGACAAAACTGAAGAAAAAGTGACTTTTTCAGCAAAATATGTAATTTGACTGAACATAAACCCAGTGTGTCCATCCACTGTCATTGATCAAACTCTGTAGTTTTCACTGGTGAACTAATGTTGTAGAAAATGGTGATTCATCACCATTTATTGTAATATTATCCCCTTTACTTGAAGTTTTTTCAGTGTAAGTCGTGTATTTTCCTATATTTAATTCACTGATCATGTAGATGTTCATAAAAGCTCAGATTAAATTCCTAGGTTATTATATCAAATCAGAAAAAAATTGGGTAAATGTTACTTTTTCAGCAAAAATATCATTGACTGAATATAAAACCAAGTGTCTCCATCCGCTGTCATTGATCCAACTCCATGGGTTTTACTAGTGAATCAATGTTGTAGAAGATGACAGTGTTTCTATGGTAACTACGGAGCCTCTGAACATCCAAATGGGTCATATCTGATGACCATGAAAAGACGACAAACTGCATTTAACACTGATTATTTACATGTATTGAAAGGATTAGTGGATCAACACTTATTAAACCATTTAGATCAGTAGATGCTTTGGGTCGCCAGTGGCTGTTTAGGTCTTTATAGGTTAATAAAGGTAATATTTTTTATTATATGAGATGATGGCTGTGAGATTAGAATTTTTACTGACCCCCACTTTAGCTCAAAATAAAATAAAACAAACTAAAACAGATTATAAAATTATTAATCACAAATAATGTAGCAAAAAGTAGAAATATGGTCAAGTCAAAGCTACTGTGTATTGTCTGATTGCAGTGGAGATGAAGTCTATGTGGATTAAAAAAAAAAAAAAAAAAAAGGTCATACACTTAGTTGTTAATGTGGGCTATGGTGTAAAACAGTTTTTTTTAACATGTAGGTTATGGGCTAAAACATAGCACTGATGTTGGTGCTAGCTTAGTCAATGGTGCAATATACTTCTGAAAGTCTGAATAGGCAGTAACTTCTGTATTCAACTACCACTGTCTCATATTCTGTAATCAATATGGAAAGGCAGGAGAAAACACAGAGACTCAGCTTCCTTGGGTAATCTAATGAGAGCAATAAGGCAAGTATCACAGTCCAGACAAGGACAAGACTGAAGGTAGACACAACATAGACATAATGAAGGGCTGTAGATTTATGTAAAGACTGGGTTTTTCAACCGCCTGAAAATGCAGAGAACTGGTATTCAGCAAGAATGAGTGAGTTTAGCACTATGTCAGAGCAAATTATGGGAAGGGAATCCAGTTTTAAGATAAGACTGAATAATATAAAAAAATAATATAATATAAAATAATATATAAGGTAAGGTAAGGTAAGGTAAGGTAAGGTAAGGTAAGGTAAGATAAGATAAGATAAGATAAGATAAGATAAGATAAGATAAGATAGACTTCCTTTTTTGTACAGAAGCTTTTTTACTTATTTATACTGTTTTTTTTAGTGCTTGTTTATTATGTTGTACAGCGAGAGCAAACTTAAAAATTCCTTATATTATTTTGAAGATACTTGGTGAATAAAGACGATTCTGATAAGACAAGACAAGACTGCAAAAATCAAAATCTTACCGAGTGTATTTTTTTTTCATTTCTAATCCAAATATCTCATCACACTTAAAATAAGACATAATCACCTAAAGAGTAACTTTTCAGTGAGATATAAGAATTTGTTTTTAGACAATAGATCTTGAAAATCCTATTTCAAGAAATCTTACCAAGATCATTTTCACTTGTTCCATTTGCAGATTTTTTTTTTTTTGCTTGAATTAAGCTAAAAAAATAAAAAAAATAAAAAAATCTTGTTAAGATTTCTTGAAATAAGATTTTCAAGATCTATTGTTGAAAAATAAGTTCTTGTATATCACTGAAAAGTTACTCTTTAGGTGATTGTCTTATTTTTGTTTGTTTTGTTTGTGAAGCATCTTTGAGTGTCCAAAAAAGTGATATATAAGTGCGATATATTATTATTATTATTATTATTATTATTATTATTATTATTATTATTATTATTATTATTATTTTAAGTGTGATGAGATATTTTGACTAGAAATGAGAAAATTACACTTCGTAACATTTAGATTTTTGCAGTGTATTCATCCCACAACGGAGATATTCAGAAGTTAAGGCAGCAATTGGATAAAGTGCAAGTAAAGGTGCATACACAAAGATAGTACAGAAAACAAACAAACTACCAATAGAAAATTTAATAAAACACTATATACTTATTTACATAAAAAGTATAATTGCAGTATGTTTGATGGGTTATTGGTTAAGGTTGGTAAGGGTTGATATGATTAATGGCTATTGTGCTAAAACCATAATAATAAAAGTTGTTTTCCATGGGCAGTAAAATCAACAAATGTAAAAAGTTCCTCCTCTTACCTCAGTCTCCGCTCTCTTACTGTAAAAGGCCAACATAATGTACATTTAATATGCTACTGTATAGAATTAACTCACTTTAATACAGATTGAGAGCAATGCACAAAACACACAGTGCAGACATATGTGTACTTATATCCTACCTTTGGAATATATGTGCTTTTACAGTTCCGACATCCCGTCAGGCTGATGGGATTGTGAGAGATTGCCGGGTATACGTCCTGCTTTTCAAGGTATTGGTCTGCAGCTTCTTTCTTCTTCTACTCCTCTCATCTCTTGCAGACCTATGACATGCATGGCAGGTACAAGAGAAGAGAGACAGCAGAGGTGAAGAGGGATGAAAAGGAAGAGCGGAGTGAAATATAAACAAGGAATCGCAATAAGAGGAAATAAAAAAAAGAAAGATAAGGTGAAATAGATGGATGTAAAAGGAGACTTCATAAAAAATATATGGTTGTGTAATTGTGTGAAGTTTGTTGAAATTGCTGAGTGTTTTTTGGTTGCATTTTTAACCCTTTAACCCCTGACATTATTGCAGGTAAACGTGCTGCTGTGAATTTGTGTCTGTTTCAGTGTCATAAAAGCTGCTGTGAGTATGTGCTTTTTTTTTTCCAAATCAGTCCAGCTGTTTTTTGGCATCTGGTTGAACTCCAGAAAACAGGTACATAGTCGAAACTCGGTAAAAACACCAAAACAATAAAATAAATAAATGGAAAATCACCACAACATTGAAAACAACAGTAAAAAACAAAAAACAAAAAAAAAAAAAAAAAGTGTTCTGTATTGTTTCTCCTATTCCGTAGTGGGGAGTGCACTGAGCATGCTCAGATGTCTATGGAAAACACAAGGTCTATTCTATCAGCATGTTTTGAAAATTTTCCTTTTGAGCAAATGGTTGAATTTTTATGAATATTTAAAATACATCATAAATTCAGAATGCTCACCACAGACACATCAGAGGTTAAAGGGTTACCTAACATTGCACACTGTTGCATCTGCAGAAAAAGCCAAAAAGAAACTGTGAGCAAGCATGAGGATTTTCAGAGAAAATCCAACCAGAGTGTTATGATGGTGGCAGCATGTAGAGAGAGTCATCATCTTAGAAATGGACTCAGCAAATGTAAAAAAAAAAAAAAAATGACTTGCACAAAACAGATTGAAACTGAAATTTCACAAGTGCAGATCCAAATCCTTAGTGAACCTTAAAACACCCTGCATCCTATTAAGATGATATTTCCCAGAACATTTCAAAGTAAAAAATGCATTAGATGTGTTTCCATGTGATTATCAAGCAAATCTGAAGTGAAAAAAAAAAAAAAAAAACATTTTAAAAAATAAAACATGTATTTCCATCAGCAGGTTCAGGATGAGTAGTTGAGCTGTCAGATGGTGGTTTCCATTTGGTTTCCATTTGACTTAATTTTGTTGTTGGTTTCCGATTAATCTGGATGGGATGTTTTTCATGAATGAGGTTGAAGAGTCGTTTTTGGCTCCACACTACTTGTCACTTCTTTCAGCCTTTTATTGTTGTTGCTATTGTTGTTGCATTAAGGGAATATAACTAGTCAGAATCTAAGGAAACATCTGACCAGTCATGAAAGGTAATGTTTACACTCCATTATGTGTTGGATTATTAATGAGACAAAAAAGCTCCTCAAGTACATGTGAAAAGGTTTTTGTATGTATTAATTAATTAATTAATTTATTTATTTATTTATTTATTCTAAATTTGCTGCTTCCAGTAACATGTTCTATTTTCAAATTTCATCTATTCATTGATGCCAAGCTTACGTGCAGCAGCTCTATTTCCCTCTTCGAAAGCCAGATCGATCGTTAGCTTGGAAAACATAAATTAGCCGCATCATTTTTGAGCCACGGGTTCACAGCATGTGGAAAAAAGTAATGGCCTATAAACAAGAAATTGCAGTAATTAAAGTGGGTTTAGCAAAATATGACCCCTTAAAATTCTTACATCAATATCTATGGCATTGTACTGCCAAAAACAGTGCTTTTAAGCATTCTGTTTTCTTTTCTGTTTTAGTCACATGATACACACAGGAGTTAGTACCTGATTGCATATCCATTGTTTTAGATGACTTTTGATGGTCTAATATGCAGCTGCACATACATATATACATGCACACAATACAGCAATGTCAGTGGTTTTGAGATGACTTAAAAAAACATGTTTTTGTGTGGACAAGGCCTTAATTATCACATTTCATCTAGTTCGCTGGTGTCAAACATGTGGCCCGGGGGCCAAATCTGGCCCACCAAAGGTTCCATTCCGGCCCACGGGATGAAAGTGCAAAAATGAACCCGAACAGTCAAGGTGGTCAAAATCCTTTTGGTTCAGGTTCCACATACAGACCAATGTGATCTACAGTAAATACAATACAATACAATAAACCCATAAATAATGACAACTACAAATTTTCTTTGGGAAAAATTATGTGGAAAAACTTTAAGTGAAAAAAATAACATTACACTGTGAAAATATTTATATTTACAAAACTATTCTTTCACAATAAAATGCCCATAAATACATAAATAAAAACAAAGATGAACAACCCGAAATGTGCAATTTTAACAATATTCTGCCTGTTACGAAATGTTTATGTAACATTGTGTGTAATGTACATGTATAAATAATAAGTCGAGGCATAATATTGTTAAAATTGCACTAATTTTTCAGGTGAAATTTCTGTTTTTTTCAGGTTATTCACATCTTTGTAAAATGTAAATATTTTTTCATAATTTAATTGGGTTTTTTTTTGTATTAAAACAAAAAGAAAAACTTGGATTTGTCATTATTTATAGGTTATTAAGTCTTTATTTTACTGGTCTGGCCCGCTTGAGATCAAATGGTGCCAAATATGGCCCCTGAACCAAAATTAGTCTGACACCCCTGATCTAGTCGCATCTAGTTCATCATCCACCCTGTAGTGTTGCATTATATAATAATGTAATAATTTTTCACCTCATTATGTAATAACACCACATTTTGTTAACTGGTGCAGTAAGTAGCCTCTCATGTCTCTAATGTCAAAAACACTGGATGATGCCAGGACTGATCAGAATCATCAGGCTTGTGACAGAATGGTTCTGGGACACACATAGATTCACCTCCATAAAGTCCAGGCTCTAATGTTATGAACCTTATCGTGACACTACATAAGCATTATATGGCAAAAAATATGTCACAGTGAATGTCCCCTGTAACCAAACCAAAGGTGGTGCAGTGAAATATTGCATCTGCGACTTTTTTTTTTTTTTTTCCGGGCAGTGTATAAACACTAGGGCTCTAAGAAAATATCGGCTCTGCAATATATCGTGATATTTTGTTTCACAATACTGTATCAATATTAAAAAGTACTGTAAGGATATTTTAGGTATTTATTCAAATGCAGATATTGTGGAGGTTCATTTTTGGTTCTTTGGTTTTTCTTTTTTGTTTATATTTTATTCATTATTATTTATGTATAATTTCATTTCATTTGTTTTATTTATGTTATTATTATTATTTATTTATTTATTTATTGTTGTTGTTTGTTTGCTTATCAGTCATTTATGTACTAGTACTTATATTTTGTTGGTTGATTTTTGTTTTGATTTCACTGTCTACATGTTCAAACTAAAGATTTAATTCATTCATTTAACACTCTTTTATTAAATAATGTTAGTTCCTTTGTTGGGATTGAACTAAAATAATGTTTTGATGTTAGTTCTGAACTAATAGAATATGAACATTTGAACAGGATCTTAAACTGTAATGTCTGTAAAACATCATTTAAGTTTGAACACATGAACATTTTGTGATATAGCATTAGATCCTGTTGGGATCAAATAAAAATGTGTTTAGTATTTGTGCAGATTTCTGCTGTGATTCAATTCTTCAAGGAAATAATCATTTAAAAAAAGAAACAAACAAAAGAAAACCTTTTTAACAGTCATGATACATCGTGATATATTGTATCGTGATCCTAGTATTGTGATTTGTATTGTGATTCTTGCCAATACACAGCCCTAATAAACACAATATAAAACTGTTTGTTAGTTTGCTGAACATTAAATTGATTAACGTGGGTTCTCTTCGGGTACTCCGGCTTCCTCCCACCATCCAACACACACGCACTGATAGGTTAATTGGTTAATCTAAATTCCCCATAGGTGTGAATGAGAGAGTGATTGTTTGTGTCTACAGGGTGGGGAAGCAAAATTTACAATGAACATTTAGTTGTTTTTTCTCAGCAGGCACTACGTCAATTGTTTTGAAACCAAACATATATTGATGTCATAATCATACCTAACACTATTATCCATACCTTTTCACAAACTTTTACCCATATGAGTAATCAGGAAAGCAAACGTCAAAGAGTGTGTGATTTGCTGAATGCACTCGTCACACCAAAGGAGATTTCAAAAATAGTTGGAGTGTCCATAAAGACTGTTTATAATGGAAAGAAGAGAATGACTATGAGCAAAACTATTACCAGAAAGTCTGGAAGTGGAGGAAGCAACAAAAAACGTACCAAAGCTTTTATTAAAGCTCTTAAATCCAAAATCCTAAAGGATCCAACCAAATCCATGAGGAAAATGGCAATTGAACTTGAGGTAGACAACAAGACCGTTAGAAATGCAGTAAAATATGATTTGAAGTTCAAATCTTACACAAGAACACCAAAACACTTGTTGACAACAGCAACAAATCCAACTTTAGCAATTTTTGGGAATCATGTTTATGGCCGCCTTCTAGCCCAGATCTAAACCCTCTGGATTATGTTATTTGGGACGTTTTAGAACATGCTACCAATAGAACATCACACAGCAATGTCGACTTTCTTAAAGATACTATTAAAGAAGAATGGGAGAAGTTGTCACCCGAATATTTGAGGAACACTTGCGCAAGTTTCAGGAAGCGTGTGAAGGCAGTTATTGAGAAAGAAGGAAGACACATAGAATAAAAACATTTTCTATTATGTAAATTTTCTTGTGGCAAGTAAATTCTCATGACTTTCAATAAACTAATTGGTCATACACTGTCTTTCAATCCCTGCCTCAAAATATTGTAAATTTTGCTTCCCCACCCTGTATATGTCAGCCCTGCGATGAACCGGCGACATGTCCAGGGTGTACCCCGCCTTCGCCCATAAGTCGCTGGGATAGGCTCCAGTGACCCTAGTGAGGATAAAAGTGGGTTCAGATAATAAATGAATGAATGATAAATCGATCAACTTTAAATGTGAATCCACAGTGTGCATTTGCAGTGTGAGAACATAGTAAAGCAAACACGAACCAGGCTCAGACTTTTGATTCTTTCATCTCCAGACATTCTCAATTGCACTCGATCAAATTTATTGCCTCTTTTGAAAAGGGATTATCTCAAAAAGTGATATAATATTTATCTCCATCAGTCACACTCCCAGTAACAATGAAGTTCAGGTGCACATTTGAAGGCGAGACAGCGGAGTGCTGGTTCACGTTTGTGGGGGATGAATTATTGCTGTCATTTCTGCGCTCTGCAACAGTGATTTGCATGACAGGTCTGCAGCGGCCGATGAGGTCACTGGTGGAGGGTTTAAAGCATGGGCGCTTATAGTTAAAGATAATAAATATGACTATGACAAGATGAGAGGAGAATTGACAGATGGGCAGAGTTTTTTTTTTCAGCCTCCTTCTCAATGCCATGTGTGTCCTCCTCTATTAAATCCTTCATTCTTTGACAGAGGAAAGTACAGAAGTTGAACTCAGGCAAAAAAAAAAACAGGGGAAAAAGGAAGGAAAAGTTCAGCTTTTACTCTCACAGGGCTCTTTCATAACCATTAACAGCGTGATGACACCAGCGGATATTCAGATTGATTTACCATCGTCTGGGGATAACTTGGCCCGTGCAGGAGTCTCCCATACCAAAGATTCATTTGTGCTCCTAATGAAAGTCTTCCTGCCCTAACGTTTCTTCAAACCAAAATCCACCTATTTTATACTTCGCTTTGATTGCTGTAATGGTTTTATTTATGAGGTCACTGTTGAAACTCGTAACTCATTGGTAGCTCTTTAGCCACAGAGCGGAATTGGAATTAAAATAAAATCTCCAGATCCGACCCTCATTTCTCAAAAAAAAAAACATAGCTGTGCCCCCAAAACCCCAAAAATCAATGGAGTTAAAGTAATGCCAAGCCATGAGATAAAACACAATTTGTCTCCAAAATCTTGGCAAAACCTCAGTAGAAATCATAAAATAAAAAAAAGTACAGCAACACACTTGGACCACTTATACCAGTGGTCTCAAACTCATTTTCTTTCAGGGGCCACATTCAGTCTGATTTGATCTCCAGTGGGCCGGACCAGTAAAATAATAGCATAATAACCTATAAATAATGACTACTCCAAATTTTTGTCTATTAATGCAAAAAAAACCCAAACATTAAATTATGAAATACTTACATTTATAAACTATTCAAACAAAAAAAGATGTGAATAACTTGAAGAAAAAAAAAAAGAAATTTCTTAAGAAAAATAAGTTATAAAGTAATTTTAACAATATTATGCCTCAACTTATTTGTACATGTGCATTATGGATCAGATCTACAAAGACACTAAACACTTAGTAACAGGCAGAAAATTGTTAAAACTGTGCTTCATTTTCTTTAGACATTTCAGGTGGTTCATATTTGTTCAGGTTATTCACATTTTATTGTTACAGGATAGTTTGTAAAAGTAAATATTTTCATAATTTAACGTTATTTTTGCACTAAAACAAAGACAAAATTTGAAGTTGTCAATATTTATAGGCATAATGTAATATTTTTTTCACGTCAAACCGAGACGAAAATATGGAGTCATTATTTTTTGTCGGTTTTTTTTAGGGATGTCCGATAATATCGGCCCACCAATATTATCAGCCCGATATTGGCATAAAACTGTTATATCGGTGAATATCGTTATCTTTTTTTTTGCCTATCATTAAAACCGATAAAATAATGCCTTGATTTTGCCGGCATTTACTGACGCGTAAATGAAGCATTGTTTGTAGCTGAAAGAAATGTGCAGTTTTCAAAATTGTACAGTAGAGTTACCACACTGTAATAGACTCATGGAGGGAGGGAGAGATAATAAATAAATATGGCATTTTTTCCACAACTTAAGTTGAAGTATGTATTCTTTGCACAGACAGTGTTTACATTTTGAAATCCTTGTTGCATTTGAGAATGCATCCAATGGGGCATCACAATGAAATTAGGCATGATGTGTTAATTCCGTGACAGGAGATATGTGATGTTACCTAAAATTAGTTTAATATCCCACATATATCGGCAGTGGTATCAGTAGACATCAGAATTGGAAATTCAGCGTTGGACAATATCGGCATATCGGTTTTTTGCAAAAAAGCCAATATCGGACATCCCTACAGGGTGGGGAAGCAAAATTTACAGTGAGCATTTAGTTGTTTTTTCTCAGCGGGCACTACGTCAATTGTTTTGAAACCAAACATATATTGATGTCATAATCATACCTAACACTATTATCCATACCTTTTCAGAAACTTTTGCCCATATGAGTAATCAGGAAAGCAAACGTCAAAGAGTGTGTGATTTGCTGAATGCACTCGTCACACCAAAGGAGATTTCAAAAATAGTTGGAGTGTCCATAAAGACTGTTTATAATGGAAAGAAGAGAATGAGTATAAGCAAAACTATTACCAGAAAGTCTGGAAGATACTATTAAAGAAGAATGGGAGAAGTTGTCACCCGAATATTTGAGGAACACTTGCGCAAGTTTCAGGAAGCGTGTGAAGGCAGTTATTGAGAAAGAAGGAGGACACATAGAATAAAAACATTTTCTATTATGTCAATTTTCTTGTGGCAAATAAATTCTCATGACTTTCAATAAACTAATTGGTCATACACTGTCTTTCAATCCCTGCCTCAAAATATTGTAAATTTTGCTTCCCCACCCTGTAGTTCTTATGCTATTATTTTACTTGAGATCATACTGGTCTGTATGTGGAACCTGAACTAAAATGAGTTCGACAGCCTTGACTGTGGAATTTTTGCACTTTGCAAATTCATCCCACGGGCCGCATTGGAAGCTTTGGCGGGCCAGATTTGGTCCCCGGGCCGCATGTTTGAGACCCCTGACTTATACCATCCAGACACTGTGTTAAGCAATTACCATCCTCTAATACTGTTATTGACGTTGACATATTCACCCTGTGGAGAAACCTGCGAGCTCAGATCAAAAGAAGTCATCAGCAGTGACCCTGACCAGGCCTGGAGTGGTGGAGCCATCAAAGCCTCACAATCAGTGTGTCCAAACTAAGTCCACAACACCAGCCTGATTAACATGTCACAGGAAAATAGGGGCCTCTATAATCAGCTGGTGGAGGTAATTAGACCCCGAAAATCCCACTTTCCCAGAGCGGAGGTGTATTGCGCGGTAGTACGAGTCTCAGTACGACAAACAGATCATTTAGCTTTCATTCCTAAATGGATGTAGACACTGAAGTATGAGGTTGTGGTTTCTAATCATAGCTGGAGAGGAAGCTAACGGCAACAGACTGAGTGGATGAAAGAGAAATGAAGGGGACGGAGGAAAAGAGGGGGGTGGTTTCTAAGTGGGATCCCGTGCTGACCTTTGACCCCGCAGGGATGACGACCTGTATTTCCCCATGGTGATTCATTTCCTCGCTCTCCCCGAAACACCTTCCTCGACCACAGTGTGTACACAAAACACATGCCTGTTGCTATGGAGACGTGAACAGCGCATCGAGATGGGATGGGGAGTAGTAGAGGATGAATCTAGACCGGTGGCTAGAGTGATATTTAGAGGAGGCCTCAGAGGATGTGTCATTAACCCCAGAGGCAAGAGCAAAGTAGTGTGAGGCTGATATTTAACGCTAGGACTCAAGCCAATCGAGAGAATCGACATCTATACTGTGGGGGGGGGGGGCAGGAGTGAAGAGATAATCGCTTGAATGTTGGCCAATAGAAACAGATAATGGCCTTGAGGTGCAACTACTCGTAGAGCCTGGTGTACCGAGGCAGGGAAGGATACAGTCATGGGATAAAGAGATTTTTCATCACTGGTACTCGTAAATGTGGTTCAACCTTATTATTTTAAGACCTATTTAAAAATGTAAGCATGATTCACAAGGAAACGCAGCTGTATATGTGATAATAAGATCTGAAAATAAGAAAAGAAAAAGAAAAGGTCCATTCTGAGTGATGAACGAAGCACTATTCAATGCAGTAATACAGATTATTCTGCTAAACCCACTTTTATTAGTCTTTGGTACATTTATTTGTGGTACATTTATGTGTGTATTTGGACCCTAATAGCCTTTACCATTAGTGGTATTGTAGTTTTTTGGGGGTTTTTTTCTTCTTTTCTTTTTTCTTACCATTGTTGGTATGTAATTCTTGCTGTTCTTTACTACTTGTGGTGTTGTAGTTGTGTTTTTTTTTTTTGTTTTTTTTTTACCATTGTTGGTATGTAATTATTGCTTTTCTTTACTTCTTGTGGTGTTGTAGTTTTTTTTTTGTTTTGTTTTTTTACCATTGTTGGTATGTAATTCTTGCTGTTCTTTACTACTTGTGGTGTTGTAGTTTTGTTTTTGTTTTTTGTTTTTTTTTACCATTGTTGGTATGTAATCATTGCTGTTCTCTACTACTTGTGATGTTGTAGTTTTTTTTTTTTTTGTTTGTTTGTTTTTTTACCATTGTTGGTATGTAGTTATTATAATGTAAACTGACGGTTAATTGTTACCACCAGGAATGTACTTTATTTCTATTTTTTTTACACACATTTTGGTTCTATAATGTAAATACTGTCAAATTAGTTCATTCTAATTAGGTGTGGGCCTATTTTGTTCATTGTTCTGGCTTTAAGTCAAAGGACAGGAGTGAGTATTTAAAATGTTATTAATTAATAAATTTTATTACTATTAATATATATCTATATAATATATTCTATAGTAATATTAAAAATTACTATTATTAATAAATCCTAACCCTACCCTAACCCTAACCCTTTTAAAAAAAAATTAAATTAATGTATTTAATGATGAGAACGGGAGTGGGATTAAATAAGTTTTTCTCCTTCCCACTCCTTTTTGAATGTAGATGAATGATTTTGGAATTTTGAATTTGCATGTATTCTGTAAATGCGCAAAATAAACAAACAAATGAAAAAATGAATGAATGGTTCAAAAGGTTTGTATTTGAACCCTCCAGGTGCTGCAAAGCTATCTTTATATTCATTCCGGCAAAAATTGAGTCGATTTCTACAACCTGTTTCAATTCCTGCTTAATTTGTTACATCTATAACTAGTTACGTCACGACATTTGCACATATAAGGTCAAGAGCTCATTTGCATTTAAAGGGCCAGCGCTCAAAACAACCTTTCTGGTGTCATTACTCAGAAATAGGGTTGAAGATGGACCTGTGGAGTTGAATTAATGAAGAATTCAGACCCAAGCAGAGCATTTACAGTTTATGTAGACCACAGGGAAATGTTTTAAAATGTATAAATCCATTTTTAAAAAAAAAAGCAAAATATCACTCCTTTAAATTCAAATACTGGCATTGTGTGAGGATTAGTATGTACTGATAAACATCACAAAATACTGCATGAAACAATGAAAAAGCAAAATCTATTATTAACACATTCCGTGCTTTCACAATCAGCAAGCAAACATATTGCCAATCAGATGGCGGCCTGGCTACGCAAACCATGATTTCATATGATTTGGCCAATTGCACAAGTTTGTCTAATTTTGTCCACGCAACCTTTAATTTGACAAAATATGGCATCTCTAACCACAATACAAAGCACATATGATTACAAACAGCTGAATATGTGGACAAACCATCGCTTCTGGAAGTTCAAGTATATTCATTATATTGTGTATATGTGACATATATGATGTTTCAGGTGCAGATTCATTGCAAAAACAGCAGACATGCAGAAATTGGGGTGTAATGCTATTGTTTCCTAATCTCTTTGTTTTCTTTTCCACATGGATAAACATGCACCTTATCTATTTTTTCTGTTGGGATTCTGTTGGGTTTCTGTAAATTGGCTTAGAGTCTGGTTTTGACCAACTCTATATATAAAGTGTCATGAGATAACTTTTTTGTTGCGATCTGGTGCTATATAAATAAAATTTGATTGATTGAGTGATTTGATTGGTTTTCCCCTGTAAGTCGCTTTGGAAAAAAGCGTCTGCCAAATGCATAAACATAAACATAGTCATATTTTATACTTTAGGTTTTATTTAGATTTATTTATGTTCTTATAGTGTGATTGGTCTGAGCATCCACATTTTCTTGCACATGACTATATAATGACAGGAAAGTCTATTCTGTTTCTGATGACCCAGACATTTTACAAAAATCAGTATTTGCAAAGTGCAATACCAATTTGCTGAATATCCACATTAGTGTGGATGGGGCATGAGTGGTGTCTTTCTTTTTTTTTTTAGTTTTCTACAAGGTTAAGATCTATCATCACATATTTAATAATGTCATTACACATGGAGCTCTTCCTCATATCCTTCAGTTCTGTTATGGATGGGAATCCTCACCAAACCCTAGATGCCTCTGAGTTGATCATTTCCTCTTTTCTATGTGTACCTGTTTATTCCTAAAAGCCAGGTGGGTCTATATTCTCTCTGTTTCTATTATGCAAGTATCCGACACAACTGTCAGGAAAAGAAAGCTTCTTCACCTCTGCAGGTTTGATTCCAGTAAACAACATTAACTCGATGTGCCTGCAGTGCATCTCTTGGTGTGTGTCTGGCTTTTGCTTGCCAATTATTTCCAAGACTGTAGTTTATGACTCCAGGCATAAATAAAGTCTAAAGTTCCAACTGAAACTCTACTATTCTATACGACTATGCCTGAGAAATAGAGCAGATCAGAAAAGATAAGCATGTCATGTATTCACATGTGCATGAAATGGAACTGGCTCAGAGCTGCTTAAGGTTAAATACACTCAAAGATCACAGTCATGTAAAGTATTTTTGGAGAAACTGTTGCTCTAAGTCAAGGTACACCTGTTTAGACCTCCTCTTTTTGAAAACGGATCAGAAATCAGGAAGAAAGTCAAAGAATTTACTACTACTAATAATTATTATTATTACCTACATACTTATATTACTTGTATATTGTTATTATGACTACTATTACTATTATCACTTTATTGTAACTTTTATCTGAGATTATGAAACTATGTACATATATTATATATACTATAATATCATAACATAATATTATAGTTATATATGTATTTACTATTTTGCCACTTGTTTCTACTAGTACTTTTTAATGTACAATTACAATTTTTCACTACTGTTTTTTAATAGATATTGTATTGCTTTTTTTCTTGTGGTATTTCTTGTGTGTATATTCAGTGTTGTGCTGCTTTTGGAACCTCAATTTCCTGAGGGTTCTGCCCAATAAAGTTCTATTTTATCTGATGTAATGTAATGTAACCTAACCTAATGTAATGTAATGTAAACTAACCTAACCTAACCTAATGTAATGTAATGTAATGTAATCTAACCTAACCTAATGTAATGTAATGCAATCTAACCTAACCTAATCTAATCAAAAGTAATGTAATGTAATCTAACCTAATCTAATGTAATAAATCTAATGTAACCTAGCCTAATCTAATGTAATATAATCTAGTGTAATATAATCTAACCTAACCTAATCTAATGTAATCTTATCTAATGTAATCAATCTAATCTAACCTAATGTAATGTAATGCAATGTAATCTAACCTAATGTAATCTAATCTAATCTAACCTAATCTAATCAAAAGTAATGTAATGTAATCTAACCTAATCTAATGTAATCAATCCAATGTAACCTAGCCTAATCTAATGTAATCTAATCTAGTGTAATGTAATGTAATCTAACTTAATCTAATCTAAAGTAATCTAATCTAATGTAATCAATATAATTTAACCTAATGTAATGTAATATAATCCAACCTAACCTAATGTAATGTAATTTAATCCAACCTAACCTAACCTAATGTAACGTATGATCCAACATATGAATATGATCCAACCTAAAGTAATGTAATGTAATATAACCTAATGTAATCTAATCTAAACTAATCTAATCAAAAGTAGTGTAATGTAATGTAATCTAACCTAATCTAATGTAATCAATCTAATGTAACCTAGCCTAATCTAATGTAATCTAATCTAAGGTAATGTAATGTACTGTAATGTAATCAAACCTAATCTAATTTAATGTAATCTAATCTAATGTAATCAATCTAACCTAACCTAATGTAATGTAATTTAATCCAACCTAACCTAACCTAATGTAACGTAATGTAATCTAACCTAATCAAATCTAATCTAACCTAGCCTAATGGAATGGAATCTAATCTAATGTGATGTAATGTAATCTAACCTAATTTAACCTAACCCAATGTAATTTAATGTAGTCTAACGTAACGTAATCTAATCCAATCTAATCTAATAAAAAGAATCAATCTCAGTGGTCCATCCTTCCTGTTACATAAACTCAATACTCAGCATTCACAGATCTGTAACTTCATAAATTTGCTCAGTTTTATTTTTACCTGTCACACAGTCCAGTCAAACAGCACATACATTATTCTGACTTTCACACTCATGAGTGGAAGGGGATCCACCGCTCCACATGAGGCCAAACTCCAAATAATGACTCATCCATTAATCCATCCTCCAACCCGGCAACAATCAGGACCAATGAATTCCAAGGCCATGCAGTGGGAGTCAGGGTGAGGAAAGGTTGCCTGGTCTAAGCCCACAGTTACCAGAAATGGCCAAATTAATCCCCTCATGCTCATTCTAGACATGCATTATCCTCCACTGTCATAAACTTGGCCGTGCTCAAGATTTACAGCTGCCTCGCGCTCTCTCTCCCATGGCGTTCCTTCCTAATTGTCTGTACGGCCGAGACCTTGACCAACGCGATCTCATTTGAAGAGTCTGAGATCCACAGATTGATTGCCAACACAGAGTAATAATAACACAAACTCTTCACCCTCGGTTTACTGAAGAAAGACAAGACTCTACTCCTAATGGCAGATCTGCAGGAAAGCCAAAGTAATTAAATGATTTTCCACCGAATTAAGATCTTGGTCAAGGAGAATTAGGATTATACCGGAATCTTTTGCCAAGTGTCTGTCAGAAGTAAACAAAGAAATTCCTTTCCTGAAAAATGTTCACCGGGATTGTCTTACATGACGGTTATTTAACTGATAATCTGTTTTCAATCCACGGTGCAGAAATAAATACTAAAAGGCTCAAATTCTTACATGAGACCACGGATAAAAAGACTTTTGTTTTTTTAATTCAATTTTTTTTTTTTCAAAACAGTCTCACAACATATTACACAGGATATCATTGATACAAACTACACTGTTCTCTTTCTTTAAAAAAAGGAAAAGAAAAAAAGGGTGTCAGAAGAAAGAAAGAGAAAAAACCAAAACAAAAAGACACAAAACAAAAAGAACAAAATGGTAATTTGTGAATCTTTGTTGCATGAATATCATCATATAAATTTAGACTACCCAGTGCAATACAAAACAGAGGAGTAGTTTGTGAAAAAAACTCAACCCTTTTCATGGCCATCCTACTTTTGTAGAACAATAACAGTAATAACGAGTATACATGTAAACAAACATATTTACATTTACGCACACACGTTTATCTACATGCAGGGTGTGATTTGTAAGGGGGGGGGAAGGGGGATCAACCCCCTCTCTGGTTTTTACATCCCTACTTCAGCTCAATGAATTTCATCCTCGGGGAGGGGGGGGTTGAAATAACAGGCCGGTTATGACAGTTTTCTTACACTTATATCCTACATTACTTGCACTAACATTCATGTGAACCGAACTGTCAGCAGTCTCAAAATTCGCAAACGCACCCATGCACTGAGGCATCATAAAGGGGGGGGTAAACGTGACAAATTCATGGCGCCCAGCATTTGTGTGTCCAGTGGATACAGGTTAGAACAGTGGTGACCCCATTTTAACATCACAATTGACATTCAAAACAGAGACATTTTTTTTGCTAAAATTAATTTGTTTTTGATCATGTAATAGTTTGCTATACTATGTTGCAAATAGACGTTAATTTTCGATGACATTTAGTCTATATAATGTATGTTATTATGGACAGAAAAGCCAGGCGTAGATTACTGCACAAAGTGAGAATTTTATTTTCCTTGGTCAGGATATGTACAGTCAGTCCAGTTTGGATTTACAAGGCTGACAATGAATACTGAACAAACAAGAACTCAAACTATGAATTATGAAAGAGCTGCAGCATCTGAAACTGACCACAATGAACATTCGAAAGATAAACAGAACCACAATGCTTCAGTTTCAGCTTCACAGTTTGTCATGTCTGTTATGGATTGGGATTGTCTCTCTCAACTCACCGTATATTTTTCATGATTACGTTTTGTTTTTATCAATTACTAGAAATTTCAGGTGACCCCACTTGAATTCCAGGCGACCCCACATGGGGTCCCAACCCCAAGGTTGAAAAACACTGGGTTAGAAGTTGTGAAAATTTTGTGTAAGATCCACCGCATAATAGAGGAATAGAACCCGGGAGTTGGATGTTGAAAGTATGTAAAGTTCACCTTTCATTGCACTCCAGTGTTAGTTACGTTAGTTATAGACCACACTCCCCACATATATAACTGCCCCCTCCCATACAACTATCCCCCCTCTGGTTTTTTGACAAATCGCACCCTGTCTACATGTATAGATGATTGTGGATGTGTCCACTGACCACACACATGTAAAAAAAAAAAAAAAAAAAAGTAATATAAATAAAGTAAATAAGTATGTACATGGATAACAATAACAATAATAACACTGGGTTACAAAAAAAATGTTTTTTGTAAGTTGTCTAGGTTTTGTCAACTGAATTTTGACCATTTTGCACCGCAAAATCCAAAAATGACATCTGTTTTTCTCAATCAGCTCAGGGTTTTTTGCGAATTTGATTTTGAAAAATTTGATCTTCTCACAAAATATAATAAGTAATACCAAAATAAGATTGGTAAGCATACTTTATGAAACTTGTGACTTGATTCCTGTTAGGTACAATGGTGTATTCACCGCAGATGTAGCAGAATACGTCAGGCTTATTTTTACAAGATCTTCTAGTCGAAGCCATTTCATTCACCTGTAATATTAAAAAAAAACATTAATCATAAATTGGCAAAAGTAAAATCTTCAGAACTCATTTATTGCAAGAAATATGAAAGAATTTTGTATCATATGATGTGAAAATGCCCATAAATGTGAGCAAAAATGTTAAAAAGCCAATATGCAGCATAGTTCAGAAAGTTGACCTGATTGAGCAAAATTAATGTGGTTTTTGGATTCAGCACACCAAAATGATCCTAAATCAGCTCAAAAAACTTTAAACAATAAAGTTGTTGTTGACAGTGTAATAATAAGCTTGTACAGGGTGGGGAAGCAAAATTTACAATATTTTGAGGCAGGGATTGAAAGACAGTGTATGACCAATTAGTTTATTGAAAGTCATGAGAATTTATTTGCCACAAGAAAACTGACATAATAGAAAATGTTTTTATTCTATGTGTCCTCCTTCTTTCTCAATAACTGCCTTCACATGCTTCCTGAAACTTGCGCAAGTGTTCCTCAAATATTCGGGTGACAACTTCTCCCATTCTTCTTTAATAGTATCTTCCAGACTTTCTCGTAATAGTTTTGCTCATAGTCATTCTCTTCTTTCCATTATAAACAGTCTTTATGGACACTCCAACTATTTTTGAAATCTCCTTTGGTGTGACGAGTGCATTCAGCAAATCACACACTCTTTGACGTTTGCTTTCCTGATTACTCATATGGGCAAAAGTTTCTGAAAAGGTATGGATAATAGTGTTAGGTATGATTATGACATCAATATATGTTTGGTTTCAAAACAATTGACGTAGTGCCTGCTGAGAAAAAACAACTAAATGTTCATTGTAAATTTTGCTTCCCCACCCTGTATATATACAGTATATATAGCCAACCACACTTAAAAAGCCTCAGTTTAAAGATGAGAAATGCATGTTCAGTATTAAAATCATTTCCTTGCTGTTGTTTGATGGTAAAATTGTTGCTGCTGCTTCTTGAGGACGTGGATCAAATCTCAGAAAAGCCCTGATCCAGTTAGTGGGAATCAGGAGTGGATATGAGCCAAGGTTATGGACCGGAGGACATGCGCCTCAATGATGAAGTCCTGCTGCTGCGTGTCCTTGTCCATGTCCTGCCCAACCACCAAGGCTGCACTGACCTATACCAACATTGTCATTGTTGAAACACTATGTCCATAACAAGAGCTTTCATAACCAAAGAAAAGAGGGGGGGGGGCAAGAAAAGTAATCAAAGAAAAAGCTCCGGACCTGATATTCATTAAGACAGTCCCGCTTTGTAAAGAGCCATTAAGTAGAGAGGCTGCAGACACTACCATTGCTTCTGGAATAGATTTTATTTCCTCCTTTTGATTCAGAATGGTTTGCTAAAATTCCATTTTGGCTCAAAGATAATGGAAGGGGAGGTGAAAGCCACAATTGTAGAGGAAGGAGAGGGAGATTGCCTTCTCAAATGGCAGGTGATTTAAGTCTCTAGCTCCCCTCGCACTTAAGCAAAGATAAGGTGCCACATACTGCCAAATACTGAATTTACAGAAAAATAACACTGATAGTAAGAGTCCACAAAAAAACAACAACCCAATGACCAGAAGAAAGCACTTCCATTGTACAAATATGGATAATCTCATCATAATTTGTTATTGGAGGATTTACTCTGATTCATGGATGATACATACAAATCCAGGAATATTCTTCAGTTTTTCCTTTTTAACCCATAAATTCCCAAACATCCACCATCTACCATATTTGTCTACTGATAAAAAAATGTTTCATCCCTGTTGATCCACTAATCCATGTAAATAATTGGCGTAAAATACAGTTTGTCATCTTTTCATGGTCATCAGATATGACCCATTTGGATGTTCAGAGACTCCGTAGTTGCCATGGAAACACCAACATCTTCTACAACACAGGTGTCAAACATGCGGCCCGGGAGCCAAAACCGGCCCGCCAAAGATTCCAATCCGGCTCGTGGGAGGAATTTACAAAGTGCAAGTTAGGGCGTCAAACTCAAAAATAATATCATAGTAACCTATAAATAATGACAAGATTTTTTTCTCTTTGATTTAGTGCAAAAAACATTAAATTATGAAAATATTTACATTAGCAAACTATTCTTTTACAATAACATGTGAACAACTTGAACAAAATGAAGAAATGAAGAAAATTAAGTACAATTAAAACAATTTTCTGCCTGTTACTAAATGTTTTGTGCACATGTATAAATGATAAAGTCGAGGTATAATACTGATAAAATTGTACTTATCTTTCTTAACAAATTCCATTTTTTTTTTCACGTTATTCACATCCTTTTTGTTTGGATAGTTTGTAAATGTAAATATTGGCATAATCGAACGTTATTTTTTGCACTGATACAATTTGGAGTTGTCATTATTTAGCAGCTATCATGCTATTATTTTACTGGTCCGGCCCACTTCAGATTAAATTGGGCTGAATGTGGCCCCCGGAAGAAAATGAGTTTGACACCCCTGTTCTACAACACTGATTCACCAGTAAAACCAATGGAGTTGGATCAATGACAGTGGATGGACACACTTGGTTTATGTTCAGATAATGATCTATTTTGCTGAAAACTTCACTTTTTCTTCAGTTTTCTCTAATAGTGATATAATAATTAACACATAATAATATAATATAATAATGATTTTTAAAAGTATCATGGAGAATGCAGTGAAGGAGGAATGTCACTGTTTTTCTTGATGCCATTATGGTTGAATAGTTGTTAGTGTGTTTTATTGTTAATTGTGTATCATATGTCTGTTTTATGTTGTTTGGACTTTGTATGGCTGCTTGCTTGGCCAGGTCTCCCTTGCAAAAGAGATTCCTAATCTCAATGGGACTTCCTGGTTAAATAAAGGTAAAATAAATGAAAATAAAACAAAAAAATCCTCAACTTTACTCCAAGGTTATTATCGTTAACGAAAACTAACAAAATGATGAAAACTAGAATTGTAAAAACATTTTCAATAACTGAAATAAATAAAAACTATAATTAAAAGAAAAAAAACTATAACTGAAACTGTATTGTGTGCTTACAAAACTGACTAAAACGTATAAAAATTACGCATAAAATTCCCTTAGTTTTTGTCTTTGTCAATGTTGGATTGATACAAAAGCGATTTTTTTCCCTCAAGCAATTTTATCTGCTGGCACCGTATGATATTTAACGGTCCGTCACTTCTTGTCACTTGTCGTTTAGTCATTTTCTGGTCCCCACTCTACCTGGAAACATGGAGACTAAAGTTGGGAGATAGCAGCAGAGTCCTGTCTGGGATTTATATGAAATCAGCGGTGAAAAAGAGAAAAGATTTGAAAAAACTAAGACTAAACTAAAACTAGGCATTTAGAAAATAACGAAAACTAATAAAAACTAGCAAACCTGCTCTAAAAACTAATTAAAACTAACTGAATTAGAGGGGAAAAAGTCAAAATAAATAAAACTAAACTATAATGAAAAATCCAAAACTATTAGAACTTTGCTTTACTCTGATCTCTTATGAATATCTACATGATTAGTACATTAAATGTTGGAAAATACCAGAGTTTCATTGAAGAAAACTCAAAATACAGAAAATAATATTACAATAAGTGGTGATAAACCACTTAAAGACAGTTGGAACTGCCACAAATGCCACACTGGGTCCTTATGGGTTAATATTATTTCCATCCCAGTTACCGATGGGTGAACATGGGGTTCATTGTTGACATGTCGGCAGTTCATCACATACAAACAACCATTCACTCTCACATTCACACCTGTGGGTGATTTGGATTGACCAGTTCACCAACAGAAGTGTGTGTCTTTGGATGGTGGGAGAATGTGTCAACTCCACACACAAAGGCCCACGCCTTGGCTGCTGCTGGAATCGAACACAGGTTTTTTTAATCATATATTTATGAAATTGGATTGTTGTAAACAACCCCTGGAGTTTGGGAAGAGAGAGGGATGAAGCTAGCCAAGCTAAGTAGACTTGCCAGCTGAGTCCAATGAATTCATTCTTAAATTAAAATGGATTTGTGACACAATAATCCTTTTTTTTTTGTTTTGTTTTTTATTGCTCATTTCTGTGATTTCCTTTCTTGTGCCTTCCCCTGGACCAGTACTAAAACAAACCTCCACACTCCCACTGTCCTGCTGTGTCTGTGTTCAGTACTCATCTTCTATTTGATCCTCCTCATTATCATCCCGTTACATATTGCAATCGGACCGGTTGAAAGGATGCTCAGTGACTTGAAAAAGATAACGTGCAGCTGCTGAATTGGAATCTGTCCGGAAAAATCTCTGATAGATATGTAAAAAAAAATAAATAAATAACTGCAGAAAATCAAATCTGTTCAGAAAAATTTAATGAAAGTTGAAGTAGGCAAAGGGTGGTGGTGCAGTGGTTAGCATGGTTGCCTCACAGCAATAGGTTCATTCAGTAGTTCCCTCTAACTTCTCCATTTCAGAGAGAAGACAGCCACATTAAAACAACAAATCACCTCCATTTTCTGTTCAGTTTGCAATTTCAGCACTTCAGTCAATCTCCAAACTCCATTCTTTTCATTTAAAGCTGTGTCCAGTGGTGAAAACAACATCGGTGCATCTAGCTTTTGTCACTTTGACTCCAAAAGTTATTTCTTTGCAGTTCTCATCCCATCTCCACATTTTATTTTATTTTATTTTATTTATTTATTTTTTTTTAAAGTGTCATCTCATCACTTTCTAACATTTTGGTCAAATGCCCAAATGTGATGTTAGTTTTCTTTACCACAGGAGACTGATAGAGTGACTCACTACTCCCTCTAGTGGTCTGTTAAGTCTGTCGGATTGGCTGTGTACATAAATTCAGGTATTTTCTCTACAATCCAATACATTGGCATCTTTGGCATAACTTTAGGACATTCTATTCCAAACACAAATGATACTTTTAGGTCCTAGTTCAGTGTTTTAAAGTATAAATACTACATGTAATGCCTTTAAATACCAAATAATCCTGGCTACATGTTGTCTTAATCAGCTGTGTTTGATAACAGAAATGTATAAATGTATGTGAACACAATAATCAGTGACTTGTGGAGGCTTTTGCAGGCCAGCCCCACAACCATATATTACAAAACTGAATTAATATTAGGTGATATAGCTATGTTATGTTAAGTTCAGATAATCAACACATGCCTATAATAGTTTATTAAGCAAACAAGTGGTTCCAGGCACAACAAAACCCACCCCTCGCATGTATTGTAGCTTATTTTGGCATCGATCCAACTGATGTCATCATGTCTATAAAGGTACTGATGTCAGCATATTAATTGCCTCTATATATGTGCCAAGTTTGAAGTAAATTGGAACAAAATTGATGTTTTTATAGACATTTGAAATGTTGCCCATAATAAGTAAATGGGAGAAAAAAAAAAAAGATTTTAAAGCTTCATTAAAAGTTTGAACTTTGACAAATTTTTCCCAAAATGTAATGACAGCTATTCTGGGTCACTGGCAATATATAAACCAAATTTTGTATGAATTCAACCAATAGTTTTGCTGCTACAGACATTTATAATTTCACCCATTATAAGGAAATGGGGAAAAAAGAGATTTAAACAATTAATTAGAAATTTTAACTTTGATGTATTTTTCCCAAAATATAATGTCATCTGTTCTGGGTCACTGGCAATCTATAAACCCAATTTTGTATGAATTCAACCAATAGTTTTGCTGTTACAGACATGTGAAATTTCACCTATTATAAGTAAATAGGGAAAAAAAAAAAGATTTAAAATTTTCATAAAAAATTTGAAGTTTGACCTATTTTTCCCAAAATGTAATGAGATGTATTCTGGGTCGCTGGCAATCTATAAACCCAATTTTGTATGAATTCAAGCAATAGTTTTGCTGCTACAGACATTTCAAATTTCACCCATTATAAGTAAATAGGGAAAAAAGAGATTTAAACAATTAATTAAAAAATTTAACTTTGACATATTTTTCCCAGAATGTAATGACATCTGTTCTGGGTCACTGGCAATCTATGAACCCAATTTTGTATGAATTCAACCAATAGTTTTGCTGTTACAGACATGTGAAATTTCACCCATTATAAGTAAATGGGGAAAAAGATTTTTAAAAATTCATTAAAAATATGAACTTTGATGTATTTTTCCCAAAATATAGTGACATCTGTTCTGGGTCACTGGCAACATACAAACCAAATTTGGTATGAATTCAACCGATAGTTTTGCTAATACAGACATTTGAAATTTTGCCCATTATAAGTAAATGGGGAAAAAAAAAGATTTAAAATTTTCATAAAAAATTTGAAGCTTGACCTATTTTTCCCAAAATGTAATGAGATTTATTCTGGGTCACTGGCAATCTATAAACCCAGTTTGGTGTGAATTCAACCAATAGTTTTGCTGCTAAAGTGTTAGCAAAGAAACAAAACAAACCAAAAACAATACCCCTTGCCTCCCCTTTGGGGTGGGGGTGGGGGGCGGGGGGTAGTAATTCTTTTCATCACATTCACAAAGTCAGTGTTGTGCCTTTAGACTTGACTGAAAGACACAAGTGCAGGTGCCCAGAGGAAAAAAACAAAACAAAACAAAAAAGAACAGTATTTTGTTCAATAATGCATAGGAAAGTCATCCCATTGGTTGATTTGATGATATTAAGTCGTGTTTCCCAGCAAAGAAACTTCCCCTCAGTTACTGCATTCTGCTGCAATTTGCCTGATTAGATGAACTGGGCTGGTATTTACGGTGGGATTTTGTCTGATCTGTTGGCTCGAATACGAAAGGATGTTGGGGAAAGCGAAGGAGGCGCAGGAGAGGGGCAGGCATCCTTTACTAGAAGACGAAGGCATGAAGCAAAAAGCCTTAAGGATAGGTATGAGAGGAAGAAACAAGTGGATTAACAGGAAGGTGGAGATAAAATAGAGGAAAAGAGGAAAGAAGTGAGAAGGGGAGGAAGAATGAGGGAGTAAAAAGAAAAAAGTCAGGTAATGTAACACATGTATCACAGGCTTAATTCTCATTAGAAGTCGGTGAAGCACAGGAACACTACAGCTCCTGTAACATACGTCTGATTGCATGTTATTACAGAAATACCCCCCCCTCCCCCAACCACATCATCATCCACTTCTTTTCCAAGTTTACATTCATTATTTTCTTCTTTAATCCCTTGACCTTTTTTTACCTCCTCCTGTCTTCATTTGTCTCTCCTTTTGACCACTCCTTCTTGCTCTCATTTCTATTCTGTTGCATCAGGCTCACATCCAGGATATCGATATGACGTTCTAATTCATTACTCATCGACCTCTTTGCTTTTTCCAATCCCTCGTTTCCTGCGGATGGGACATATTTCCATATACCTCCTGTTCTTTTAGACCGCTACCTCTGGTGGTCTCGTCAGTCCATGTCAGCTCTGCATGAGCACCTCCTTGCTCTGAACTGGTCCAAGTAAAACCGCAACCTTTTTATCATAGACCCATACTGCGCTTTGGACCCCGTACATTTTGTTTTTTTTCCACCTTCACAGCAGCAAAGACCTCGCATAAAACAGCATGTCGTTAAAAAGCCAGACATTTAATAAACAACACGCTTCTAATATGATCCCCCTCCAGCCATTTATGATGTATAAATAACTTGCAAAACAGCATTAATTAAACATAAGACTTCGCAGGAGCTGTCTACGATATCTCTGCTGCTGGATAATGGTTTAAAGGAAGAAGGCTGTTAAAACATTACCACCAACAGAGAGGACCCCTAACACAAAAGGAGCCCACACAAGCAGAAGGGTGTCTCTGTGTCTGCCCCAAGGACAGAGAAGCCCATCGCTGAATGTTTATATGCATTCCAGTCTGGGATGTGCTTATTGCAATGCACGCTGGGAATAAACACGTGACCGAGTAGAACGCCATAGTGTAAAGACACGCCAAACACAACACAGAACGGAATAATAACAGGTCACCTCAAGTGTTCGCTGCGAGCCATAATCCACATACCAAGATTCAGATTTCATTTCTTTCTGTTCCACATGCTCCTTCGCCATCTTCTTTCGCCTTCCTGAGCCAGAACCCCCAAACCATCCACTAACACTAATACCACCTCCTTCTGGCTCTCATATACATACACACAAATAAACAATCACGTATTTGCACACATACACACACATACACGAGTGAAACCGAATCTGCAGTACAGCTCATATGGTTTGCAGGTTTGTCAAATTGTTAAGAGACATAACACTTATCTCCTCTCCACATCTGAGGCTCGGTTAAGCGGCGAGTGCCCGTTCATCTCCAAAATAGCCTCCAACATGGCCAGGGTTAGAAGAGAAAGGATACCAACCCGACCACAACTAATCATCATGTGATGAATCATTTGAGTCGAAGCCCTTAGCTGTGGCTAAAGGATCACAGATTGCAGCTGTAGTCTCTTTGAGTCCTGAATCTTCTTGATTTATATGGATTGTGAGTCCACTTTGTGCTTTCAGATGTATTGTTCAGTCTTCTCAAATCCATATGTTCCAAAAAAAAAAGGGTTGAAGTGAAAATGCGAGAATGCACGTTAGGAACTTTTTCAGCTACGAATTATATAGATGTATGTGTTGCAGAATGAAAAGTTTACACATTTCAACAGTGGTCTTTGAAGTGGTCAAGGCATCGTCGGCCCAAATTTCTCTTTCACCACAGTTTTGAAGGAGATATACAAACAGAAGAACCAGATTTAAACAGGAAGGGGAAAGCCTCAGCATGTGCAGAAATATGTCATTTGTCTTTTAATTGTTTTGTGTTGCCTTGAATATTTTGCACATGTAATTCTTTCTTATGCAAACGCATTAGTTTTAAAGGGGTCATATCTAGCTAAACCCACTTTTATTAGTCTTTGGTACATTTATTTGTGTATTTGTATTTGGACCCTAATAGTTAACTTTATCAAATGCTTTTTCTCAATCACCATTTATCGTAGTATTATCCTCCTATCCTTTTTTTTTTTGTTGTTGAAGTTTTTTCAGTGTAAATCATGTTTCAATGTATTTAATTCACTGATCATGTAGACGTTCATAAAAGCTCAGATTAAATTCAAAACTTATTTTATCAAATCAGAACACAATTAGGGAAAAGTTACTTTTTCAGCAAAAATATCACTGACTAAACATAAACCAAGTGTGTCCATTCACTGTCATTGATCCAACTCCATGGGCTTTACTGGTGAATCAGTGTTGTAAAAGATGACAGTGTTTCTATGGTAACTACGGAGCCTCTGAATGTCCAAATGGGTCATATCTGATGACCATGAAAAGATGTCAAACTGTATTGTACACCAATAGGATTAGTGGATCAACAGGTATTAAACATTGGAAGCTTTTGGTCGATGTTGTGTGTTTGGATCTTTACGGGTTAACCCAGTGGTTCCCGACCTTTTTTGGCTCAGAGACTTTTGTTTTTGCTCAAATTAATTTGTTTTTGATCATGTAATAGTTTGCTCTACTATGTTGCATATAACCATACATTTTTTGATGACATTTAGGCTATATAATGCAGTGGTGTAGTGGTCCCTGGAGAAGTGGGCATACTCTCAATTTTTAGATTCTTTTTTTTGTTTGTTTGTTTGTTTGTTTTAAAGTCCAGAAAAACACCATTTTAGAAACAGTGACATGTAAGACAACTCTATTTACTTTACCCAAAAATCCATCAGTAGTATTTGCTCACGATTATAAAATTATCATGACTTGATCAGAACCAGATTTAAACAGGAAGGGGAAAGCCTCAGCATGTGCAGAAATATGTCATTTGTCTTTTAATTGTTTTGTGTTGCCTTGGATATTTTGCACATGTAATTCTTTCTTATGCAAATGCATCAGTTTTGAAGGGGTCATATTTTGCTAAACCCACTTTTATTAGTCTTATTTGTTTTATTTATTTGTGTATTTGGACCTTAATAGTTCAAAAAAATTTAATTTGAACCCTCCATGTGCTGCTAAGCTATCCTTATATTCATTTTGGCAAAAATCGAGAGGATTTCTACAACCTGTTTTAATTCTGTCTTAATTTGTTACGTCTATAACTAGTTACGTCATTAGCACATATAAGGTCAAGACTTCCGAAGATTTTACATAACATATATCCCTCCAATGCTATTTTATCCAGATTTTCTGACATTGAAGAAATATGTAACTTTTGTCATTCTTATCCTGAAACCACTTTACATTTATTCTTTCATTGTGTGCATTCTTCTGACTTCTGGTCTAAAATTGAAAACTATCTCATAACTAAATGTAATGAAAATACAGCTCTACCATCTCAAAATGTACTTACATATTTGGAACATGACATAAGTAATTTTGAATTTGTTGTTAATTTGATCATTTTATTTGGAAAACTTCACATACACAAAAGTAAATATGCCAAAACACGCCCACATTTTAAAGTCTTTATGCTTGAATTTGAAAAATATATGAAATCAATGGAATTTATTTTTAACAAGAAAAGCACAAGCACTGACAATTTATAAAGAATTATTTAAAACAGAGTGAATTTACTCTCTGATGTATTTGTTTTTTCTTAGATCTTTATATTTTAAGTTATTATTATTATTTGTCTTTTCTTCTTTGTGTCTGTAAGCCTTTGCATTATGTGAATTTATTTGTTTGGATGATTTTTCCTTTTCCATCTCGATGTTTGTTCAAATTTGTCAGTGTTTTGTATGCACATATATTTTCAATAAAGTTGAAAAAAAAAAAGAAGTCTTCTGACGAACATTTCTCCGAGTATGACATAATTGTTCGTAAGCAGCAGCGGTTGTAGTAAAAACTGAAAATATGCCCAAACTTCGAGGTGATTACCTTAAATGTTCAGTTGTTTGCTGAATGGAACAGAAAGCACAGTCAACAGCCTGGAGGGGGTGGGGCGTGAAGTGGCTCATTTGCATTTAAAGGGCCAGCACTCAAAATGACCTTTCTGGTGTCATCACTCAGAAATAGGGTTGAAGATGGACCTGTGGAGTTGAATTAATGAAGAATTCAGACCCAAATATAGCATTTACAGTTTATGTAGACCAAAGGGAAATGTTTTAAAATGCATAATTTCATTAAAAAAAAAAAGGAAGCAAAATATCACTCCTTTAAAGGATTCTGAGTGTTGAGTAGTCTTGACAAATGCTCAGGGAAACAGAAATATTAGTATGATCAATAATTTGTAGTGAAAGAGCAGTGTGTGGGATTTTCAGTTAAAGATAGGATTTCTTGCTAAACCATAAAATAAGCGTTTAGATTGAAAAAAAATGTTACCCAGTTGCTCATTTTGGCACTTATAAGGACTACCGTTATTGGAATGATATGTGCTGAAATCGGAAAACTACTCTAAGAAAGAGCATATGTTATGTTTCCAAAGTAATTCAAGCAGCTGTTAGCAAGTAGCAGTTTCTGGACGTCAGTATGAATGTCTTCGGAGGCATATTTGTCAATCAGGTACTAGCTTTGCCAGGAATTAGCCGAAAGCAAGTAGAATCTGAAATATGCACATTTACTTTTCTGCATTAACCCATAAAGACCCAATGATACTTTTGTGTCAGTTCCCAAATAGATTTTTTTCTCTATATATAACCTTTCTTAAGCGATTTATCACCATTTATTGTTATATTATCTCCTTTACTTGAAGTTTTTTCAGTGTAAATCATGTATTTTCCTATATTTAATTCACTGATCATATAGATGTTCATAAAAGCTAGGATTAAATTCAAAGGTTATTATATCAAATCACAAAAAACTGGGTAAAAGTTGACTGAATATAAAACCAAGTATCTCCATCTACTGTCATTGATCCAACTCCATGGGTTTTACTGGTGAAGCAATGTTGTAGAAGATGATAGTGTTTCTATGGTAACTACGGAGCCTCTGAATGTCCAAATGGGTCATATCTGATGACCATGAAAAGATGACAAACTGCATTTTACACCAATTATTTACATGTATTGATAGGATTAGTGGATCAACATGTATTGAACATTGGACGCTTTTGGTCAGTGGTGTGTGTTTGGGTCTTCATGGGTTAACCCAATGGTTCCCAACCTTTTTTGGCTCATGACCCCATTTTAACATCACAAATTTCTGGTGACCCCGGACATTCAAAATGGAGACTTTTTTTTTGGCTAAAATTAATTTGTTTTGATCATGTAATAGTTTGCTATACTATGTTGCAAAGAAATGTTAATTTTAGATGACATTTCGTCTATATAATGTATATTATTATGGATGGAGGCAGAAAAGCCAGGTGTAGATTACTGCACAAAGAGAGAATTTTATTTTCCTTGGTCAGGATATGTACAGTCAGTCCAACTTGGATTCATAAGGCTGGCAATTAATACTGAACAAACAAGAACTCAAACTTTGAATTATGAAAGAGCTGCAGCATCTGAAACTGACCACAGTGAACATTTGAAAGATAAACAGTACCACAGTGCTTCAGTTTCAGCTTCAGAGTTTGTCATGTCTTTTTACCTCCACCAGGAGGTATTGTGATCACTTTGCTTTGTGTGTTTGCGTGTTTGTTTGTTTGTTTGTTTGTTTGTTTGCTAGCAAGATAACTCAAAATGTTATGGACGGATTTTCATGAAATTTTCAGGAAATGTTGATACTGGCACAAGGAACAAATGATTACATTTTGGTGGTGTTGGGGGGGACTGATCTGCCTTGGCGGAGGTCTGCGCTCTCCGAGTGCTTTTCTAGTTTATTAGTAAGTTTTTTCATCATTCATTCATTCATTTTCTGAACCCGCTTTATCCTCACTAGGGTCATGGGGGTCGCTGGAGCCTATCCCAGCTACATAGGGGCGAAGGCGAGGTACACCCTGGACAAGTCACCAGTTCATCTCAGGGCTGAACATATAGAGACAAACAATCACTCTCACATTCACACCTATGGGCAATTTAGATTAACCAATTAACCTATCAGTGCATGTTTTTGGATGGTGGGAGGAAGCCGGAGTACCCGGAGAGAACCCACGCAGACACAGGGAGAACATGCAAACTCCACACAGAAAGGTCCCACCCCCTGTCGACTGGTGTTGGAATCAAACCAAGGACCTTCTTGCTGTGAGGCACGAGTGCTAACCACTGCACCACCCTAGTAAGTTTTTTTATTTTTATCAATTACTAGAAATTTCAAGGGACCCCATTTGAATTCCAGACGACCCCACATGGGGTCCTGACCCCAAGGTTGAAAATACTGGGCTAATGACTTAGACACACTTCGACACATGCACAGAGACAGTCATCAATTCATGATCTTATCTCAAATGAGTTAATGTAGTGAGGAAAGGTAAATAGCTGCTTGGGACCTGCTTACGTAAAGCCGATGTCATAAGAACCGGCCTTTGCTGCTCGTCTGCGCCAGCTGTGAGACAGTAGCGTTGACAGAAATGAAACCTACGAACCGCTAAGTGGTAAGGTGATGCTGGGCCGCTAGCTGAAATGGAAACTGTGTGCAGGGTAAACATTTACACAGGCTTGATGAGACCTCTTGCATCCGCCACAGAGCCTGAGCCATATATTCCAATCACATGCTCCACGCCTGCGTGCTCCCCTGTGCTGTGGGCTGACACCCGCTTTGGCTTTGCATGCACCTATTTATTAAAGTGCAAATGGACCAAATCAGTTCAATTGTAACATGTAGTTTTGGCCACACTTTGGTTGTGACAGCCCACACAGTAAAACTAAATCCTGACTCAAGTTGATTGCCTGAGGAGAAAAAATAAAACGGGTTCGTGGGATGAAGAAAACACCGTCTAAAATCTCCAAATGTGCGTATAGATGAGAGAAGGGTAAATGTGGTAATTGTTTAATTGCATGAAGGAGGGAAGCTGGAGGCCTCTTGGCAACCGCTGACAGACAGATGTTGTAATGGCAGGTGGGAAATTGGACAAAAACTGAATTTGCAGCAACACGTAGATATATTTATTTCCAACCCTTAAGCTTTTTGAAAGATTAATTAGATAGTCGGGGCCTCGTATTCTAGGTCAGATTCATCAGTTTGTACTCGATGAGAAGAGGCTTGGTGCAGATTGTGGCACCCTCACTCTCCCAGTAGACTTAAAAGGCTGTTGAAGGTTTAAATAAAGTGATTTAATTTTCACTTACGTCTACAGAATTGAAAGGAAGTCTCTCGATGTGAAGGTTGCGTCTTATTTGTTGCCTTTAACATGCGATGTGGGTTATGCCCTTCATGTGGATCCTCAGCACCATGTTCGGAGCTCTCAAATACAGAGAGAAAAAAACCACATTAAGTAGATTTAATCAGGGATGCTAAAATTTGAACTGTCACAACAGACCGCTAAACACATAATTTCAACTTTTAAAAAGAATTCTTAGCACCATTAAATTGTGTATTATGACAGGCAGATTAGCCAGCTCTTATTTAAGAATAGAGGAGTCATGCGAGAGTCCCGATGTGAACTTCAACATCCACATATTTGTACGCAATCCCAAAACTGGTGGTTACTAGTCTTGAACCATATGCATACATATATATTAAACACAGCGGAGGGAGTATTCAGATCTTTGACTCAAGTAAATACACTCGTACTTAACCCATAAAGACCCAAACAACCATCGACGACTGAAAGCATCTACTGATATAAACTGTTTAATATAATTCTGAATCAGTAATCCTATTAATACATGACATAATTGATGTAAAATACAGTTATTCATCTTTTCATGGTGATCAGATATGACCCATTTGGACGTTCAGAGGCTCTGTAGTTACCATGGAAACGCCATCATCTTCTACAACATTGATTCACCTGTAAAACCCATAGAGTTGGATCAATGATAGTGAATGGAAATGCTTGGTTTATGTTCAGTTAATGATAGATTTTGCTGAAAAAGTCAAGTTTTTCTTTAGTTTTCTCTGTTTTTGACCTAATAACAATCAACTTGAATTTGAGCTTTTATGAACGTCCACATGATCAGTGAATTAAATATAGGAAAATACATGATGTTCACTGAAAAACTGCAAAATACAGAGGAATGTCATAATAAGTGGTGATAAATCACTGAAGAAAAGTTAAATATACAGAAAAATTACAAAGTAACACTGGGTCTTTATGGGTTAAAGAAGTGTTTTTCAACCTTGGGGTCGCCTGGAATTCAAATGGGGTCGCCTGGAATTTCTAGTAATTGATAAAAAATAAAAAATAAAAACTTACTAATAAAAAAAATATTGACAGAGACAATCACAATACATAAAAGACAAACTCTGAAGCTGGAACTGAAGCACTGTGGTACTATTTATCTTTAATTCTATCTTTAATTCATAGTTTGAGTTCTTGTTTTTTCAGTATTAATTGTCAGCCTTGTAAATCCAAGCTGCACTGACTGTACATATCCTGACCAAGGAAAATAAAATTCTCACTTTGTGCAGTAATCTACACCTGGCTTTTCTGCCTCCATCCATAATAATAAACATAATATAGACTAAATGTCATCTAAAATTAATGTTTATTTGCAACGTAGTATAGCAAACTCTTATATGATCAAAAACAAATTAATTTTGGTAAAAAAAAAAAAAAAAAAAAAAATCTGTTTTGGATGTCTGGGTCACCAGAAATTTGTGATGTTAAAATGGGGTCACGAGTCATAAAAGGTTGGGAACCACTGGGTTAAAGTAAACCTTGCATGCATCCTAAAAATGTATCAACTAGAAGCACTCGGAGAGCGCAGACCTCCGCCAAGGCTGATCAGTGCCCCCCCCCCACCCCCGATCACCACCAAAATTTAATCATTTCTTCCTTATCCCATTTCCAACAAACCCTGAAAATTTCATCAAAATCTGTCCATAACTTTTTGAGTTATGTTGCACACTAACGGACAGACAAACAAACAGACAGACAGACAGACAGACAAACAAACCCTGGCAAAAACATAACCTCCTTGGCGGAGGTAAAAATGTCAAAGCAGGTGTCGTATTAGTGTTGAATCAGTGTATGTTCCATTTTACTGCTATAGATATTTAACTCCTAAAGACCCAGTGCTACTTTTATGGCCGTTTCAAAATATGTTTTTCTTTATATTTAACTTTTCTTAAGTGATTTATCACAGTTTATTATGACATCAGCCTCTGTATTCTGTAACAAATATTCAATGACAGTACAAATACCTTAAATTTGCATATATAAAGTACTTCGTAACATACTATTACTGTAGCATATCCAGTACTGTATCCATGTAAAGTCATGTTATTTTCCACATATTTGAGAAAAAAGTGGACATGTGGTTCCGTAGGAGATATTAACCCTTTCGTGCACGAATTATGAGAACCTTAATCAAAATTTTTTTCCTGAGTGTTTTTATTCCTCTTTGGGCATGAAAAAAAACAATGCGATTGAAAATTTTCATCTGAAAAATAAATTAAAATAAATTAAAATAATTAAAAAAAACATTTAAAAAAAATACACTTTAAAAAAAAAAAAAAAATTCTTATGAACCTATTTTTCATGAAGTTGCAAAAATGTCCATTCAGCTGGACACCACACGTTTAATTTTTTACGCACAGAAACATGTCTTTACTGATAAATTGTGTAAAAACTATGGGGAGGGCCTGTGATTCTGGGGGTTTATGCTCAGGAGAAATCTACATAATGTTACCAATTCATGTCAGAAAAGATAAGTAGTGTCTTAAAACTTTAATAAAGATATGTGTAAAAAAAACAACAACAACAACAACAACAAAAAGAACAACAAAATCGATGAATATACAAGAGAACAGCTGGAAAATAGCTGTCCACTGTGATGACCAGTATGTACGAAAGGATTAAATAACATCTATAAAAACATCTCATGAAAATATACTTTACCCTGCACAAATATTTAAATATTTGTGTTATTCCGCAGTAACTGAACAATGGAGAATACACTGAGATGCATATTAATGAAAGCACACAGAAAAAAAAAAAAGGTATGGTTGAAGAGCTAATATATTCTAGACTTATATTTGCTGTATATCAGTTTACTGTACGCTATGGCTCAAGTCATGTGAAGTTCCATCATAAGAGTCACGCAAAGCTGGACCTCATGAGTGTATCAGGGGAAATGAGTGCAGCAGATTTATGCTCGACTGTGCATATGCACAGGTATGCGTGGGTACAAACCCATATATCTTTTGCACGTGTGCGGAGTGTTATTATGTTTACGCACGTGTACAAATGTGTAGCTTTAAATGTTAACATGGACCTTAGGTTAGTGCTATAAATCAAACAAGTCACTGTAAAAAAATAAATTATTCTTATGATATAAATGTGCTTTAGGTTTTCGCTTTGTGACCCCAGTTTGAGGGCTCACGCTCCCATTGGGGAAGTGAGTCTTGTAGACGGGGGCTGATTTACAGCGCCGATCAGTGATGAGGAAGCTCTGCTAGAAAGGTATTAAACCTGGGCAGCGGCGCACAAAGAGGGGGTTGGGAGCAATCTGATATGGGGCTTTCTCTAATCAGCCGGGGGCTCTACAGTCCCTCAGGCAAACAGGATGCAGAAACTCACCGAAATCCAAATGTACTTTCAGAGGAAAAAGCAGAGAGAAACACAGAGTGAAACAGGGGTCGGACAGAGACAACACGAACACCAACCAGATGGAGAACATGTAGAACACGTGTGTGAACATCAAACAGGAGTGTGTGGATGAGTGCTTTAAGTAACATATTTACTACATATGGAGCAGACATGTTTAATATCATGGCCCACATGTCTTTGTGTAGTTGTGAGGACCAACATTGGTATTTATTCACATTCATGAGGATATTTTGTCATATGGAATACTGTACATAAACTCACCTCTGATGTTAAAGGGGTCATATTTTGCTAAACCCACTTTTATTAGTCTTTGGTTCATTTTATTTGTGTATTTGGACCCTAATAGTTCATAAAGTTTGAATTTGAACCCTCCAGGTGCTGCAAAGCTATCTTTATAGTCATTCCGGCAAAAAACAAGTGGATTTCTACAACCTGTTTTATTTATTTATTTTTTTTAATGATTTATTTCAAATACGGATATGATACAAGCTTCCTGATTACTACTATTTGTCTTCTTTGCACGACATAAGATAGAAATGAAAATTCAAGGAAGCATAAAATAATGATACACACAAAAAGAAAAAGAAAAAAATAAGTCATATTCGAAAAGGAGTGAAAAGAAGCATAGCTTATTAGCTCTCACCCCTTTGTCTAAACCAACAATATATACATATATCCATACATACATATACACCCATATACGTGCACATCTATCCATCTATACACATATACAATTATATACACATACATATATATACACACACACACACACACACACATACATACACACATACATACATATACACATATATACACATACACCTACATATACATACACATATATGCATATTCGCACATATACATACCCATGATATACACTTACATATACATGTACAAATTCATATATACACTGTTACATACATACACATATACATTCACATAGGCTTCTCTGCCTCTAATCCCTATGCCATATCAATAAGTAAAGGAAAATAGTCAGCAATGATAATTATCAATTGTAACTGCTAAACAAAAATATTTTTGTACATTTTCTTAAACTGGTTCATATTTGGAATGAAAGAAATACACTTGGTAAGATTTTGATTTTTGCAGTGTAGTGGAAAATGGTTAAACAAATGTGCTCATTATGTTTGAGTCTTGTATTTTTACTTGTGTTGTAGCCAGAGATTCAGTAGATCGTATCGTTACACATTCTGTGTATAATCCTGGTCATACAGTCTGTCTGCTGATGTTTGTTGGAGCTTTTATATAATGCAAAATTAAAACCACAGCATCATGTTAGAAATACTGACTTTTTTCTGGAATTTTCTGGATCCATCCCACATTTTAATGGCTTCTCCACTCTCCCCTCCACTTCCCCAAAGTTTCATGAACACTAGCGTTATAATTTTTGCATAAAGCTGGTGACAGGCAGACAAAGGGTCCTGAAACAGAACTGACGTTGCAGATGTAATTAAAAATCAAAGCATTAAAGAGAATACAACACAAAGTCTCAGTGCTCGAAACAGGAAGAACACTTGCAATTATTTAAGTAACTGTTTGGAAAGCGTTTTGCATCTTATTTAACACACAAATAGATGCATTTGTCCAGCGGACCACTTATAGATGATATTAAAAAATAAACTATAGCAACAGACAAAAAATGAATTGAAGGTGTCGAAACCTGCAGGAAAAGTACTGATACTAGCTTTAAACAATCTGACTGTTTCTGTCAAAGTAAACCTAACCGAACCCCACGTCCTGCCTGTCAGTATTAGACCTGCCGTTCTCTGACATCTCATTAGACAGAATCTTTTATCTGTGGTCAGGTCTTCCTCCGTTAGTTTTTTCTCGTCATGTCCTTTACGCTGCTGTATCTGTCATGTGTAATACATACTCCTCCATATGCCCAGGGTTTGTCTTTGCTGTGTGGTACTGTCCAATACACACTGCTAAAAAGGCATGCACAAAAATAAGAAAATTAAACTCATTATTTGGTTAAAATGTCTTATTTCAGGTAAATTATCTACCAGCGCAGTAAAAAAAAAAAAATTTCACTTATCAAGTTTTCTCAAAATAAGGAAATATTACACTGGTCTACAATTTTTTAGAAATGATTTGCTTCAGAGATTAAATGTGCTAAATGTTATGTATTTTAATAAGATTAATTGGAAAATAAATGACAAAAGTGCCGGTTTATGGATGTTTTCAAGGTATATGATTAAGTGTTATTACACATATATATTGGTTTATGTACATTTATGTAACAGTTTTATAAATCTTCCACCAAATAGAACCTGTAAAGTGAATGTATTCTAATGTGCAGACAGTGTTTTGAAGTAGATCTTGTCGCTCTGAGACAAATATTCCTTTCGAGTCAAACCCATTCTCTCGTTAATTCTTGAATTTCACATTTTGATCCAAGGCTGTATCTTGGAAAGTTCAGCCAACCAGCATTTTTGACTTGATTTTTCTTCATCAGTGACTCTCATGTGGTAAAATTTCATTACTTTTATTCTGGAAGCATTTTCCTTGTAAACCAGTGTTATCCAAGTAGGGCTGGGCAATAAAACGATAATGATACATATCGCAAAATATTTTTTCCTCAAGACATGCTCGATACAATTTCGATAGAATTCATTGTTTTGACAGACATAAGAACAACCAATCATAATTGAGTAGTGCCACACCGAACCAATCATGCTAGAGCCATGTCAAGTTAGGTTGACGCACACAGCACAGGTGTAAGAGCAGCCACAGCACAAATGTTTGGGCTGCAATGGGAGGTAATCAGTGTTCCCTCGGGAAAATTTGACAGAGAACTCAGGCGACCGGGTTACAGAAAAGTAGGGATGTAACGATTACCAGTATAACGATAAACTGCGGTAAATTGCCGACAGTTGGTATTACCGTTTAAATTCTAATTATCATAATAACCGTGTTTGATTACTTGCACTTTTAGGGGAAAAAACGCCTATGTAAAGATCTGCTTTTATGTTGAATATTTGAGTATAGGTTTAATTTATTACAATTTTAATGTTCTATACTTAATATTTGGAACCAATATTCACTTTTAAAGTCTTTGAAAAGGTTCGTTCTGCATCTTTGTGTTATTTATGCAATAAATTATATACATTTTTCAAATTGGATTTTATATATTTTTTTGTGTTTTTTGTCCTTTTATGTTGATATAGTGGGTTAAGGTGAAAAAAAAATAGACAGTTGATATAAATGAAGTTATGCTGAAAAAAAAAGATACCAAACATGGGTATAATAAACATTTGTTTATATAGTATACAAAGGCAAAATCAAAAGGACTGAAAAATGGACAAAATAGGCTCAGACCACTAAGGGTTAATATTTGAATGTTTCTGCAACAGAAAGTGCATTGTGCCTATTATTTATTTATTTATTAAATACAACTTGGTTAAATTATTCCAGTGTGTGTATTAGTACTTTTTGAACATTTTGAGCACAATTTCAGCAATACCGCGATAATAATGATAACTGTGATAATTTTGGTCACAATAACCGTGATATGAAATTTTCATATCGTTACATCCCTAGATGTAATGTTGCACTCGTTTGTACCGAACAATTTTGGTTCAGGGCCTTCAATACAATATGGAGGTGTACCGAATGAATGCATGTAGCCTATGTGAAGAACACTCACTTTTCCACATGAACCTTTTTGGAATGAAGGTTTTATTTATTTGGAGTTGACCCACAAATTTAATGGTCTGTTTTGTTAGTGTTCTCACTTAAAACTTGAAAGCTTTTGCCTGCTGGTCAGACTTATAGTTTAGTTTTAAACATATACATGTACCTGCTTTATTTATCTGATACAGTTGTATAATGTTCTTCAGCACATCTGTCATGTTCAACCTCTGACAGAAAATAAATCATATTTAAATCAAAAATAACCTTCTGATGTATTCACAACTAACTTATGAGTAACGGAAAATTTAAGCTTGAAAAAAATAGTAATTTGATTTATGTTGTGATACATAGCGACATTAGAAAATAAGCATAACAAGATTTTGTCTCAATAAGTAAATTAATCTAAAAAAAAAAAAAAAGAAAGATCTTTCACAATAAATATTCCACATTCAAGTCAGTTTATCTAAGTCAGATATTCTTTTTTTGCAGTGCATGTAGAAATCTGACTTAATGCTGCTGAGGTACATTATGATGCAAAAATGTAAATAATAATCTCCACTGAATGTATTATAAACACTGTGACATGATTGTAAGGAGTAGAAAGTGCAGATATTTGTGTTAAAATGCAGGAGTAAAAGTCAAAAATCATCAGAAAAAACATCATACAGGGTGGGGAAGCAAAATTTACAATGAACATTTAGTTGTTTTTTCTCAGCAGGCACTACATCAATTGTTTTGAAACCAAACATATATTGATGTCATAATCATACCTAACACTATTATCCATACCTTTTCAGAAACTTTTGCCCATATGAATAATCAGGAAAGCAAACGTCAAAGAGTGTGTGATTTGCTGAATGCACTCGTCACACCAAAGGAGATTTCAAAAATAGTTGGAGTGTCCATAAAGACTGTTTATAATGGAAAGAAGAGAATGACTATGAGCAAAACTATTACAAGAAAGTCTGGAAGATACTATTAAAGAAGAATGGGAGAAGTTGTCACCCGAATATTTGAGGAACACTTGCGCAAGTTTCAGGAAGCGTGTGAAGGCAGTTATTGAGAAAGAAGGAGGACACATAGAATAAAAACATTTTCTATTATGTCAATTTTCTTGTGGCAAATAAATTCTCATGACTTTCAATAAACTAAATGGTCATACACTGTCTTTCAATCCCTGCCTCAAAATTTTGTAAATTTTGCTTCCCCACCCTGTAAATACTTTGTTTATACTGTCTCTGCACATGTATTTGTGAATGTAGAAAAAAAATCTCAACCCAAGAAAGTTGCCGCCTCCATTTAGAAAGTCTACCCCCCAAAAGTGACAACTCGTCTTCCCTTTCTCTTTCCTGAAGCTACTCAGAGTTGTTATAGATGCTGCTACAGCTCTGAACATGGCCAAACTTGCAGTGATTTTCCCTTTTTTTTTTTTTAATACTTTCTAAGTTCTTCCGCAGCAAGATGACATGTGTCAAAGTGAAGCCTAAACCATCCTATCTTTATGACAGATAACTTTCCTGACTTGCAAAATATTGCACATGTCACAGTTCATGTGTAATTTAACGCAGATTTCAACAGCGATAGGGCATGACTACTGTAGACACTTCACCACCCTAAAGACACATTCAGATCTTTTTTTCTTTTTAGTATAAAGGAAGTTGAAGTGTCAACCTCTACACGATCTGTCAAAGACTGTAAAAATTCCCACACTGTTCTTCAGTCTCAAAGGCTGTTTGAGTAGGCACACAGACAGACTTTAGATTTAACAGCCTCTTATATGAACTTTAATGTAAAGCTTAAACCTATATTTATGTCATAAAACAACTTTCTGCAGAAATAGAGGTCACTAGTGCAAACCTAACTGGACCAGAACCAGTAGGAAAACACAAAACATATAAAAGTGAAGGACAGATGTACAGACTGAGACGCCCATGTTTCTGTCTTTTCTATATCATGCTGTTTCTGTGCTGTGACGTCCCTCTTTAATCCATAAAGACCCAGTGCTACTTTTATGTCAGTTTCCAAATGATTTTTTTCTTTATATTTAACCTTTCTTAAGTGATTTATCACCTTTGATTGTAATATTATCCTCTTTTTTGCGTGTTTTTTCAGTGTAAATCATGTGTTTTCCTATATTTAATTCACTTGTGTAGATCAGGGGTGATAAACATACAGCCCATGGGCCAAAACTGGCCCATGGGATGAATTTACAAAGGGCAAAAATTACACAGAAGACATTAACAGTCAAGGGTGTCACTGAGTCTTAACAAATTGTATTGATATCAGAGTTAAATACTATATTTTTTAGATCCATTTGCCTGTGACTGAATGGTTTGCGCCTTTATAGATCCACTATGATGTGATAGTTGTAATGCACACGTTTATGATAACATGAAGGGTTATTTTTGATTTTTTTTTATTCTTCTTATTTTTCTAAAGAGGTTTCTGGTTGTTCAGGCATGTTCAGGTTATTCATTTTGTACTAAAACGAAGATAAAAACTTGGAGTTGTCCTTATTTATCAGTTATTATGTTAATATTTTAGGTGTCTGGCCTAGTTGAGATTAGGGCTGTTTGTGTCCCCTGAACTAAAATGAGTTTGGCACCACTGATGTAGATGTTCATAAAAGGTTATTATATCAGAAAGAGAGAAAAACTGAAGAAAAATTGACTTTTCAGTAAAGATATCCAAAACTGAACATAAAACAACATTCCATGTCAGATATATTTTCATTTATTTCAGATAATATACATAATCCATCTGGAGCCTTTTTCCAAGGCACATTTTGTAAAAGCATTTGTTGGATGTACTTATTAAATCCAACCATGCTTCACATTAAACAGGAAACTAAAACAGCAGCCGTTTGATACTATTTAACCCATATGAGTTGATCCATACATACACTTATGTTAAATTTATTGTATTTCATTACTTTTTCTGTGATTAATGACCACTGATGGGTGCATATGTAATTGACTTCTTGATTTTATTGTTTTGTTTAGTTCCTTTTTCGTTTTTCTTTCAAAGTTTGAGATAAAGAAAGAAAGACAGAAAGAAAGACCCAGAGCTACTTTTGTGTCAATTTTCTTAAGTGATTTATCAGCATTTGTTATAATATGGGCAGAGGAGGTAGAGTGGGTTGTTCAATAACTGAAGGGTTGGTGGTTCGAATCCCCCTCTGTCCTAGTCATGTGCTGTTGTGTGCTTGGGCAAGACACTTCACCCAGCTTACCTCCAGTGCTACTACTCCCACTGGTGTATGAATGTGTGTGAAGGTTTGGTGGTGGTCGGAGGGGCTGTTGGGACGGATTGGCAGCCACATTTTGTCGGTCTGCCCCAGGGCAGCTGTGGGTACAAGCGTAGTTTACCACCACCAGAGTGTGAATGAGTGAGTGAAAATAATGGATCCATTGTATGCGCTTTAAGCATGCCTTAATAGAAAAGTGCTACATTAATCTAATCCATTATTATTAAAATAATAACATCATTCTCTACATTTTGCATTTTTTAGTGTAAATCAGGTATTTTCTTATATTTAACCCTTTCATGCATAGTGGTCACTACAGTGGACAGTTATTCTACAGCTGCTCTCTTATATATTCATGGGTTTAGTTGTTTTAGTTCCATATCAAACCAACACAGTGGACGCTTATGCATCATCTCATAAACTGCAATTCATACCATTACTGTAATTTTGCTGTTCTTGATTGGTTCTTGAGTGGAAATCAATTGTTAATTGTTATTTTTTGCAAATTATCTCCATGAAGTGAGAAATAATTAGTATTAGAATATGTTAAAATGTGAGAAAACATCAGATTAGCTGCATTAAACATGGTTTCATTTCACTGTTTTCATATCACTATGATTTTTTTTTTTTTTTTTTATGATATTAGGTTTTAAATACATGTTTCTTTGCTTCAAGAATAAAATTCATGGTGTAGCTGAGTGGACATTTTTTTACATCTATGTAAAAAAAAACAAAAAACAAGTCAATCTCATTGTTTTTTTCATGTCTAAGGAGGAATTAAAAAGAGTCAAAAAAAACCCAAAAAACCTCAGCTAAGGTTCTCATAATTCATGCATGAAAGGGTTAATTCATCAAAGATCAGAGTAAATTCAAAGGTTATTATATCAGAACAGAGAAAACTGGACAAAAAGTGACTTTTTCACCAAATATATCAATAACTGAACATAAAAACAACTGTCTCCATCCACTGTCATTGATTCAACTCCATGGGTTTTACTCGTGAATCAGTGTTGTAGAAGATGACAGTGTTTCCATGGCAACTACAGAGCCTCTCAACGTCCAAATGAGTCATATCTGATGATCATGAAAAGACGACAAACTGCATTTTACACTAATTATTTACATGTATTGATAGGATTAGTGGATCAACAGGTATTAAACAGTTTAGATCAGTAGATGTTTTGGTCACCAGTGGCTGTTTAGGTCTTTATGGGTTAAATAATAACTACCGAGCGGTTCAAATGACCACGGACGTCCTGGTGAGAGCCGTGGCTGAGCTGCCACTGCAGAGCTCCTTTAACCATGGGTGGGTGTGGTGTGTACAGTATGTTTTGCTCCAGCTCCACCCTTCACCCCTCCTGAAAGGCCCGTCGTAACGAAAGTGTTTGAAATAGTTGGAAAGATGACACACGCGAGGAAACGAATGGTCGAGCCAAAACAGCATGAAATAAACTGGCCTCGAGGAGAGACAGAGACCAGGGAGCAATTTGTTTCCCCTTCTGCGAATTACAGGCCGGAGCCAGCCTCTGTCTCTAAATGGGAACCAGCTCGGTTCTGCCCAGACACCACTATTTGGGCACAGTAAGTGATTTGAGAAGAGGAAAACAGCAGCCAAAACCCCACGGCTCCTCTGGGCTACGAAGACCGCCTGAAAATTCTTGGGTGTTCCTTTTAAAACAATCTTTGAAAAGCCTTACATAAGAGTACAGTGGAAATATCTAATATGGTGTCAGCGCTCTCAGGCGTCTGCTTTGTTTTATCAGTATCATATTTGTGTAGTCGGCCACGTGTCATCAGCAGCTCTTCTGCAAAGTCATACAAGAGAAATACACACAGACTGCTGGTGCCACATACTTCTATTTTCTTTTTCTTCTTTTTTTTGGACGAACTTCAATAATATAGATAGTCTTGAATAATTCAACAAGGCTGTTAGTTATACAACCCATTTTGCACAAAATTGTTCTGATTCTTGTCATACTGGAATTTCATATTAGGGATGCACCAATGGGATTTTTTTTTTTTTTTGCTAGTAGGGTCCAATCAAATGAAAGTGAACATCAACATGAAAAAGTTAATTTGTACACATCATTTATCAAGTGGGCTCATGTTTTTACCTAAAGATCCCTATTTTATGGAACTGTTATCCTTTCAGATTAATCTATCAGTGCATGTTTTTGGATGGTGGGAGGAAGCCAGGGTACCCAGAGAGAACTCACAAACTCCACATAGAAAGGTCCCACCCCGATGGACTGGTGTTGGAATCGAACCCAGGATTTTCTTATTGTGAGGTACGAGTGCTATCCACTGCACCACTGTGTCACCCATAGGTGTGAACACGAAAGTGGTTGTCTCTATATGTCAGCCCTGCGACGAACTGGCAACATGTCCAGGGTGTACCCCGCCTTCACCTTTAAAGTAGCTGGGGTAGGCTCCAGTGACCCCCGTGACCCTAGTGAGGATAAAGTGGGTTCAGATGTTGAATGAATGTTATCCTTTTTAAAATACCACTTGCACAGTACAGGAGAAGTTCCAAACTTTCTGCTAGGCTGGATTAAATTAAACTAAACTCCACATAGAAAGGTCCCACCCCGATGGACTGGTGTTGGAACTGAACCCAGGATTTTCTTATTGTGAGGTACGAGTGCTATCCACTGCACCACTGTGTTGCCCATAGGTGTGGATGCGAAAGTGGTTGTCTCTATATGTCAGCCCTGTGACGAACTGGCAACATGTCCAGGGTGTACCCCGCCTTCACCTTTAAAGTAGCTGGGGTAGGCTCCAGCGACCCCCATGACCCTAGTGAGGATAAAGCAAGTTCCAAGAATGAATGAATGAATGTTATCCTTTTTAAAATACCATTTACACAGTACAGGAGAAGTTCCGAACCTTCTGCTAGGCTGCATTAAATTAACAAAAAGACATGAAAAAACTGTCTATTACTATGAGAAATTAAAATTCTGAATTCATACACTGGTCACATTTCAAAAGACTATCTGCGAACTGTTACCGAGAAATTCCCCTTTATTCGTCATTTACCTATATCAGTATGGACCACCACAAGTTGTAAATCAGTGACATCTTTTAAATCACTTCTTAAAACACATTTTTATAGACTTGCTTTTATGTGATGTTCGTCCCTTTTAATTTTTAATTTAGATTTTGTTTTTTAATTTGAATTTTATCCTGTTTGATTATTCATTTATATTCTCATACATGATGTTGTTTTATCTCACTCCTTCATTTTTATATTGATTTGACAGCATCATGTTACGTTATCCCTGCCCTCTTTACTCCGATTCACTTCATTTATTCGAAGTGTCATGTTTTTGCATTAGTTGTACACATCTCTCTTATTGTGTTGCTTCTGTTTTAGTGTTTTTACCTGCTTCTTGTATCCTGCTGTTGTGCCCTCTGCTTTGTCTGTCTAAAGCACTTTGTAAACTTTGTTTTTAAAAGCTGCTATATAAATAAAGCTAAAAGCTATTAAATAACACTGTGTTAGTATTAAATACATTAAATAAAGCATTGTGATTATATCTGGCTTGTTGTTTTAAAAAAATAAGTTAACATTTTGGATGATGCATCCAATGGTAAAGAGTCGTCCACGTGTTACTATGGCAACCTGTCCAAGTGTTACCACATTCTCATGTCAATAAAACAGAGACTTTTCAGTATTTTACTCCAAAATTTATTTTCTGCATAGCTGAACATAATATCTAAAAGGTTTTGTCCTACTTGATATCAATTATTCAATGTTTGCGTAAAGCTTAAAAAATTGTCCGATTCAAGTCCACGTGTTACCGAGCAGTAATTTGACATTTTTTACCTAAAAATTTTACCTCCCCAAATTTTGTTATACATGTTAAGATGCTTCTAAATACCTACTCAAATATGCATAATACATGCAATATAAGTTACTCTGATTACATGACAGAGATGGTTGAACACCAAATGTGTCCACGTGTTAGCGCTTGATCAGACCCAATAGCCAAATTAGCCAAAACTGTGTGTGATCAGATACAAGTGTGTCTTCACAAGCACAGCTGCATGGACACATGGAGGTTAAGACATTGTGTCTCCTTGGAGTTTTTTCTCTTCTTTTTTTAGGACAAAACTGCTGTGACAACAATCAATCTTGGGAAAAGTTTTTTTTTCTTTCTGTATTTACATGACTTTCTGTCTCCAAAGATTTTCCATAAAATCTTAATTTATGAAGGGACAGCAAAGGCAATGATGTGCTGCATCTCGTCTGTGAGGTTAGAAACCTCATTACATAAGACGGCCATTAATGTTACGCCCTCTGATGTTATTATATGTTACAGACTGTTTGCTATTATTTTACACACGCATGACGAAACATGTTTGCTGTGGCTGTTGGCATCTGGGTTTTGGATGAGTCACTGGCTGGACTTTATTCTGGTTCTGCTGACTGAGCACATCAATCTGCAAATTTATTTCAATTTATGCATATAAAGTAAATAAAGTATCTATAAACACACGCACACATATTGAGGTTCTGTCTGATCAAAGACCCCCCCCTCCCCGGCCCACCACGGGTCCTGATGTCTGGACCCCAATGACACAGCAGAGAATCCAAAGAGGGAAACGCAAATTGTGTCCAGTCGTTGGTTGGTTGATGTCAACAGGCACAAACCACAGCATCAAATTAAAGATATTAAGATGAGACACAAGAGTTATTTCTTTCAACTGCTTGGGCGTACTTCTGCATGTGGATACCAGAGGCATTGCCAGTCTTCCTGCTTTACGCTGTGCCATATACGATTTCAGCCAAAGACAGTTTGTTTGGTTTTCCACTCACATCTTGTGCCCCTGTGGCCACTTAGCTCATCTTGTCCACTGGAAAGAGATACTTATTCAAATGGATTAATCACCAGAGGGGTCCGCTTTGAAGATGCACACAGACAAAATGAAGGGGTAGGACGACGACTGGAGGAGAGTGGATGTGTGGGGAGAAGATGAGATGTTGTAGCCAAGGCAGCAGGGAGGATTTCAATAGCAAGCTGCTGGCACGACTATGTGGCTTAAGATTCCTGGCATTGCCTGCATGTCTTCAGGGGGCCATCTTTGCATGCCCGCCATATTAAGGTGGGCCAAGACCCCTCAGAATTCAGCCCATATGCTCCCCCTTTCCCTACCCAGCAGCAACCTAGCGCCTTGGCCAAAGCACACAATCTGTCCCGATTACCGGCTTCCCCCCCTTCATCTTTGATACTGGTCTCATCTAAAATATGCATGTGTCTGCTTGTCTCATGCGCTATAATAACTCAACTGCACTAGAAACCACAAAGACCCCACCTGTCTTTGCTCACCATTCCTTGATCTGCGACATTTTGCGGCCAATGCATCCAGCGGCTTTGAAGCAGCTTTGATGTCAGAATGTAAAACCAACAAAGTCACCTTAAGGTTCTGCATTTGAAAGATCAGATCCACAAGAAAGGATGATTTCATCATAGCGCCTTCACTGCTGTAGATGTTACATTTCCATGTTTTTATATTGCCAAGGCTGATTTCTTGTTAGCTGGGGTTCTATCCATCATTCAGCGGGGGTGCACCATCAGAGACCTTCACCATGCCAGACCAAGACCAGGGCCAGACAGAAAGTAGCTGCAGTATTCATGCTGCCTGCTAGCTATATTGGCCATTCTTGGCCTGATGCAGTGATGAGTGCAGCTGCAGAGGACCCGGTCCACAGCATGCTTCTGATGGCTGTTTATACAGTCTGAGTGCTCCACTAATGGCCTGCCACAAGTAACCAGTAAGAGCCAGACATGCACTGCGGTGACTACGTGGCTCTGAAAACACTGTACAACAGAATGTAAGAATGCAGTCGCACAGACACATATGGACTACGACCAGAGATGATGAGTCCAGCAACTGTTCACGTTACCTTTTCAAAATGCACATAATAACCTCAAAACAGTTCTTACTAAAGGAACAAGAAGTCAAATCTATGTGTCGTGATAAACTATAGTTTAGGGGTGTCAAAGTCATTTTAGTTCAGGGCCTACATTCAGTCCAATATGATCTGAAGTGGGCTGGACCAGTAAAACAATAACAACAAGTGGTGCCAGGCACAACAAACCCCGCCCCTCACATGTATTGCAGCTTATTTTGGCATCAAACCAGCGGATGTCATCATGTCTATGTGTGTGCCTCTATATATGTGCCAAATTTGAAGTAAACTGAAACAAAATTGATATTTTATAGACATTTGAAATTTGGGAGAAAAAAAAAGATGTAAAAAATTCATAAAAATTGGAACTTGTACCTACTTTTCCCAAAATTTAATCACATCTGTTCTGGGTCACTGGCAATCTATAAACCCAATCTGGTTTGAATGCAACCAATAGTTTTGCTGCTACAGTGTTAACAAACAAACAAACAAACAAACAAACACAAAACAAAACAAACCAAAAACAATACCCCTTGTCCTCCCCTTCAGAGGGTGGGGTAATGAAAAAAGTAAAATTACATTATGGAAATGTGTACACCAACAATGTTACCTTAAAAATCTGAATAACATGAACAATCTGAAATATCTTAAGAAAAATAAGTGCAATTTTAAAAGTAATATGTCTCAGTTTATCATTTACACGTGTACATATTGAATATTGTTAAAATTGCACTTCCCCTAAGACATTGTATGTTGTTCATATTTCTTCAGTTTATTAACATTTTTGTGAAAGGGTCATATAATTTTGCTATTTTGATACTAAAACAAAGAGAAAAAATGTTTAGTTGTCATAATCTATAGGTTATTATGATAGTATTTTATTGGTCTGACCCATGTCATATCATCATATTGATTTGAATGTGGAACCTGAACTGAAATGATTTTAATATCATTGATTGTTAATATCTTCAGTGTAATTTAGCATTTCACAAATTCATCACACGGGCCGTACTAGACCCTTCAGTGGGCCAGTTTTGGCCCACGGGGTTTATGTTTGACACATATGCTATTACCATGTAAGATGACTGAACCAAAGAATATTTAAAACAAATAACATACATAATATACTGCCATGAATGATAACATTCTTGTGTATAACTCAATTACTGCATTATGAATAAGTTGCAGGTTGAATGTAAAATTTTACAAAATATATTGTTTGATTTATGAATTAAGTTATTGATAAAGATGTAAAAGTACTTGAGCGGTAGGATTAAATAAGTTTATACTTCTTCCTACTCCTTTTTGACCATGCAATTTCAGACTTGCTCGTACTCAAAGACAAATTCTGTCCTTTTAGATGTTATTTTGTTTTTGTTTAATTTTTCACTTGTTCCACTGGCAGATTTTATTTATTTTTTTGCTTGAATTAAGCAAAAAAAAAAAAAAATGGAATTGAATTAAGCAAAAAAAATCAGCCAAAGGAACAAGTGAAAATTATCTTGGTAAGATTTCATGAAATAAGATTTTCAAGATATGTTGTCTAAAAATTAAGTTCTTATATCTCATGAAAAGTTACTCTTTTGGTCAGGTGTGTCAAACTCATTTTAGTTCAGGGGCCACATTCAGCCTAATATGATCTAAAGTGGGCCGGACCAGTAAAATAATATAAATAATAGGATAAGAACTTACAAATAATGTCAACTCCAAAGTTTTTTTTCTCTGTTTTTGAGTGAAAAAAGTCCAATTCTGTAATGAAAATGTTTACATCTACGAACCGTAATTGAACATAACATGAACAAATATGAACCTGAAAATTCTTAAGAAAAGTCAGTGCAATTTTAACAATATTCTGCCTCAGTTTATCATTTATACATGTGAATCACAACTTACAGATCACAGTAGATCTACAAATACACACAACATTTAGTAAGAGGCAGAATATTGTTAAAATTCAGCATACTTCTCTTAAGATATTTCAAGTTATTCACATTTTTTACAAAAGGCTAGTCTGTAAATGTAAACATTTTGGTGTAATTTTCCTTTTTTTTTTTTTTTTACACTAAAACAAGGAGAGAAATTTGTAGTTTTCATTATTTATAGGTTATTTTGATAGTATTTTACTGGTCTGATCCAGTTGAGATTGAATGGACCTAAAATGATTTTAACATCCTTGACTGTTAATATCTTCAGTGTAATTTCTGCATTTCACAAATCCATCCTAGGGGCCGGATTGAACCTTTTGGTGGGCCGGATTTGGCCCCCGGGCCACATGTTTAACACCTTTGCTTTAGGTGATTACCTCCGCCAAGGAGGTTATGTTTTTGCCAGGGTTTGTTTGTTTGTCTGTCCGTTAGTGTGCAACATAACTCAAAAAGTTATGGACAGATTTGGATGAAATTTTCAGGGTTTGTTGGAAATGGGATAAGGAAGAAATGATTAAATTTTGGTGGTGATCGGGGGTGGGGGGGCCCACGGGGGGGGGCGCAGACCAGAAAATTTCCTCAAAATCTGTCCATAACTTTTTGAGTTATGTTGCACACTAACGGACAGACAAACAGACAGACAGACAAACAAACCCTGGCAAAAACATAACCTCCTTGGCGTGGGGGGGCCCACGGGGGGGGCTACTGATCAGCCTTGGCGGAGGTCTACGCTCTCCGAGTGCTTCTAGTTATGTCTTATTTTAAGTGTGATGAGATATTTGGACTAGAAATGAGAAAAATACACTTGGTAAGATTTAGATTTTTGCAGTGTATTAAACCTGTGCACAGTTTTTGTTCCTGTCATGCATTTATTCAGCCTATTTCATGGTTGAGGACAGTGGAGGCTGGCAGATGATGATAGATGAAAGTCTAATAAGTGTTCTGGGTGGAAAGAGCCAACTTATATCCTTCACAAATGAATGGCATGCACAGCAGAATACAGCAGGGAACATTTTTTCTATCTTTCAACAGTTATCTGTAAGTGGTGAGACTGCTGTTACATCACAACTGAAGGAAAATATTAATAAATTCAAGCAAAAAGCAGACTTTCTTTAACTTGTATGAATGCACCAAATGAAACAGACTCGCAGGCTTAATTTCCAAATCACCAAAGGTCCAAAGGTTAGACTAGTCTGGTGCAAATATGAATTGAGAGATTTTTTTTCCCTTTTTTAACCCATAAAAACCCAAACAGCCACTGATAACCACAACCAGCTAAACTGTTTAATACCTGTTGATCCATTAATCCTATCAATACATGCAAATAATTGGTGTAAAATACAGTTTGTCATGTTTTCATGCATCAGATATGACCCATTTGGATGTCCAGAGGCTCCGTAGTTACCGTGGCAACACCGTCATCTTTTTACAACATTGATTCACCAGTAAAACCCATGGAGTTGGATCAATGACAGAGGACGAAGACACTTTGTTTATGGTCAGTTGATGATATATTTTACTGAAAGAAAAAAAAAATATCACTATTTCTTCAGTTTTCCCTGTTTTGATATAAAAACCTTTGAATTAGTCTGGTTTTGACCAACTCTATATATAAAGTGTCATGAGATAACTTTTTTGTTGTGATCTGGCGCTATATAAATAAAATTTGATTGATTGAATGATTTGATTGGTGTTCCCCTGTAAGTCGCTTTGGAAAAAAGTGTCTGCCAAATGCATAAACATAAACGTAAATTAACTCTGAGCTTTAATGAACATCTATGTGATCAGTGAATTAAATATGGGATAATACATGATTTTCACTGGAAAAAAACTCAAACTAAAGAGAATAATATTACAATTAATGTTGATAAATGGTTTAAGAAAGGTTAAATACAGAGAAAAAAATTGAAACTGCCACAAAAGTACCACTGGCTCTGTATGGGTTAATGTTCATGGTCATCAGATATGACCCATTTGGACATTCAGAGGCTCCGTAGTGAACAAGAAAACACTGTCATCTTCAACAATATTGATTCACCGGTAAAACCCATAGAGTTGGATCAATGACAGCGGATGGAGACATTTGTTTTATGGTCAGTTAATGAAATATTTTACTGAAAAAGTCACTTTTTCTTCAGTTTTCTCTCTTTCTGATATAATAACCCTCAACTTTAATCTAAACTTTTATAAACATCAATGTGATCAGTGAATTAAATATAGGAAAATATATGATTTATACTGAAAAAACTCAAACTAAATGGGATGATATTACAATAAATGTTGATAAATGAGTTAAGAAAGATTAAATATAGAGAAAAAATGTGGGAACTGCCACAAAAGTACCACTGGCTCTGTATGGGTTAATGTTCACGGTCATCAGATATGATCCATCTGGACGTTCAGAGGCTCCGTAGTGAACATGGAAACACTGTCATCTTCTACAAGATTGATTCACCAGTAAAACCCATGGAGTTGGATCAATGACAGTGGATGGAGATATTTGTTTTTATGATCAGTTATTAATATATTTGCTGAAAAAGTCACATTTCTGATATAATAACTCAACTCTAATCTGAGCTTTTATAAACATCTACGTGATCAGTGAATTAAATATAGGAAAAGCACATGATTTATACTAAAAAAACCTCAAACTAAAGATGATGATACTACAATAAATGGTCATAAATTACTTAAAAAAGGTTAAATATAGAGAAAAAATTTGTGAACTGCCACAAAAGTACCACTGGGTCTGTATGGGTTAATCTTTTTCTTGTATTTATGGGTTTATTGATTCCGTTTCAATAGAGTATAACAACTCACAGAACTCTGGTGACAAGTTAAGTACAATTAACTTCTATTACAGCCAAGGTAATAAAACAAAAAGACAAAAAAAAAAAGTATGACAAATATGGCTTGTGCAACCACCTTAATAGCCGTGCTCAGTTCCTGTCAGGCTGGTTGTTTACCTCTGCTGAACATAGCAACGCAAGAAGTGTTTGTCTTGCTTTGGAGATGATGATGTGGGCATAATAGACTCCAAGGACAACAAACAACCTGACAAAAGCAAGTTCAAAAGGGCTAATGAGTAACGGCAGGTCAAACATTGGTGAAATATGGGTCCAGGGAAGGTGTCCGTTTCTTTTTTCTTTTTTTTTTTTTTTTTTTTTTTGCAGACACACTCCTGGCTGCTGGCTTATGCTGTGCCATGTTGAAACACTTCCTTTGCTTTTACATGCTTTCATTAGATCCTGAGTGGTCATTAATCACAGCACCCCTGTTGGACAAGCCTCAGTGAAACACAGGGAGAGGCTTAATGATGGTTTATAGGGAGGAGAGCTCCCTGAACACGTACACTGGAAAATGTGACGGGGCTCACAGATGCATGTGGATGCAGATAAACACACTGTACAAGCACACGTTTCAATACTATCTCAAACTATCAGATTTTTATGTGCGGTTCCCATGAGTAACATGTACAGTTTTGATGTTTTTGGATGGAACACTTTGGAAACCACATCTGTTGCTTCAGCGTTTGTCGTATCAGTACTGCATTAAACCAACATACATTACACAGAAACAACTGGACATGTCACATAACACTTTGTTTGATTGTTAGTATTTGGTTATTTGTTAAAGCAAGCAGATAAATTTTGTTTCTACAGACTGAAGACAAAGAATATAAAGAATTATTGTGTCTGGACTGTGTATTCCCCATCCGTTGTCTGCTATGTACTGGTCAACATACTACATAGGACTTTCTAATGCAGTATACAGCACAGTTTGTGTTATGTGAAAAGGTACTACATAGTCACATGACCACAGGCCTTATCACCATAGCAACAATTACCCATTATTAGCTGTTGGGGGACATATACAGATGTTTTGTGACTTGTCTGAAAGAGCATTAACTAGCTCATTTGTGGGAGGCCATGGTTCAGGAGATAGAGCAGATCGTCCAATAACCGAAGGGTTGGCGGTTTGAATCCTGCCCTGTTCTAGTCATGTGCCATTGTGTCCTTGGGCAAACACTTCACACTGGTGTATGAATGTTTGGTGGTCGTCGGAGGAGCCGTTTGGCGCCAATTGGCAGCCACGCTTCTGTCAGTCTGCCCCAGGGCAGCTGTGGCTACAAAGGTAGTTTACCACCACCAGAGTGAGAATGACAGAGCTAGTGAATAATGGATCAATAATGAAAAGCCCTTTGGGTGCCTTGAAAAGCACTGTAGAAATCTAATCCATTATTATCATTTGTCCAATTTAATGTTTCCCACTGCAACATAATAATAACTAGAAAAGCACTCAGAGAGTGCAGACCTCCACCAAGGCAGATCAGTGCCCCCCCCCCGATCACCACCAAAATTTCATCATTTGTTCCTTGTGCCAGTATCAACATTTCCTGAAATTTTCTTCCAAATCCGTCTATAAGTTTTTGAGTTATCTCGCACACGGACAGACAGACAAAAACATAACCTCCTTAGGTATTAACAACAACAAGTTGTGCCAACTGCAATAAACCCCACCCCCTTGTAGCTGAATTTGCCATCGATCCAGCTGATGTCATCGTGCATATGTGTGCTGATGTCAGCATATCAATTGCCTCTATATACAGTATGTGCCAAGTCTAAAGTAAACTGAAACAAAATTGAGGTTTTTATAGACATGTGAAATTTTGCCCATTATAAGTAAATGGGAGAAAAAAAAAAGATTTTAAAAATGTGTAAAACATTGGAAATTTGACCTATTTTTCCCAAAATGTAATGAGATCTATTCAGGGTCACTAGCAATCTATAAACCAAATTTGGTATGAATTCAACCTATAGTTTTGCTGTTAATGACATGTGAAAATTCGCCCATTATAAGTAAATAGGGAAAAAAAAAATGTTAAAAATTCAGAAAGAATTTAAACTTTTGACCTGTTTTTCCCAAAATGTAATGAGATCCATTCTGGGTCACTGGCAATCTATAAAATCGATTTGGTATGAATTCAACTAATAGTTTTGCTGCTACAGACATGGGAACTTTCACCTATTGTAGGTAAATGGAAAAAAAAAAGATTTTTAAAATTCATTAAAAAATTTAATATTGGACCTACTTTTCCCAAAATGTTATCCCAACTATTCTGGGTCACTGGTAATCTATAAACTCAGTTTGGTATGAATTCTACCAATACTTTTGCTGCTACAGACATGTGTTAAAAAACAAACAAACCAAACCAAAAATAGTACCCCTTGCCTCCCCTTCTGGGGCAGGGTATTAATAATAATAATAATAATAAAAAATATGTCACAGAAAACTGCACCATAGCAATACTTTTTATCTACACTTGTGGTCACTGTACTCAGATTTTTGCCCACATTTCCTCAACTGCATACACATATTAATTGAAAATAGACACAGGCGCACACTTCAGTAATGCACCTGCAATTAGGGGTGACTCTGACATGATACCTGTGATTCTTAAATCTGGGTTTCGTTAACTTTAGAAGAAGCACAGATAATGATGGTCTGCCACATGCTGCACTGGCCCACTTTTTATTTTCCTGTAGTTGAATGGCCATATTTTATACTGTATAAGAAATGTGTTAATGGAGAACACACAGTATATTTAGCTGCTGACCTTAATGTCCAGATTAGACCCTCTCTCTTATTCCCTTACAGTTATTTCAGACCACACATGCTCCGCTCACTGCAGATCTTAATTAAGATCATTTTCAGTTAACTGGACGGGGACAGCCCACTTCAGTCGCAGTCAAACTATTCAAACTGGACTTTGTTCATTAGTATTACAGACAACTGTGTTACGGAACTGAAATGCTAAAATATATGTTTCTGTGATTCTGTTGTATTTAGTTTGGTTAAAATTAACATCAGTTATCATGAGAAAATGGAGGAGAACGAGGGGAGGAGAGAAAGAAAAAGAAAGAAAAAGCTGTCACTATTATTGTATTTGGGATTATTGATTTTGCTGGGGTTTTTTGTTTTTTTCTTCTCTCCTTTTCTTTTTTCTTTTCCTTTTTTCCCTTAAGCTTCTTTCTATACTCTTATTTAAAACCCTTTACTGATTTCTCCCTTTCGTATACTCACATCCTTTGACCCTTTTACTTATTAAACTGTCAATTTTGTTTTCATTCTCTCTTCTGCCTTCACCTGAATATGCCCAACTCGCACAAAATAACCATAAATAATCACACATATACACACACATGCACACAAACACACCTGTAAATAGCCCTCTGTTTGCAAAATTTGCAAAAATTATCACCAAAGTCAATGGGTGACGGTGGATATTATGTTTGAAAGATAGGAAAAAAGGGGTGAATGTGTGTTTACATTAACTTACAACTTAGAACAACAACTTAATATTCTCAATCTGGCATAGTTCTAGTATTGTAGATATAATAAAGAACAAAAAACTGTGCTTACAGCCCAAACTGATAAAGCATATGGCTTGGTAATCTGATTGGTTGCATCAAAAGTGACAGGAAACATAAGTCCACAATATTTACTACTTTTGGTCAAAATCAGTGTGTATGTAATGGATACTTATTCCATTTTCAACACAGCGAATGACAAAAAGACGAGATAAAAAGTGACTTAATGATAGCCTCCATTTTCTCTGACCAATAATTAGTGAGTGTGATTGGTTTGGGTTGCTTCTCTTTGTGAAAACTACTGTAATCTGGACAAAATCACATGTTCATACTGACAAAATTAGTCAAAAAGCAAAAAAGAAAACATCAAGTATTCTATGGAAGTAAATCTGTGCCATCAGATACTGACTAATTGTATTTTGCAAGAATTTTTTTTTGAATAGTTTTATTTCATAACTGGAATTTTTTATAGTTGAAGTTTATAGTTGAATTTATTCTTTTATTTATTTATTTTTTTAAAAACAGAGTTTCATAATCTGAATTCAATTATTCAAAAACTTTTTTTTTTTTTTTTTAAATCAGTATTCTCAAATACCATGCATTTCAAATTCCACACCTGCGCTGCTACCTAAGCGTCATGTAATATTCGGCGTGACGCATGACTGGGTGAAATTTAGATCAAGTGGCTCATTATTCCGTTGGGTTTACCTGGTCAAGATGTCTGTGCTAGATTGAATTTTTTTTATAATGAATTTGAAACTCATTGTATGTGAGAATATTGAATTAAAAAAAACTTTTGTTTTTAATAATTGAATTCAAGGCAAGGCAAGTTTATTTGTACAGCACATTTGAGCAACAAGGCAATTCAAGGTGCTTCACACAGAACATTGAAATACAACGACAGGGAAAAAGAAACATATTTAAAATATTATGAAAGAACCAATGTAAAAGGTGATTAAAAACAGCAAGTAAGAAAACACATAAAATTCAAAAATATAAAAACACTCATATTAAAGTAAGAGTTGCAATGCAGAGTTTTGAAAGAGAATATACAATTTAAAAAGTTAAAAGCCTTTTAGTCAGAAGCAGCAGTGAACAGGTGAGTCTTTAACCTTGACTTAAAAGAACTCAGACTCTCAGCAGACCTGATATTTTCTGGTAGTTTGTTCCAGATATAGATAATTCAGATTATGAAAGTCTATGCGTAAAAAAAATGTGAAATTCAACAATTTAAAAAAATTCAACCGTAAAAAAATTCAAATTACGAAGTACAACTATTAAAAAAAATTCTTGCAAAATACAACAATTCAATATCTGATGGCACAGATTTATTTCCATATATTCCTTCACATTTAAAGAGTGAAGATCAGATTACTTCTCCATATCAAGATTTTATTTTTTTTTAAATAAAAGCTGTAAAAGGAGCATGTTTGCGGTCGTGCTGACACACCACACTGTTTCAATCTCAAATAAGAGCATTGTTCAGTCCGGCATCAGCGGCGGCCAAACTTTATATGTGCCAAACTTGATGAAGTACTTTTTTTTTTTTTTTCATACTGCACTCTTGTCCAGCGCATTATTTAATGTTAAATTGTCAATTAAACTTTTATGCTCCACCACTAGAGAAAGCCACAAATCTTCAGCTCCATCTTTTATTCATCTGGCCTAGTTTGCGAGATACATAAAAACTTGTGGTATACAGCACCTCTAAACTGCCCGTTCATCATTCAAGCCATATTCTTTAACAGTCTCCTGTAATATCTTAATGCCCACTGATTGGATGACTTTTTTAAGGTTAGGTGTTAGTTGTAGGTCACCTTGTAAATGTGTGTGTTTGCGTGCGTGACTAACATGTCTATGTATTAGTAATGGAACAAAACCAGAAGACTCTAGAGATAAAAAGGTAGAAAATAATCCAACCCCCAACAAAAAAAAAAAAAAAAGGAGTCACAGCACATCAATTCAGAGAAGAATCTGCCTCAAAAAGCTGATACCTCACAGCTCATTTACCCCCACACTCATTTTTCATCTAAGGAATTTTTGACAGCCGGTTAGGAAGACAACTCAGACAGCCACCTATTTGCATCCAAACTATCTAAATGTATTCTTATATAATGACATTTTCTATAAAATTCTAACATGTAATCGCAGCCAGCTGTCAGACGCTTTACAACTGGATCTGACTAATCAGTGAGCTTAACCTGTTGCAATACACTGCAAAAAAGACCTCTAAAACTAAGAAAAATAAACTCATTATTGGGGTAAAATGTCTTATTTCAAGTATAATTATCTGCCAGTGAACTAAAGTCAAGTTTTCTTAAAATAAGAAAATATTATCTAATCTTTCAAGTCTTCATAGTGAGTTTTTTTTTTTTTTTTTTTTTTTTTTTAATCTATGGTATATATACGGGTGCTTCTATGAAACTGGTCCCTAAAAACAGGAAAGAGGGACTAAAAATTCAAACCAGATATAGACTAATGTTATGAAGCAAGTTTGGAAATACTTTGGGTCTATTTTACAGATAAATATTTACTGAGATAAAAGAGAAACTATTTTTCAGATAAAACACATTTTTATATTATTTTATACAAAAATCCACATGTAACACGGTAAAAAGGGCATGCAAATTATGCACAACTATTTTTTCGAATATCTTTTTATTCTCTCAGAGGTACATTTTGGGAAACAAATTATCTAAGACAGTGTTTCACAAAAATGACTGCTGTTGCAAAATCACTTGAGATTTACATGCGTTTAAATGGGCAGGTTCTGCATGTAACACCAGTGGACATGATGGGTTACATACAAAACTTGGAATGAGACTGAGATTCATGAAAAACCTGCATGTCTGGATTAGAAAAAGCACTAGGATCATCAAATTTAACAGTGTCTTTTTTTTATAGCGGCATATGAGACCATTTCAAACCATGTTTTCCAGATCAAATGCACTGACACCTAGGTAGCTTTTCATGTCCCAATCTTGGCCCCAATATTTTATTAAAAATTCATTAATTTTGGGATGGCTCAGAGCAAGAGGATAATTTTTTTGCATTTATCTGAGGTCATCATTAGGTATATCCTGGGGGGAAATACGTCTACATTTCCCTTTTATTATTGGGTCTAAAAAAGCTGGCAAAGTGCCAGGTACCAAAATGAACCCAGTTTCATAGAAGCATCCATATGTGTATATATATATATATATATATATATATATATATATATATATATATAGATGGCCGGAATGCAAAACCTCCTATCTGAAAAAATCTCTTTTCAGGAAACAAAAAAAAAAAACGTTTAGTTGCATTACAGTATGGTCTTTGTTAAAGACATCAAAGCATATTCTACTGTTCTCAGACTCTCTTTCTATATTATATGTTAACAATACATACTAGGTATTTATGCCTAAGCGTTTTGTCAAGTGTCAAAATCTAAAAATTTGCAGGTAGGAGGATTTGTTTTTGGTCATCGATATATTAATTTTTTGCAGTGTAGGAGCTCTGTTCAAAAAATTGAAAAAAAGAAAAGTTCAGGGAATCCTATGATCTGATCGTGTGTGTGCAGAGATTCTCAATCTGCTTAACATCTTGAAAATAGAAACACATTTGCAGCTACGGAGCATATGATCTCCAAAAAAAAAAAAAAAAAAAAGAAAAAGAAGAAAAAGAGAAGTTTGTTCATACTTATTGGCACAGTGGGCCACAGGAAACAGAAACAGTGAAGTTCACATTCCCCGACTGGAATCCACCTGAGAGCCTACACTTATACTTTACATTCTCCAGCCATTAAAATCAGACTGAGAAATAAAATCCAGAAGCATTTTTGGATGGAAATTTAAGACATACATTTCTTTCTTTTTTTTTTTTTTTTAAGCGCACACGCACAAATGTTCCATATTACGCATAGATTTTTCCCCTCTTGAAACAGGAAGATAAAATCTTTATCACACTTTAAATGGAAAGCATGACATGGACAACCTCATAGGAGGGGTTTGGACCCGTGGGAGCTTTACGAACCTCCCATCCAGGAAAAAAAAAATTGAGCTGTCTACTGCAATTCAGTCAAAAACAGCTAAGTTCCTTCCGTCAGGACAGCTTAGATAATGTCAAGTTATGTTGTCACTCTGAAAACATAAAAATAAATTGATTTTCGGGGGTATAAAAGTAACGTTTTCTGGCCATGTCATTTGTGGCAAACCACCAAACCACATTCTCCAAACAGGTTAAACCAAAATCCATGAATTGTCTGTTAATGCCATTTGCCTGAAAATCTAATTTGTGGATGTACAGCACGTCCAAGAGAACCGATCACAAAGAAACCCTAAAAAGTTCTTTGTTTTACTTACATCCATATAGTAAACGTTACTTCCAATGCATCCCAAAAGCGAATGTTTATAGTGTGTGTGTGTGTGTGTTTTTGTATTTGTGACCATGACATTTCTGCTTCTAAAAGCGTAGGCCATATATTACTGGCTCCACTAAAACCTGCACTGTAACTCAGGAGATGATCCAACAGTATTACGTCCAGGCCACCCAGCAAAAAATACCCCCTTTAACGATGGAAATGGAAGAAAGGAAAAGAATGATCAAACTGCCATTGGGTTTTAGAGCATGCAGCGCCTTTGATACAGGCCAGTCGACTGTAGCGCGCATTGAAAGATCCTATTTTGCTCTAAGGAGAAAATAATGCAAACCAGCCACAAGACGGAGAGAGGGAGGGATGGGAGTTCACATACTTATGAGGAGATCTGCCACAGCGGAGAGAGCTGTCTATGCCTCGGTGTGATGAAGACGTGGAGATGTGGTGTACGGACTCTGGGAAGCGTCAGTGATGACGAGCAGCCGCAGCAGCAGACGCCACACAATTTATCTCTATTAAATCCTGTTCACCTCGCCTTTGAACTGTCATTTGTCTGGATGGAGTCTATGCATGTGTGTGCTTCAGTGCCGTACATCTGCAGATATATACAGTAAAGTCTGTGTGTGTTTGTGTGTACGTAGCCTAGCCACCAGAAGAAAATACTGCTATTGTTAAGTTTGACAACACAAAGTAAACTTTAGAGCCGGGGTCTCAAACATGCAGCCCACCAAAGGTCCCAGTCTGGCCCGCGGGATGTTTTTGAAAAAAATTCGACAGTCTTGAATGGAATTAAGCAAAAAAAAAAAAAAAAATTAGCTTGAATTAAGGAAAAAATGTTGAATTAAGCAAAAAAGTCTTCAGTTAAGTAAAAAGAAAATCTTGAATTAAGCGGAAAAAAAAAATCTGAAATTTAGCAAAAAATCTTGAATTAACAACTTCAAATTTTTTTCTTTGTTTTAGTGCAAAAAATAACATTAAATTTTGAAAATCTTATCCCTTCTAATCCTTTTCGGGCATATAAATGGAATTATTGTGCTTTTCTTCTGACTAAGATTGTTATGATTCTTGATATTTGTATTATTATGTATGTTTTGCAAGTGCATATATGTTAAATTTCATTGCATGTTCAGAATAAATCACTAAATCACAAAAAAAAAATTATATGTACAAACTATCCTGTAACAATAAAATGTGAACAACCTGAACAAATATGAACAACCTGAAATGTCTAAAGAAAATTGGGCACAAATGAGTGCCGTATAAAGAGTTAACATTGCTTATGACCCCAGATCATGAAACTGCCCCCACAGGCTTGTACTATAGGCTCTAGGCATGATGGGAAATCACTTTACCCTGATGCACCCATCACTCTGGAACAGGGTCAGTCTGGACTCATTAGATCACATGACCTTTTTCCATTGAAGCACATTCAGAGAACAATTTTCTGCCTGTTACTAAGAGTTCAGTGTCTTAGAAGATCCAATCCATAATGCACATGTAGAAATGATAAGTTGAGGCATAATATTGTTAAAATTGCACTTATTTTTCTTAAGAAATTTAAGTTTTTTCCAGGTTATTCACATCTTTTTTGTTTGGATAGTTTATAAAAGTATTTTCATAATTTTCCTTTTATTTTCTTTGCACTAAAACAAAGACAAAAATTTGGAGTTGTCATTATTTATATGTTATTATGTTATTATTTCACTGGTCCGGCCCACTGGAGATTAAATGGGGCTGAATGTGGCCCCTGAAGGAAAACGAGTTTGAGACCCCTGCTTTAGAACGATGTTTCTAGAGGTGTATATTCTGAACATAAGCGCTGTTTCAACCCAACAGATTATGGGAGACGGGATGCAAAGTCTTTCACCATTTTGAACCTTTCAGTAACAAACTGTTCCTTTAATTTTTAACAGTTTTCAGATAATGCTGTGATCATTATGATTCAGAGAACACAAATATCTGAATGTGCTTTAATGGAAAAAGGTCATGTGATCTAATGAGTCCAGATTGACCCTGTTCCAGAGTGATGGGTGCATCAGGGTGAAGTGATTACCCATCATGCCTAGAGCCTACAGTACAAGCCTGTGGGGGCAGTTTTATGATCTGGGGTCATAAGCAATGTTAACTCTTTATACGGCACTCATAGAAATACTATGAAATTCAAGATTTCAACATTAGTGTGTTATTGGAGGACATTAGATTTGTTTCTTTTGTGAAGTAAAAAAAAAATTAATGCAGAAAATGAAGGTTAATGAAGTTACCATATTTGGTTCTTTACCCAAAAGTGACAAAAAGAAGAAAAAAAAAAAAACGTCCAAGAAGTACTTTTAAAAAATACAAGAAAAACACATGTAAGATGCTAGGAACATGTATTTTAGAACATTCCAACAACACAAGTGCTGATCCAGACCCCTGTCCACATCTATATTATCCCTTTGAACATCATTCCTTACATTAGTACCATTATGCATTATCCGTTTCCACTATATGGTACCGGCTTGACTCGATTTGACCTTTTTGCATTTCCATTATGTAAACGGACCTGGAATCTGGTACTAGTTTTGTGGTACCTGCTCCACTGAGGTTCCAAAACGGGGGAAGAGATACTAAAATGTGACGTGTAAACACTGCAGACCACTGATTCATCAGAGAGTTGTCTCTTCATCGTGTCATCAATGTGCGATCTGCCATTAAAAAAAAACCAGATTCAGAAGTTTACAGTAAATATATAATCCACATGATGGCATCCCAAAAAACTACACCGTGGTCGGTCGGGGAGGTTCAGACATTTCTGTCCTTGGTGGCTGATGAAAAAATTCAGCATGAACTGGATGAGACAACACACAACGAGTGAGTTTATCAGCAACTCTCTGAGGAGACGTCATGGAACTTACACGCAGCATCGCTATGACATCCAGGTAGTTTAAAGTCGGTAGTATCCTGTAATGGAAATGGTCTCCAGGAATAGTATCTGGTGCCCGAGTCGAGTCAAGTCGAGCCAGTTCTACATAGTGGAAATGCAGCATTACTTCATGGTACCTAACAAAGCAGGTACACTCACTGTTCATGCAGAGGTGGACCTTATAGACCCTGGAGACCACAGTGGACCTGAGATTGTTGACTCACTGTAACTGTTGCTGTCACTGTCTTGTAATGTATGCGGACATGACCAAAAATAGTCACTTGCCCGATAAAGGGTTTCAAGAATACGTCAGGTGACTACATGAATATACTGAATGACCAGATCTGAACATCAGTGAACTATCTTTGGGATGTACTGTAGAAGCCTTTACACAGTGGTCTGACTCGCCAACTATTGATACAAGATCCAAAAATCAACGCAACTCTGGATGGAAATAAAAGCTGTGACAGTTACTAAGACATTGCATAACCACTGTGTGGTGTAAAAGATGCCACAGCAAATGTGTCTCACAGAGAACTGAAAAGCCCAAAGAACATTATCAACCTGGAATCAATAATACCAAAAAAAAAAAAAGAGTCTAACAAAATATCGTGTGTGGCCGGGCAGTGTATTTATCAGTACACAAATGCAACACTGTACTCTGCTGAATGGGTTGGTAACTACTACCAAGTGATAGTAAAGTGTCCACCTACTGATTTTTTTCATTATTATACACTATGTGTTTCATATAATTTAATATGAATAAAAAATTATGCTGAAAAATGGTTGTTGCAGAACAAGGTTATTATCGTTAACGAAAACGAACAAAATGCCGAAAACTAAAATTGTAAAAACATTTTTGTTAACTGAAATAAATAAAAAATAATTAAAAGAAAAAAACATAAACTGAAACTGTATTGTGAGCTTCCAAAACTGACTAAAACGTATAAAAATTATGGATAAAATTCCCTTAGTTTTCATCTTTGTCAACGTCAGATTGATATGAAATTGATTTACTTGACTCCAGCAGTTTTAGCTAGCAGCACCATACGACACTTCACAGTCTGTCATGTCTGGTCACTGGTGGTTTCCAGTTGTCTTCTGGTCCCCACTCTACCTGGAACATACAGACTAAAGCTGGGACAAAGCAGCACAGTCCTGTCTGGGATTTCCTTTAGTGATGAGTGGGGTGTTTTTTTTTTGTTTTTTTTGCTCACTGTGTGTGTGTGTGTGAGTGACAGAGACAGAGCGGAGCTAAATGACAGTCAGACAGGACTAGCATCCAGGTAAAAACTGGAGAGTTTATCACCATGAAAAGGCCTTCCAAGCCCTGAACTGCACAGTTTAGAAGAGGAGAAAAGAGGAGGATGAAAACTAATCCAATTACAGAGGTATGGAACCTGTTCTAATGTTAAAAAATGTTTGATGTTACTAGCTACAGCTAGCTGAACTGAAATGAAGCAAAGTTGGCTAATAATGGAACTGTAGATGAATAAGAGATGAGATATCTGCTAAGGTGTGGTTTACTGCTGATGGACTGGGTTATATATGTTTATAAGTGGTTTATATATGTTTCTATATGGTTTATACAGGGGTTGGACAAAATAATGGAAACACCTTCACCTCAAGATGATAATGCCCCAATCCATACAGCTAGAATTGTTAAAGAATGGCATGAGGAACATTCTAATGAAGTTGAGCATCTCGTATGGCCGGCACAGTCCCCAGACCTCAACATTATTGAGCATTTATGGTCAGTTTTAGAGATTCAAGTAAGACGTCGATTTCCACCGCCATCATCTCTAAAAGAGTTGGAGGGTATTCTAACTGAAGAATGGCTTAAAATTCCTTTGGAAACAATTCACAAGTTGTATGAATCAATACCTCTGAGAACTGAGGCTGTAATTGCTGCAAAAGGCGGACCTACACCATATTAAATTATATTTTGTTGATTTTTTTTAAGGTGTTTCCATTATTTTGTCCAACCCCTGTATATGTTTGTGTGCGGTTTACTGCTGGTTAGCTGGTTTATATATGTTTCTATCTGGTTTACTGCTGGCTGCTTTGTGCATCTCCTCTCACGCTTTGCACATCTTCGCACTGTTTTCACGTAAGTGACGTTGTGTATGGATCACACACACCCCCTCAACCTGCTATAGGGAATTTATACATTGTACTGTACATATGTTTGTGTCTCTGCTCAGTCAATGAGCCGCCCTAACCCGACCCCCAAGTAAAGTGTCCAGAGGAACCTGCTGATTCGTACCTCACTAATTTCTTTGAATAGGATGGTGAGGAAGATAAAATATATGAAATAACTAAAATTAATACTAAAACTAAACTAAACTAAAACTACGCTTTCAGAAAAGAACGATAACTAATAAAAACTAGCAAACCTGCTCTAAAAACTAATTAAAACTGACTGAATTAGAGAAAAAAAAGTCAAAACTTATTAAAACTAAACTATAATTAAAAATCCAAAACTATTATTACCTTGTTGCAGAATACTATTCACAATTTAGACAGATGATTAATTGTTGCCAAGTAAATAAAATAAAATGCAAAATTTGTATTATTGGTCCCAAGTTGATAATGTTCTTTGGCTTTTCATGTCTCTGTTTTGTATTAATGTGAATATAAACCTTTGGCATTAGTTGATAACCAATGAATGAAATGAAAACCAATAGTTTTGGTGCTACAAACATTTGAAATTTCATCCATTATAAGTAAAAAGGAAAAAAAAAGATTTAAAAATTCATAAAAAATTTGAACTTTGACCTACTTTTCCCAAAATGCAATCACATCTATTCTGGGTCATTGGTAATCTATAAACCCAATTTGGTATGAATTCAACCAATAGTTTTCCTGCTACAGACATTTGAAATTTTGCCAATTGTAGTAAATGGGGAAAAAAAAGATTTAAAAAATTAAAAAAAAAAAATTGAACTTTAAACGACTGTTCCTAAAATGTAAGGACATTATTCTGGGTCACTGGCAATCTAGAAACCAAATGTGGTATTAATTCAACCAATAGTTTTGCTGCTAGAGTGTTAGAGAAACAAACAAACCAAAAACAATACCCCTTGCCTCCCCTTTGGGGGGCGGGGTAATAAACATATCACTTAATTTGTCTGTTAGTTTAACAGATGAAAATAAATGTCAGTTGAAGCTTTAGTTTTTACCATATTCCAAAACGATCTAAGTTAAAAACTAAAATACAAGACAGCTTTTTTTCATTGCTTGTAAGACTTGCAGTCCAGATATTTGGACGTTTTCCAGCTCACTCTAGCCCCAACATCAGCAAAACAGATGATGATGATGTGTTAGTTGGATCAGTAGTTAGTGGGAGTGATGATCCCTGTGAACCGTAATGGCCTCTTTTCCCCCGTGGACGCATTGAACGGGAGCCTAATGATCTATGAGACCAGATGAGATGCATCACGCTCAGGCCTCTAGTGTCAGAGAAAAAAAAACACACACAAAGCATCATCTGCACACACGACACACAAACACACAAAAGTCAAAGCCCATGCACAGCCGACTTTACATCGTATGTGAGGAAAGTGATATTTTGCACCTGGGTTACGGATAACAATAATTCAACCTGTATGATGTAACAATAGATCAAACACATAATACCTGAATACAGTCAAAGTGTCAACACACATATGTAGACGGTGGAGGTATCAGTGGTGAGTCCAGAACTGTGGTTAAACTTACAACAGGAAATATTTGAGGGGTCCGATAGATAGACAAGTGCCCCAACTTTGGACATCCACAGTCTGTCTGCTCATCCACTCCCAAGGATGTCACTCCATTCATCATCCTGCTGCACGCCACACAGTCCCGCTTAGCTGCATTCTTTGGTTACAATCAGGCTTTCATACTTGTCCTCTGATGACTAAGCCAGACACTGGAACAGACAGTACTGGAGCTCCTCAGTTGGCTCACAGTGGCAGGAGATTTGAGGAGGCTGATATCCTATCCTATGAGCATCTGCTCGTACGTGCATGCAAACCCTTACTATACACAGAACCTATGTGAGGAAGAAGGTAAAGGCTGTAATCTGTACTCTAAATGTACTGTGATTTGATTTATATTAGAGTTTACTGATGATGGAGACGAGACGTGGCAGGAGATCTTTGACAATAACCTGATGCAAAGTAAAAAGATGATATCTTTTGAGGTAAAACCCTGAGCCCAAAATGTTTTTTTCTTATATTGACTATAAAAAGGTTAGAAAATATGCTGTGAGGGAGTCCATTTGCTTTTCCAGTGCACTTTTCTTTCTTACAGATCTTTCAAAATTTAGTAATCATATACAGTTTACTGCATGTTATAATACTGCTAGGGATGTAACGATATGAAAATTTCATATCACGGTTATTGTGACCAAAATTATCACGGTTATCATTATTATCGTGGTATTATTGAAATTGTGCTCAAAATGTTCAAAAAGTCAAGACACACAATGAAATAATTTAACCAAGTTGTATTTTGAAAAAAATAAATAAAATAATAGGCACAATGGACCTTCTGTTGGCAGAAACATTCAAATACAGGGTGACCCAAAAAAACGGGAATTTTTGAAGTGCGTATTGGCAGACATGAGCAAGTGGCAGCACTGCGAGACACTGACCTTGAGCAAGTAAACACACCCCCATTTTAGTAACCATGGATCAGTGGAACGGGCAACAGCGTACGTTAGCCATAAAAATGTTTTATAAAAACGGTGATAGTTTGACAGCTGCGCAGAGGGAGTTCCGAAGTTTTTACAATTTAGGACGTCATGGTGCTGTTCCATCAAAACACGCGATAAAATGTTGGATTAATAACTTTGAAGAGACTGGATCTGCCCTAAAGAAGAAACCAACAGGACGACCAAGAAGTGCTCGTACTCCTGGCCCCCTAGATCACCAGATTTGTCTGTTTGTGATTTTTTCTTGTGGGGCTATCTCAAGAGTAAAGTGTACATGACTCGACCAAGAACTCTGGATGAGTTAAAACAGAGAATTCACGATGAAATTCACAGTATCCCAGCTGAGATGTTGCAGCAGTCAATGAGGAATCTCAACAGCAGATTTCAAGAATGCATTCGTACAGGAGGACGCCATCTACAGGAAGTAATTTTTTAAAAAAATGAAAATTCCATCATTGTTTCTTAAATGGCATGTTTTAAGGTTTCAATTACTATGAATAAAATATTTTTCTTCCATCACTCTTGGTTTTATTGGATTGTTAAAAGTTCCCATTTTTTTGTGTCACCCTGTATTAACCCTTAGTGGTCTGAGCCTATTTTGGCCATTTTTCAGTACTTCTGATTTTGCCTTTATATACTATATAAACAAATGTTTACTATACCCATGTTTGGGATCTTTTTTATCCAAAACAGCTTCATCTATCTCATCTGCCTATTATTTTTTTCACTTTAACCTACTATATCAACACAAAAGGCCAAAAAACACACACAAAAAAAATAAAATCTGATTTGAAAAATGTATATCATTTATTGCATAAATAACGCAAAGATGCTAAACGAACCTTTTCAAAGACTTTAAAAGTGAATATTGGTTCCAAATATTAGGTGTATAAAATTAAAATTGTAATAAATTAAAACTATTCTCAAATATTTGATATAAAAGCAGATCTTTACATAGGTGTTTTCCCCGGAAAAATGTGGTAATCAAACACAGTTATCATGATAACTACAATTTAAACGGTAATACTAACCGTCTGCAATTTTACCGTGGTTTATCGTTATACCGGTAATCATTACATCCCTAAATACTGCTAAAATGGCTTCTAGTCCAGGCGTGAGTGAAATTACCGTAATGAAGCGCAATGTCTCAGCTTTCAGAATCCATTGGATTTTTTCCAATTGCACAAACAGTGAATGAGTTGCAGCCATCCACACAGCACATGCATAGGGTGTGTCACAGATGACACGTCAGGTTTTAAAGGGTTAAAGAAGCTACTATATAGATGGATGTTGTGAAACTAGGTCACAGAGAGCAAAGCACTTAAGAAAAACAGTCCCACAGAGTTCAATGTGGCCACGCCTGGTTTGAAGATTCCATTTAGTTGTTTATAGAGGATATCGAGGGTTTAGGTCATGGGTGTTAAACATACGGCCCGTGGACCAAAACCGGCTCGCCAAAGGGTTCAATCCGGCCTCTGGGATAAATTTATGAAAAGCAAAATTTACACTGAAGAGATTAACAATCATTTTAGTTCAGGTTTCATATTCAGCCTAATTAAATCTCAATTTGGTCAGTCAGTAAATTACAACCACAATAATCTATAAATAATGACAACTCCAAATGTTTCTCTTCGTTTTAGTGTAAAAATGTAAAATTTCATTAACATGTTTGCATTTACAAACTATCCTTTCACAAAAAATGTGAATAATCTGGACAAACATGAACCTGAAATGTCTTAAGAGAAGCGTAACGTAACCAATGTTCTGCCTGTTACTAAATGTTTTGTGTATTTGTAGATTCACTGTGATCTGGAAGCTGTAATGTACATGTGTAAATGATAAACTGAGGCAGAATATTGTTAAAAATCCACTTATTTGTCTTAATAAATTTTAGTTTGCTCATAGCAGTTCATGTTATTAACAGATTTTAAAAGGACAATTTGTAGATGTAAACTTTTATGATGCAATTTTCCTTTTTTTCCCCACTCTAAACAAACGTTTGGAGTTGATATTATTTATATATTATCTTAACAAATATGAACAACCTGAAACGTCTTACAAAAAATAAGTGCAATTTTAACAATATTCTGCAAGTTACTAAATGTTTTGTGTATTTGTAGATCCACTGTGATCTCTAAGTTGTAATGTAAATACGTTATTGCAAGTATTTTTCTTAAGAGATTTCAGATTGTTCATGTTATTCATGTTTTTAAAGGATAGTTTGTGGATGTAAACATTTCCATAATGCAATTTTACTTATTTCTCTGTAATTATTCTACTGGTTTGGCCCACTTTGGATTATGTTGGCTTGTATGTGGCCCCTGAACTAAAATGAGTTTGACAGCCCTGGGTTAGACAGATAAGAAAAACAGTAGGTTAAATATAAAAAATGTAGACAATATGTATAAAGAGTAGTCTTGGCTCAAATTGAATCCAAAAATAAACTACATTAGGGGCGTCTTCTAAAAATTAGTAACATTGCAGTGGATAATAATCTGGAGGTAATACTGGCTTTAATGCAAGTGCTGTGATGTTAAATTATTCACCGTCTGTGTGCATTCACCATTTGTGGATTTAACTGTTATTAAAGGGGTCATATTTTGTTAAACTTTGGTACATTTATTTGTGTATTTGGACCCTAACAGTTCAAAAAGTTTGAATTTGAACCCTCCAAGTGCTGCAAAGCTATCCTTATATAATTTTGGCAAAAAGTTGAGTGGATTTTTACAACCTGTTTTAATTCCTGTTTAATTTGTTACATCTACAACTAGCTACATCACGACATTTGCACATATAAGGTCAAGACTTCTGATGAACATTTCTCTGAGTACGACATAACTGTTTGTCAGCAGCAGTGGTTGTAGTCCATACTGAAAATATGTCCAAACTTCGAGCCGATTTCCTAAAATGTTCAGTTGTTGGTTGAAGAGCAGCACAGTCAATACCTGGAGGGGGTGGGGCGTGAAGTGACTCATTTGCATTTAAAGGGCCAGAGCTCAAAATGACCTTTCTAGTGTCATTACTTAGAAATAGCGTTGAAGATGGACCTGTGGAGTTGAATTAATGAAGAATTCAGACCCAAGCAGAGCATTTACAGTTTATGTAGACCACAGGGAAATGTTTTAAAATGCATAATTTCATTTTAAACAAGCAAAATATTACTCCTTTAACATAAGACAAGATTCCCTGAAAATCGAGGTAGTGCCTATCTTAGGCTGCGTTCAGACTGCAGCCAAATGTGGTACAAATCCGATTTTTTGCCACAATTTGACCTGTATCTGACCTGTTAAAGACAGTTTGAATGTCACAAATCTGATTTTTTCAAATCCGACCCAGGTCACTTTCATATGTGGTCCTAAGTCCGATACATATTGGATATTTTGCAATGCGACGTCAGTCTGAAGGGCCAGGTCACATTTATTCAACCTTTATGTCATTGAAATGCCAGTACAGCCCGATGGCAACATGCTTGTGAACAGATATAGGCGACCGGAGATGAGTGTGTTGTCATGAGAGCGTTACAGAGAGGTGATCACAGATATATTTAAACCAGGGGTGTCGAACTCATGTTAGTTCAGGGGCCACATTAAGCCCAAATTGATCTCTAGTGGGCCGGACCAGTAAAACAGTAGCATAATAACCTGTAAATAATGACAACTCCGAATTTTTCTGTTTTAGTGCAATCAAAATTAAATAATGAAAATATGTACATTTACAAACTATCCAAACAAAATGATGTGAATAACCTGAAAAAACTGAAATTTCTTGAGAAAAAATAAGTGCAATTTTAACAATATTACACCTCACCTTACCATTTATACATGCATATTACAGATTGGATCTACAAAGGCACAAAATATTTAATAACAGGAAGAATAGTGTTAAAATTTCACTTTCAAAAGTTCAGGTTTTTCACATTTTATTGTTAAAGAATAGTTTGTAAATGTTAATATTTTCATAATTTAATGTAAGTTTTAACACTAAAACTAAGAGAAAAATATGGAGTTGTCATTATTTATAGGTGTAATGTAATATTATGTTTTTCACATTAAACTAAGAACATTTGGAGTCATTATTTATAGGTTATTATGCCATTATTTTAGTTGAGATCACATTGCTCTGTATGTGGAACCTCAACTAAAACGAGTTCGACACCCTTTATTGTTAATATCTTAAGTGTAATTTTTGCACTTTGCAAATTCATCTCGCGGGCCGGACTGGAACCTTTGGTGGGCCGGTTTTGGCCCCCGGGCCGCATGTTTGACACCCCTGATTTAAACGTTCTTGGTGTCACTCTGAAAGTATGAATGAAGTCTGTGTCAGTGAAGCCGCTAACATCACTATCCCACCACTCCTGACTCCAACTCTGCATCCAAATCCTCCGTTGTACAGACGCAGCAGCCATTGCACCACAAAAGGCCACAGCAAAAAACCTGGCTCTCCTCTTTTTTATCTTCTACTTAAAATTATTTGACTGTAATGGTGCTGACTTCGGTTGTAGAGAAACTTTATCAGTGTCACATTCAGCCGATACGAGATGCCTCCATATTTACTTCCGTAAACACATTGCGTCATGTATTACGTCAAGACCTCTTTTGCGCATGCGGGTCACATTCAGTTCATTCTGAGAACTCATAAAAATCGCATTTAATTTGTAATATGAACGAGCCAAATCATAATAGTTTTGGATTTTTCATTATAGTTTAGTTTTATTTAGTTTTGACTTTTTTTTCTCTAATTCAGTTCGTTTTAATTCATTTTTAGAGCAGGTTTGCTACTTTTATTAGTTTTAATTTTTTTTCTAAATGCTTAGTTTTAGTTTATTTTTAGTATTAATTTTAGTTTTGTCGTATCTTTTATCTTCTTCACCATCAAATTCAAATAAATCCCAGACAGGACTCTGCTGCTTTCTCCCAACTTTAGTCTCCATGTTTCCAGGTAGAGTGGGGACGAGAAGACGACTCTAAACGACAAGTGACAAGAAGTGACGGACCGTGAAGTGTTGTATGGTGCCGCTAGCTAAAATCGCTAGAGCGAAATAAATTGCTTTCGTATCAATCCGACGTTGACAAAGACGAAAACAAAGAGAATTTTATCTATAATTTTTATACGTTTTAGTTTTGCAAGCACACAATACAGTTTCAGTTAGTTATCATTTTTTTCCTTTTAATTATAGTTTTTATTTATTTCAGTTAATGAAAATGTTTTTACAATTCTAGTTTTCATCATTTCGTTAACAATAATAATCTTGAAAACGAGCACAAAAAAAATCGGATTTCACAAAAAAATCTGAATTGTGCATTAAGACCTGCTATCTGAACATAGCCTTAGAGTCGACTACGACAAACACACTAGTCGACTGAACTGCAGAGAAGAAAACCAGACACACTGTCCTTGTAGTCCTTCCGCCCTTCGTCCATGTCAGTATAGCTGACGTCAGTTCACGGTGGAAGAGCCTAAAAACATCCAGGTGGTTGACACAAAGAACATCTCAAATTATGTGGACATTAGACATACATCCACTGTGATTAGTACGTAGACGAAAAGGAAAGTCAGCCGTGCCACTGATGCGAAAAGCACTCAACCTCAACTGGTGCAAAAGAAAAAGGGAAAACCCGAGAAGTGAAAATCCGTCTTTGGATAAATCATTTTCAAAATATGTCATCTGAAATTATTGTAAAAGCATTTTAATGATAGACTCCGTAAGAAAACCCTTTGAAGAAATAACTCAGTGGTTCTCGCTTTTTAACACAGAAAATAGAGAAGCACTCCGAATCCCCCTACCTGTCATATTAAGAAGCCTCAAAGCTCTCAGGATGTGTTTCTCAGAAGGTGATTCAAAGTTACAGAGCTAGAGAGTCTCATGCAGACAAACCCAAACAAGAAGAAGATTTACAGATACCCCTGTGGCTCGGCTGAAGTTTCACATGAGAGGAGAATAAAAAAAAGGCTCGCGAGGAGATTATTTCCCTCAACACTGATCTGAAGATTAGATAATAGGACTGCTTTTCAAGTCATTTGTTCTTTTTCTGTGTTGCTCAGCATCGGTACAACAGCCTCTGGAGATAAAAACCAATACATGTTTTGACATTTCACATCAAGAGGTTCAACTGAGTGATTTTATTACAGAAAACAGTCCTTCAGTTGAACAAAAGATGCCTCGTGACTGTGTTTTTTGGCCACTCAGTCTTTTAGAGCAGAAGTGACCATATTTGGACAATAAGGCGAAGCTAGAGGAATGAACTCATCATGCCACTGTTAATTAAATGTTAAATACAGTAATCTTATCCGTAATGCACAAACACACTAATTAATGTTAGCTGGCATAATTAGCAGGAACGCTACAGGGTGTTTGCTCTTTATGAAAAAAAAAAATTCCAGGCTTTTTCAAAACTGTGATTTTTTTTCCATAAGACCTTGACTTTATGGACTTTTATACTTGCGTGCCTACTTTTTTGGTTGAGATTGTACCTTTTGTGTGTAGTAGAAACGATCATTTTAATGAATGTATCAATGAATGAACGCATAATTCACAGTAAATTATCTTTTACTGACAAACGTTTTCAAAACATATGAAAATCACACCAGTGGTTAGCACTCGTGCCTCACAGCAAGAAGGTCCTGGGTTCATTTCCAACACCAGTTGACAGGGGGTGGGACCTTTCTGTGTGGAGTTTGCATGTTCTCCCTGTGTCTGCGTGGGTTCTCTCCGGGTACTCCGGCTTCCTCCCACCATCCAAAGACATGCACTGATAGGTTAATTGGTTAATCTAAATTGCCCATAGGTGTGAATGTCAGAGTGATTGTTTGTCTCTATATGTCAGCCCTGCGATGAACTGGCGACTTGTCCAGGGTGTACCCCGCCTTCGCCCCTATGTAGCTGGGATAGGCTCCAAGTGACCCCCGTGACCCTAGTGAGGATAAAGCGGGTTCAGATAATGAATGAATGAATGAAAATCATTGAAGTAGTCGCTTTTCCATTGACCCTCAAATTGCGCAAATATAACTTGTGCATAAAGATTTACCAAATGGAAAAATGACAATTTCACCAAAACTCGTTTTTTTTGCAATGGAAAGACCTTTTTCCGCAACTAGAGTCACATGAATAAAAAATCCAGATGTTGACGGACGTTACAATACGCGAAAAAGAAGAGTTTGAAAAGAAACGTGCCGCAGTACATGTGGACACACCAGGATGCTGAATCCTTTTTTAATTTAGTACGGCATAGAGGGGTAATATATAATAATAATGAGTATATCTGTAAATCAACACAATATTTATGTTCGTCACCATGTTTCTGAAATGACTTCTCATGTCATCTCGCGATGATAAATAAACAAATCATCGCATTTGTGATTTAATGGTAAAACCGACATTATGCATTTCTGTTTTTTCAACTTTAAGTAAATATCAGTAAAGTTTTGTGCAGATGTCCAATGGAAAAGCGACTAGTGCATGGATGTCACACAAACAAGAGTCACTAGAATCATTCCAGCCCTGACCAGTTAGTGAAATCATATCATGTTTTTTAAATGCTTCCTTATGTATTTCTTATCTCACAAGATTATGTGATTTGTGTGATTTGAGACGCAAATTATTAGACCATCCTTGTTTTCTTCGATTTCTTGTTCATTTTAATGCCTGATACAACTAAAGGTACATTTGTTTGGACAAATGTAATGAGAACAACAAAACTTGCTCATAAAGGATTTAATTTCAGAGCTGATATCTATCCATTTTTCATGTTTTCTTGATAATAACCAAAATCACTTCAGTTCTTACATCAATAGCTATGGCATTGTTCTGACAAAAACAGTGCTTTTAGGCATTCCATGTTTTCTTTTCTTTCTGTTTTAGTCACACGATACACACAGGAGTTAGTACTTGATTGCATAACCATTGTTTTTGATGACTTTTGATGGTCTAATATTTTTTTTTTGCGACTATTTGTAATTCTTGCAATGTATTTGTAGATCCATTGTGATCTGTAAGTTGTAAAGAACGTGTAAACGATTAACTGAGGCATAATGTTGAAATTTCACTTTTCTTCAGAAATTTCAGGTTCATGTTAACATTTTTTTTATAAGATAGTTTGTGGATATAAACATTTTCATCATTTAATTTGACTTTTTTCACTATAAAAAAGTTTGGAGTTGTCATTAATTACAGGTTATTATTTTTGCTTGTTGACATACTGTATATGTAGCCCCTGAACTAAAATGAAGCCTTTTGATGGTTTAATTTTTTTTTTTTCCATGACTGTATATAACTAGTGCAATAAAATCTATATGATCAACATCACATTGCCATCCCATTTCTGTTACCAAGTTATGGAAAAAAAAAAAAATGTTGGTCATATTTTAAGCCTGACGCAGCAAATAAGTGACATAACCTAGCAGAAATTATAGCACCCACTTGACCACACACTTAATTACGCAGAATTTTGAAGCTTTATACCATTAAATTGGGAAAGATGTGTAAAAAAAATGCACGCCCCATTAAGTGTACAGGGAAAATAACTGCAGACCAAAATAATTTTCCAGCTGTAAACATGTTTATTTTTGCTGTAAAGTTGTGCATCGGGGAGAAGGAATGGCTGGTTTTGGCTCCAATACATTGGCTTCATTTTGTAGCCCCGGAGGCAGCTGTTTGATCAACTATTTTGTGCACAGAAGTCTTTCTAGTCTTTACCCTTAACGGCTTTCCAGTTGAATTTGAAAGATTCTTTTTACACGCGTGGCAATATTTTTGCTTTAAGGTCTTATTTACCTATGATTACTAATGTATGGAGCTTCACTTCTTGGGTGGGGGGGTGGGGCAATGGGGAAAGTTGAGGAGAAAAACAAGTGTTGAAATGGCCGTAGGAAATCATTACCAGCTTTGGCTTCAGAGGAAAAAAAAAAAAAGGCGAATCCACAGTAGAATTCCTAGACTGGAAAATTTGCTAGAGGGGCTTTTCTGTAATTAAGCAATTTACAGGAGAAAAGAGAGAAAAAAAAATGCACAAAAGCAAAGTGGATCGATCTTTTTTTTGTCAAACTTTTCTCAATTTAGTGTCGGTTCTAGCGAAAACAACACTTTACTGTTGAGGGACAGAATGTGACACCGTGTGACGTTTCTAAGATGGATTCACCGAGTGAATCTGTGGCAGGTGGAAACAGTGGAAATCGCTAACTCTCCGTCGTCATGGCGATGTGTTGCTACGGGGTTGTTGACGTCTGCTCAGACTTCCACAGCAGACTTCCAGATGTAGCTCT